>NC_036845.1:10160070-10165499 GCF_002910315.2 Salvelinus sp. IW2-2015
CAACTTGATTGGAGTCCACCTGTGGTAAATTCAATTGATTGGACATGATTTGGAAAGGCACACACCTGTCTATATAAGGTCCCACAATTCACAGTGCATGTCAGAGAAAAACCAAGCCATGAGGTTCAAGGAATTGTCCGTAGAGTGCAGAGACAGGATTGTGTCGAGGCACAGATCTGGGGAAGGGTACCAAAACATGTCTGCAGCATTGAAGGTCCCTAAGAACACAGTGGCCTCCATCATTCTTAAATGGAAGAAGTTTGGAACCTCAAGACTCTTCCTAGAGCTGGCCACCCGGCCAAACTGAGCTATCGGGGGAGAAGGGCCTTGGTCAGGGAGGTGACCAAGAACCCGATGGTCACTCTGACAGAGCTCTAGAGTTCCTCTGTGGAGATGGGAGACAAGGACAACCATCTCTCTAGAAGGACAACCATCTCTGCAGCACTCCACCAATCAGGCCTTTATGGTAGTGTGGCCAGATGGAAGCCACTCCTCAGTAAAAGGCACATGACAGCTTGCTTGGAGTTTGCCAAAAGGCACCTAAAGGACTCTCAGACCATGAGAAACACGATTCTCTGGTCTGGTCTGATGAAACCAAGATTGAACTCTTTGGCCTGAATGCCAAGCGTCACA
Source organism: Salvelinus sp. IW2-2015 (assembly GCF_002910315.2). Taxonomy (NCBI): domain Eukaryota; kingdom Metazoa; phylum Chordata; class Actinopteri; order Salmoniformes; family Salmonidae; genus Salvelinus; species Salvelinus sp. IW2-2015. The sequence goes on from NC_036845.1 coordinate 10,160,704, forward strand.
TCTAGAGGAAACCTGGCACCAGCCCTCGGTGAAACATGGTGGTGGCAGCATCATGCTGTGGGGATGTTTTTCAGCTGCAGAGACAATTCAGGATAGAGGGAAAGATGAACGGAGCAGAGTACAGAGTGTTCCTTGATGAAAATCTGTTTCAGAGCGCTCAGGATCTCAGACTGGGGTGAAGGTTTACCTTCCAACAGGACAACAACCCTAAGCACACAGCCAAGACAAAGTAGGAGTGGCTTCGGGACAAGTCTCTGAATGTCCTTGAGTGGCCCAGCCAGAGCCCGGACTTGAACCCGACCGAACAGCTCTGGAAAGACCTGAAAATAGCTGTGCAGCGAYGCTCCCCATCCAACCTGACATAGCTTGAGAGGATCTGCAGAGAAGAATGGGAGAAACTCCATAAATACAGATGTGGCAAACTTGTAGTGTCATACCCAAAAATCCTCGAGGCTGTAATCGCTGCCAAAGGTGTTTCAACAAAGTACTGAGTAAAGGGTCTGAATACTTATGTGTATGTGATATTTCCGTTTTTAAATTGTATAAATTTGCTATCATTTCAAAAAAAAWAWATATTGCTTTGTCATTATGGGGTATTGTGTGTAGAACGATTTAACGGCTTAATAAATTATAGAATGAGGGGGTAACACAATAAAATGTGGAACAAAGTCAAGGGGTCTGCATATTTGCTGAATGCACTGTATGCTTTAATTGGAACAGCTTTTTAAAACGTGTCAATTAAGTGAGGATGATTTTTCTGTCTTTTACTTTTCCTCTTGTAAATAAAATGTTTGATTTAACTAGGCAAGTCAGTTAAGAACAAATTCTTATTTACAATGACGGCCTATCCCAGCCAAACTCTAACCCGGACGACGCTGGGCCAATTGTGCGGCGCCCTATGGGACTCCCAATCACAGCTGTTTGTGATACAGCCTGGAATCGAACCAGGGTCTGTAGTGATGCCTCTATCACTGAGAAGCAGTGCCTTAGACCGCTGCGCCACTCGGGAACTCTTAATCATACTCACAGTTTAATACCTTCATAATTTTTAATCGATGAGTTAAAATCATTTCAATCAAGTCGTGGTGAACCAGTCAGAGATAGGATAATTCCTTGTGGAAGCCATGCCTTTGATCACCTGATGTCTGAATGAGTGTCACCAGAAGTCATCTCCACACTCCAACAACATCATAATACAAAACAAATTGTCAGTTTAGAGTGTGTCTCTGTTGATTAATCCTCACAATGTATGCATTGACACATCCAACCTGTACATTTCCACAATTAATCAAAATCAAATGTATTTATATAGCCCTTCTTAGATCAGCAGACATCTCAAAGTGCTGTACAGAAACCCAGCCTAAAACCCAAAACAGCAAGCAATGCAGGTGTAGAAGCACGGTGGCTAGGAAAAACTCCCTAGAAAGGCCAAAACCTAGGAAGAAACCTAGAGAGGAACCAGGCTATGAGGGGTGGCCAGTCCTCTTCTGGCTGTGCCGGGTGGAGATTATAACAGAACATGTCCAAGATGTTCAAATGTTCATAAATGACCAGCAGGGTCAAATAATAATAATCACAGTAGTTGTCGAGGGTGCAACAGGTCAGGACTCAGGAGTAAGTCAGTTGGCTTTTCATAGCCATCATTGAGAGTATCTCTACTGCTCCTGCTGTCTCTAGAGAGTTGAAAACAGCAGGTCTGGGACAGGTAGCACGTCCGGTGAACAGGTCAGGGTTCCATAGCCGCAGGCAGACAGTTGAAACTGGATCAGCAGCACGGCCAGGTGGACTGGGCAAGCAAGGAGTCATCATGCCAGGTAGTCCTGAGGCATGGTCCTAGGGCTCAGGTCTTCCGAGAGAGAGAAAAGAAAGAAAGAAAGAAAGAGAGAAAGAGAGAATTAGAGAGAGCATACTTAAATTCACACAGGACACCGGATAAGACAGGAGAAATACCTCAGATATAACAGACTGACCCTAGCCCCGACACATAAACTACTGCAGCAATAAATACTGGAGGCTGAGACAGGAGGGGACAGGAGACACTGTGGCCCCATCCGATGATACCCCCGGACAGGGTCAAACAGGCAGGATATAACTCCACCCACTTTGCCAAAGCACAGCCCCCACACCACTAGAGGGATATCTTCAACCACCAACTTACCATCCTGGGACAAGGCCGAGTATAGCCCACAAAGATCTCCGCCACGGGACACAACCCAAGGGGGGGCGCCAACCCAGACAGGAAGACCATGTCAGTGACTCAACCCACTCAAGTGACGCACCCCTCTTAGGGACGGCATGGAAGAGCACCAGTAACCCAGTGACTCAGCCCCTGTAATAGGGTTAGAGGCAGTGAAGAGAAGGGAACCAGCCAGGCAGAGACAGCAAGGGCGATTCGTTGCTCCAGTGCCTTTCCGTTCACATTCACACTCCTGGGCCAGATTACACCCAATCATAGGACCTACTGAAGAGATGAGTCTTCAATAAAGACTTAAAGGTTGAGACCGAGTCTGCATCTCTCACATGGGTAGGCAGACCATTCCATAAAAATGGAGCTCTATAGGAGAAAGCCCTGCCTCCAGCTGTTTGCTTAGAAATTCTATGGACAATTAAGAGGCCTGCGTCTTGTGACCGTAGCGTACGTGTAGGTATGTACGGCAGGACCAAATCGGAAAGATAGGTAGGAGCAAGCCCATGTAATGCTTTGTAGGTTAGCAGTAAAACCTTGAAATCAGCCCTTGCCTTAACAGGAAGCCAGTGTAGGGAGGCTAGCACTGGAGTAATATGATCAAATTGTTTGGTTCTAGTCAGGATTCTAGCAGCCGTATTTAGCACTAACTGAAGTTTATTTAGTGCTTTATCCGGATAGCCGGAAAGTAGAGCATTGCAGTAGTCTAACCTAGAAGTGAAAAATGCATGGATACATTTTTCTGCATAATTTATGGACAGAAAATGTCAGATTTTTGCAATGTTACGTAGATGGAAAAAAGCTGTCCTTGAAACAGTCTTGATATGTTTTATTTGAGACGACTGTACAACCATCAAGATGAATTGTCAGGTTCAACAGAATAGCTCTTTGTTTCTTGGGTCCTAGAACAAGCATCTCTGTTTTGTCCGAGTTTAAAAGTAGAACGTTTGCATCCATCCACTTCCTTATGTCTGAAACACAGGCTTCTAGCGAGGGCAATTTTGGGGCTTCACCATGTTTCATTGCAATGTACAGCTGTGTGTCATCCGCATAGCAGTGAAAGTTAACATTATGTATTCGAATGACATCCCCAAGAGGTAAAACATATAGTGAAAACAATAGTGGTCCTAAAACRGAACCTTGAGGAACACCGAAATTTACAGTTGATTTGTCAGAGGACAAACCATCCACAGAGACAAACTGATATCTTTCCGACAGATAAGATCTAAACCAGGCCAGAACTTGTCCGTGTAGACCAATTTGGGTTTCCAATCTCTCCAAAAGAATGTGGTGATCGATGGTATCAAAAGCAGCACTAAGGTCTAGGAGCATGAGGACAGATGCAGAGCCTCAGTCTGACGCCATTAGAAGGTAATTTACAACCTTCACAAGTGCAGTCTCAGTGCTATGATGGGGTCTAAAACCAGACTGAAGCATTTCGGTATACATTGTTGTCTTCAGGAAGGCAGTGAGTTGCTGTGCAACAGCTTTTTTTTTTCTGGATAGAGAGACGTTCTATTATGTTCAACATAGGAGGCCACCACAGGAAGCAGCTTTTCAGTAGTTAGTTGGATTTAGGGTCCAGTATGCAGCTGAAGGTTTAGAGGCCATGATTATTTTCATCATTGTGTCAAGAGATATAGTACTAAACACTTGAGTGTCTCCCTTGATCTAGGTCCTGGCAGAGTTGTGCAGACTCAGGACAACTGAGCTTTGGAGGAATACGCAGATTTAAAGAGGAGTCCGTAATTTGCTTTCTAATGATCATATCTTTTCCTCAAAGAAGGTCATGAATTTATTGCTGCTGAAGTGAAAGCCATCCTCTCTTGGGGAATGCTGCTTTTAAGTTAACTTTGCGACAGTATCAAAAATACATTTTGGGTTGTTCTTATTTTTCCTCAATTAAGTTGGGAAAAAAGGATGATCGAGCAGCAGTGAGGACTATTCGATACTGGCACGATACTGTCCTTTCCAGCTATTGGAAGACTTCCAGTTGGTGTAGCGCCATTTCCGTTCCAATTTTCTGGAAGCTTGCTTCAGAGCTCTGGTATTCTTCTGTATCAGGGAGCTGTAACGCTCGTCGCTCCTCCTCGTTCTGTGGATGAGCAAGGATCGGACCAATATGCAGCGTGGGTTGAATACATAACGATTTATTAAGAAAGACGAACACGAAAGAACACTTGACAAAATACAAAATAACAAACACGTGAAAGACCTGTAATTGAGAAACATAAAACAAGAACGCACGACAGGAATGAACGACGAACGAACGAACGCACGAACGAACAGTCCCGTGTGGCACGGACTGACACAGGAACAATCACCCACAACAAACAGTGAGAACAGCCTACCTTAATAATGGTTCTCAATCAGAGGAAACGTAAACCACCTGCCCTGATTGAGAACCATATCAGGCTAATTGAAAATGACCCACCAATAGAAACCATAACATAGAATGCCCACCCCAACTCACGCCGCTGCCCATACTAAACAAAGACAAACAAGGAAATAAGGTCAGGAACGTGAAGGAGCTAGTTTCTTATGACAAATGTTTTTAGTTTTTAGGGGTGCGACTGCATCTAGGGTATTGCGCAAAGGTTTAAATTGAGTA
>NC_036845.1:10165524-10188026 GCF_002910315.2 Salvelinus sp. IW2-2015
TAAGCCATGTTTCAGTCAGGCCAATCACATCAAGATTATGATCAGTGATTAGTTCATTGACTATAACTGCCTTGGAAGTGAGGGATCTAACATTAAGTAGCCCTATTTTGAGATATGAGGTATCACAATCTCTTTCAATAATGGCAGGAATGGAGGAGGTCTTTATTCTAGTGAGATTGCTAAAGCGAACACCGCCATGTTTAGTTTTGCCCAACCTAGGTCGAGGCACAGGCACGGTCTCAATGGGGATAGCTGAGCTGACTACACTGACTCTGCTAGTGGCAGACTTCACTAAGCTGGCAGGCTAGCTAACAGCCTGCTGCCTGGCCTGCACTCTATTTCATTGTGGAGCTAGGGGAGTTAGAGCCCTGTCTATGTTCGTAGATAAGATGAGAGCACCCCTCCAGCTAGGATGGAGTCCGTCACTCCTCAACAGGCCAGGTTTGGTCCTGTTTGTGGGTGAGTCCCAGAAAGAGGGACAATTATCTACAAATTCTATCTTTTGGGATGGGCAGAAAACAGTTTTCAACCAGCGATTGAGTTGTGAGACTGCTGTAGAGCTCATCACTCCCCCTAACTGGGAGGGGGCCAGAGACAATTACTCGATGCCGACATCTTTCTAGCTGATTTACACGCTGAAGCTATGTGGCGCTTGGTGACCTCTGACTGTTTCATCCTAACATCGTTGGTGCCGACGTGGTTAACAATATCCCTATACTCTCTACACTCACCAGTTTTAGCTTTAGCCAGCACCATCTTCAGATTAGCCTTAACGTCGATAGTCCTGCCCCCTGGTAAACAGTGTATGATCGCTGGATGATTCGTTTTAAATCTAATACTGTGGGTAATGGAGTCGCCAATGACTAGGGTTTTCAATTTGTCAGAGCTAATGGTGGGAGGCTTCGACGTCTCAGACCCCGTAACGGGAGGAGTAGAGAGCAGAGAATGCTCGTCCTCTGACTCGACTGGCTGCTTAATGGGGAGAACCGGTTGAAAGTTTCTGTCGGCTGAATGAGTGACACCGGTTGAGCATTCCTACAGCATTTCCCTTCAGAAGCCATGAGAAAGTTGTCCGGCTGCGGGGACTGTGCGAGGGGATTTATACTAACATTACTATCTGTACTTACTGGTGGCACAGACCCTGTTTCATCCTCTCCTACACTGAAATTACCCTTGCCTAACGATTGCGTCTGAAGCTGGGCTTGCAGCACAGCTATCCTCGCCGTAAGGCGATCGTTCTCCTGTATATTATGAGTACAGCGACTATAATTAGAAGGCATCATGTTAATGTTACTACTTAGCTTTGGCTGGTGGAGGTCCTGACGAACCATGTCCAGATAAAGCGTCCGGAGTGAAAATATAAACGGTAATTAAAAAGTAAAAACCGTAAAGTTGTCAGGTAGCAAAGTAAGGTTAGCAACAAAACGCACAGCAGCACGTAAACAAGTCTGCAAGTTGTNCGGTAATTAAAAAGTAAAAACCGTAAAGTTGTCAGGTAGCAAAGTAAGGTTAGCAACAAAACGCACAGCAGCACGTAAACAAGTCTGCAAGTTGTGACTGCTTACCCTCTTCAAATCCTAACCATATAGGAGGGTAAATGCTAAACTGACCTTTACTGTCTAGCTAGGGGCAACTTCTTCCCTCTACATGTTTGATTGTCCTTCTCTCTTTTCCAGTTGTTCAGTGACTTTCACATTATTTTTTTATGTCTGAATATAGCGACAGACATAAGACTACATTGAAAATGTCAGCCTGAGATAAACCAGCTTCCAACCTAAGTGACACTAATTAGTTATCGTGTGAAACATTTTGTTCAAAGTGACAACTGGATTTTAAATATCATCCAAAATATTTCGCTGTGAGCCTCTAGGGCCCACACATTCTGGGAAGGGATTTGCACACTTGGCGAAGCAGTCCCATGCTAAAAAGACTAAAGAGAGAGAGAGAGTAAATCAAGATGACTACGACACATTGTAGTCTGAAGGAATGACTCACACCCTGATTTTAATCCAACATCATAGGCATTGCCGACTCAGTCTTGTACTGAAGCTAAATGTTCATATTTATCCAGTGCCAGAGTTAGCTCAAGGGCTAAACACACGCACGTCAAAGAGTTGGCATAAATATCTTTCCATGCTTAAGCGATGTTGCAAGGATATTGAATGCCAAGTAGCTAGCTTAACTGCTAAATATATATTTCATCCGACACCAAAAAGATTTCTAGGGGCTACAAATCAGCTTTTATAACTTGGTACGCCTATCGATCTAACTGGTTTTCCATTCAAATTTCATAATTGACTGGTAAGGACTAGCCTTGTACGACCATCCATATCTAGCAAGCTTACATTCTGTTTAAGCTCTCAAATCAGGATGGTCGAGCGGGGCTAGGTAAGGATACACAGATACACAGACGTCACTCCACTCTTCATTCTGAGTGGAGACAGTGAGAAATGGAGAGAAAGGGGGAGAGAAAATGAAGAAAGAAAGAGAAACAGAGAGAGCCAAGTGTCTACAGGTTTTGGGTTTTTCCTTTCAGTTAAGACCTAGACAACCAGATGAGGGGAGTTCCTTACTAATTAGTGACCATTCACCAATCAAGTACAAGTGTAACGGATGTGAAATGGCTTGCTAGTTAGCGGTGGTGCGCGCTAATAGCCTTTCAATCGGAGACGTCACTTGCTTTGAGACCTTGAAGTAGTGGTTCCCCTTGCTCTGCAAGGGCCGCGGCTTTTGTGGAGCGATGGGTAACGATGCTTCGTGGGTNCCCCTTGCTCTGCAAGGGCCGCGGCTTTTGTGGAGCGATGGGTAACGATGCTTCGTGGGTGACTGTTGTTGATGTGTGCAGAGGGTCCCTGGTTCGCGCGAGGGGACGGACTAAAGTTATACTGTTACACAAGGGCGGAGCAAAAACCCTCAGGCACGCTTTGACACGTGCCATACAGTAAGGCTCAGACAGGGCTGCATAACAAACCAATGGCTGATGTGCCATTGGTTTGGCACCTGTCTGTGTCTAGAACAATGTCAGTATACAACAATCATACCAATCAAATATTAATAGATTTCCTATGAAGCTTTTTCTCTCCCAGCTGCTATGAGGTGGCATTTGGTAGACCAGCCCCCTTGTTTTGCTGGGGCACTTCAGTTGAGACATGGTAATGAGGTTAATGAACCCTGTCTGTTATCAGTACGTTAAACAACGTTTTGTTGCTGCTTGTTCCAGTTAAACATGCAGGTGTGTTCTAACGTTTGCCTTCCATTTGCCAAGCTGATATCTGATCAGGGCAAGAGGAGAGATGGGTGGCACCTCACAATGGCTGCTGATTAGGTGTGGGTATTTCTGTCCTGAAAGCACCTTCCAAATAAGGGTTAAGGTAAAATAAAGTGTCACCTATGATTATCTTAAAAGAGATTGGATGCCATTCAAATGACTTCAGCCCCACTCTTCTAACCCTCTCTGATTKTATTTGGTAATTGTAGGGAAGAATGTAGGACAAGGAGCTTGTCCTTATGTATACAATTATCTAGGATTCAATGTTTGTGACATTGAAAGTAATAGCAGCAGCAAGGTTTCCAGTATCTGGCATATCCTGAGGGAGTGGCACTGGCACACTTGGTTTTCTCTTKAACATCTTTTAAAATGATAAGGCTCTACGAAGGTTTGAAATTAAACTTCTCTACATGATTCTCTATTTACAATGAAAACCCTCATTCATTTATACCTCATACAAGCCACAATAGGCTTCTGATTGTTGCCAGCAAAATCCTCACAATGCTCTTACAAATTATTTATAGTATTGTTTGTGGTTGAAATTGATGGAAATCTCAACTTCATAGCCTGTCACACTAGCTGTGAATTCCCATATGTGTATACAGAAGTCCATTTGTTTACATAATCTTATTCTTTGAGKTTATTTGGAAGCCAAAATGACTAAAATATTCACAGGCAAAAAAATAAGTAATTTGATGTTTTCCACATCCTAGTCGTATACTGCCATCTGGTGTCTGTTCCACAGTAGCACACTTTGTGTACTGAAAATTAAAGTGGTTATCATTATAGTTTTATCCACATGGGGTCATCAACAGATTCAAACCAACAGAATGAAAACAAGGTCAGTTTCTGTTTCACCATGAGGATAGTATATGGCTATGCCTACTTCTCAACATGTCCTCACCAAACAGGTTTATATGGAGGAGCAATTTCTGTAGAATAAACACAAGTAGGTGTGGACATGGATCTGATTTTGGGTCACACCATAGTCTAGAAAGAGGGAATATTGCAACATTTTCCTAATGTAGCCTACTGCAGAACAAACTCTCTTGTGTCATGTAGAAAATACTAAGGATTTGGGTCAACAGTGGTGGTTCTCTTCTTAATTTCATATTTTGGCATCTTTTGATCCCTAGACCTCTATGGAGATTCAGTCGGGTATACTTTGACTTAACAGGATGCAATTTCTGGATACTCAGTTCAGAGAATCTCCGGCGCGGCCCACRCTTGGATTGCGTCCTACCTGACAGGTCGCTCCTACCAGGTGGCGTGGCGAGAATCTGTCTCCGCACCACGTGCTCTTACCACTGGTGTCCCCCAGGGCTCTGTTCTAGGCCCTCTCCTATTCTCGCTATACACCAAGTCACTTGGCTCTGTCATATCCTCACATGGCCTCTCCTATCATTGCTATGCAGACGACACACAATTAATCTTCTCCTTTCCCCCCTCTGATAACCAGGTGGCGAATCGCATCTCTGCATGTCTGGCAGACATATCAGTGTGGATGACGGATCACCACCTCAAGCTGAACCTCGGCAAGACGGAGCTGCTCTTCCTCCCGGGGAAGGACTGCCCGTTCCATGATCTCGCCATCACGGTTGACAACTCCATTGTGTCCTCCTCCCAAGCGCTAAGAACCTTGGCGTGATCCTGGACAACACCCTGTCGTTCTCAACTCACATCAAGGCGGTGACCCGTTCCTGTAGGTTCATGCTCTACAACATTCGCAGAGTACGACCCTGCCTCACACAGGAAGCGGCGCAGGTCCTAATCCAGGCACTTGTCATCTCCCGTCTGGATTACTGCAACTCGCTGTTGGCTGGGCTCCCTGCCTGTGCCATTAAACCCCTACAACTCATCCAGAACGCCGCAGCCCGTCTGGTGTTCAACCTTCAAGTTCTCTCACGTCACCCCGCTCCTCCGCTCTCTCCACTGGCTTCCAGTTGAAGCTTCGCATCCGCATCACAAGACCATGGTGCTTGCCTACAGAGCTGTGAGGGGAACGGCACCTCCGTACCTTCAGGCTCTGATCAGGCCCTACACCCAAACAAGGGCACTGCGTTCATCCACCTCTGGCCTGCTCGCTCCCTACCTCTGAGGAGTACAGTTCGCTCAGCACCAGTCAAAACTGTTCGCTGCTCTGGCACCCCAATGTGGAACAAACTCCCTCACGACGCCAGGTCTAGCGAGTCAAATCACCACCTTCCGGAGACACCTGAAACCCCACCTCTTTAAGGAATACCTAGGATAGGATAAAGTAATCCTCCTAACCCCCCCTCCCCCTTAAAAGAGTTAGATGCACTATTGTAAAGTGGTTGTTCCACTGGATATCATAAGGTGAATGCACCAATTTGTAAGTCGCTCTGGATAAGAGCGTCTGCTAAATGACTTAAATGTAAATGTAAATGTAAGACACAACCAAAACATGCCACCATCTATTCTTTATTTGCACGAACATCTGCTATTGTGACCATAAATGATAATGAGGTGTAGCTGAACATCCAGTATGAAATGAATGGGGGAGGAGACACTTCAACAATTTATTGGCCCTCACACTGGCTATATAGTAAAGGGAAGAGCAAAACATGTTTTCCACAAACTATCGTCAACCAGTGTGGTGTAGGCCACTGGGGGCAAACCCCAGAACATAACACTGTAGAAAATTGACATGTGTCCTTTCCAACAGCGACTACACACACAGGCAAGGCCCAACAATTTCCCCAAAAAACATATTGAACAGGGGTTAAATGTTTTTGAGCATTAATTGATGGAATAAATAAAGCAGTACCATTTAAAATGGGGAAAGTGTAATCACCTATGAAACTACACTTAACAAAAATATAAACACAACATGTAGTGTTGGTCCCATGTTTCATGAGCTGAAACAAAATATCTCTGAAATATTCCATACTCATGAAAAGTGTATTTCTCTCAAATGTTTTGCACACATTTGTTTACATCCCTCCTAGTTAGCATTTCTCCTTTGCCAAGATAATCCATCCACTTGATAGGTGTGGCATATCAAGAAGCTGATTAAACAGCATGATCATTACACAGGTGCATATTGCGCTGGGGACAATAAAAGGCCACTAAAATGTGCAGTTTTGTTACACAACACAATGTCACAAGTTGGTATAACCATGCCAGCCCAGGACCTTCACATCCAGGATTGTCTGAGACAAGCCACCCTGACAGTTGATGAAGCTGTGGGTTTGCGCAACCGAATAATTTTTGCAAACTGTCAGAAACCATCTCAGGGAAGCTCATCTGTGTGCGCTTTGTCCTAACCAGGGTCTTCACCTGACTGCAGTTCGGAGTCGTAACTGACTTCAGTGGGCAAATGCTCACATTCGATGGTCACTGGCACGCTGAGAAGTGTGCTCTTCAAGGATGAATCCCGGTTTCAACTGCATGGAGCAGGTATCAGCGTGTATGGCGTTGTGTAGGCGATCGGTTTGTTGACGTAAACGTTGTGAACAGAGTGCCCCATGGTGGCAGTGGGGTTATGGAATGGACAGGTATAAGCTACAGAAAACGAACACAATTGCATTTTATCATGACAATTTTAATGCACTGAGATACCATGATGATATCCAGAGGCCCATTGTCATGCCATTCATCCGCCGCCATCACCTCATGTTTCAATGTCGCAAGGATCTGTATGTCATCCCTGGAAGCTGAAAATGTCAGTTCTTCCATAGCCTACTTACTCACCAGACATGTCACCCATTGTACGACAGCAGGGTCCACTTCCCGCCAATATCCAACAACTTCGCACAACCATTGAGGAGCGGGACAAATTCCACAGTCCACAAACAACTCTATGCGAAGGAGATGTGTCGCGCTCCATGAGGCAAATGGTGGTCACTAGATACCGATTACCTTATGAACTCAGTAAAATATTTGAAAATGTTGCATGTTTATATTTTTGTTCGGTGTACGTTTTGTATAGCAGTGTGTTGACAGGCTTCCCAAATGCTGCAGTTACTAGCTATATTTTATTGGAACCTTTATTTGATGGCGAAAAGYACACACACCAAATTGAAAAAAAAACACCGTGTTTATTTTAAGACACCAAAAGGCCTGAATACTCAGGAACATTATGAAATACTTCGTTGCGAAGTGGTCATGGTAAATAACTTGACAGACAATTGGAAAATTATAAACACAAATCCGCATTGGAATTAAGGTTAAGCACAACAGTGTCCCATCATTATGAAAAATACACAGCCCCCAGACAGTTCGAAGAGACATTTAGTCAACCATTTGAAATGTCGCCTGCCTCAGTCTCTTACACGGTTTGGTAGCTGGTTGTTGATCCCGTTCCTTCTTTGTGAAGGAAATACAAAGCTGCCGTTAGTGTTGGGTTGCCGGGGACGTTTGGAATCCACCCTGGCATGAGTGTGGCGCTAGCCTAGCATGCTAACTAGTAACGTAAGACCTTGGTTTAAATCGGCTCGTTTCAAATTTAACGGACAAAAACAAAACAGGCAATACTGGCGGCCTGATTAGATTTGTAAACAAGGTCAACGTAAAGCGTTCACTATGTTAACATAGTATTCACTTGGTTTACATAACTAACTACTAACTAAGCCAACGAATAGTGAAAAGGAGAGTCCCAACCCATAACAAAAATCTAAATTAACCATCAAAAGGTGAAGTGAGTTTCAAACATGGCTACCGTTAACTAATTGGCTAAATGAAAAGCCTAAATTAGCGGTCACAAATTAGACATGCTAACGTTACCGTCATGACATATTTAATCGTTAAACATTTATAGTATAACGTTATAGCTAGCTAGCTATGTCAGCAAAATAGTATTTTCGTTTTGTCCGTAACATTTCGATAATGAATACATTGTCCGCATCATCAGCACTGCAGATTGTCCGAAAGATCTCCACACTCCGTCGTAGAGAACTGCAGCCGCCTGACTGCTTCTTTGATTAGATTCCCAGACAATATTAATTCCTGAAGTAACTGATGTGGGTCGTCGTTCTCGACAGCTGCGCTGATCCTCTTTCGGTCCCAAGGTTTGAAATTGTCCCACTCCTGGTTACTTGAGCCWGGGAAGCTGTATGGACTAGCTCTGTTACTACGTTGACCCCGGTTTCGAAGTCGTATGCAGCACCCGGTTCGTTTTTGCAGGGCCACGCCATTGTTGTTGTTGTTAGCTTGTTTGATGTTGCTACTGCTGCAGTTGCCGGTGAGACCGTGGAGACACGACATCGTCTTTTGATTAGCACTATTGTTGTGAAGCTGCAGCGCCTCGCCGATTTTCGTGACCAAAGCGTCCACTTCTTTCGAATCGACGGTAACAGACTGCTCCAAGAGGATGTAGTTCTCCTTTCGACAAGGCATTTTGTTGTATTTTGTGTGTTTCTTAGCTGTATTTTCAAAATGAATGGGAGCCTATATCAGTTCCTTCCTCTCACCACGTTGCTCCGCAGAAAAGCAAGCAAGTAACCCTCTCGATATTTTGTAAACAATGGATGACGTAGGATCCGGAATGTACCATTTCCAATGTGGRTGCGATCATCATTCAAATTATTTCAAATAGTGGGAATCATAATTTCTATTATTTTCCGTACAAAGTATTACATAATACATTTTATTACAAAATTCCGCATGTATGACATACATTTTCTGAACACAACTCTGACTATTCATATCTTATTTAAAGACCGACAAGCACGATTCCCCTGATTATATTCAGTCTTGGCACATCTAGCCAACTGGACACGTAACTCGTAACTGTCTAGCTATGTTATGTGGGTCAAAAGAACGATGTTTTTAAAACAACCTCATGTTGTCATACACCTGACTTATTTCTTGGTGCAAATTGCTATATTCCACAACCCATGAAATCAAAAACCTTTGACTGAGAAGTATTTTATCACAGTTAGCTATCATTCAATTGTTTTCATGCAATATTATTTTCAATATCATCCCTCCACTCTAAAATGCTTCATATTTCAAATGTTTAACGAAGATTTGCTGGATTGTTGAAATAACCATAATTGATTAATGTTCGGATTATATCAATTACAATTATTACATTATGGTAATAAACAAAACAAAAATTGTATGCATAATTTGTGCAGATGTACCTGTAAATGCATCAGAATACACGATCTCTTATGCGCAAAACGTGCTGTATGCGTAAAACGTGCTGTATGCGTTTGATTTACATCAGTGGTTAGAACATGGAGTACGTTTCTGATTTCTCCGAATCGTACTGAACTCAAACGCTCCAGTCAAAGAGCGCCCTCATGACCATATAAGGGGCGACTATCGTGTTCACGTGGTGCGTGTCTGTACTACAGCCTGTCCCTAGCCCCTTCATGTCATTCGGGTACGTGATAGATTTACTTAACACTTCGCAAGGCTTAAAATAAAGTCAGTATGGGTAGTGGATGTAGTTTATACTTATAAGATGTTTACTAGGTTCAGAGTACAATGCAATATCGATTTCCTCATTCTCTTCCGCTATGACTGAGACATGCAGTAAACAGCTGGCTGGTCAACAACAATTCCTGTTTGTCTCAACAACTATTCCTGTTTGTCTGTGGTCTGCACTAGCAGCTGGTTGTGTTCCTGTTGCAGGAATGTTCCCATTTTACTAGTATGACTCTATCCTTGTCGGAGAGGGGGAGGGGAACTGGGGAAACAGTGTATTGAGTGTATAGTGTCTATTCATTTGACTTTGATAGGACTTGGAGCTCTGCCAAAGCAGAGGGTCATTGGGTTTCTTCCTTCCATTGAGTATGTGCTGACACCATATAAGGCTCTTCCTAGTATTGCATCCACTGAAAAACAATAAAATAACTATTACATTGTTCAACATAAATAAACCCTGAGCTAACAGTCAAGTTACTCATCCGAGTTTGACAATGAGATCCTGACCTATGGGACATACAGTTCAGAGATTACATGACAGACAGACAGAGCCCTTTTGTAATGTCTCATTTGGGCTGAAACTCAGCAAAAATATGTAGTTGGCTTCAGTAAATATTTGGTAGAGTTGAACTTGATGGATATGTAATGTGATGCTCCCAGAGATCTTGTATTAGAATAATTGACCTTTATCATATATCTTTGATTCAGTAAAAGAGAAGAGGGCATCCTCTACTGTTTATTAATATACCATTTTTCCAATGAATAATTTGGCCCTCTGGTGTGTTTACCATGAACTGAACTTCGTCTACAACTTCATCTAAAGTGCAATTGACTATCCAGCTCCCTATCACATGGCAATGTTTGCATCGTGAACATGATGCAGTGAATGCCATTGGCTGTAGGACTCACTTGGCAGAGCTGCAGTGCATGCTGTTACTTGAGAGAAAGCAACGCTCTGCAACCTTCAGCCAATCATAAAGCTCTCTCACCATATGAGATTGATCAACAAAGATTACATGCTGTCACCCGATACTCTTTTCAGGAGCATAGTGACCTTACTTCACCTGATTTTCCTGTAATTTACAGGCTATCTGTCGAGTCACATAACAGCCTCATAATACTAAGGGGTTGTGGAAGTAGATTCCTGGCTGTAGAATTCAGTGCTGCACAACTTCTGTTCACAGTTGTAGTCCAGGTACCTTTTTATTTACCACACCCTTTTGTCTGATTTAGAAAGAATGGCACAACAAAAATGTATCATAATACACACCCAAGTTCTGAAGTACAATTCATGTTTGATCTGAAACGGCTATCAGGGGGTATTCTAACTCTGAGAAGGAGGGAGAGTGTCAGAGTCAATTTCACATTAATTTGTCAGTGCTGTGAGTACCATCACCTCAACTGGAACTCCCAGTTTGCCCAAAAGACAGCCAAACACTAAGCTCCACTTTTGCCTATAAACAGCGTAGCTTGTTTTCCACCCTTAATTTAGGTCCTTAAATGTCATGTCTAATTTGGTTAGGGAGAATGCATGCGCTGTGTCAGTGATTAAGGGATCCTGCTCAGAGGCGGTGGATAGTTTGCTCGGCGTGCTGTTGCTCCATGGTGCAACTATCAACTGGGTCCCCATAGAGAGTCAGTTCTAGGAACCTGCTCCATGGAGAAACAGACAAAATCTTAGACCCTGTATGCTGACATAACTTCCTCAGTTGATGACTCGGTAATGCATATAGATGCGTGACAGTAATTGGGATGGATGATGCTTGTACTAGATAGCTGATTGAAATGAGATGTCATTGAAGGAAGGGATTAACAATGACTCACTACTTAATTACAAAGTGTTGTAAATTAACAATATTTWAAAATACTTTAAACAGTTTCTTACCCCGAAAGATGTCCACAGAATGATGGGGGTAAACTATCTGGATGTTAAATGGCTGACCCTGAAATAGCATGCTAATAGTAGTAGCGATTTCCAGGTCAATGTACTCTTAGTAATTTAGAAGTTAAAGTTAGCTATTGCAGGCAACTACAGCCAACTTACAATGTCAGAAAACTATTTAAGAACATTGACATTTAAGCGACCATATGGACCTACCTTTAAAAGGATAGTACAACCAACTGACAAATGTAGGCTACCTAATATTATCGGTAATTAGCACAATAATGTGTTGCCATAACTTGGTTTGAAGTTACTTTTATTTGATTTAGGCATACTATTTGGAGCATTCTTACAGAGCTCCTGCTTCATCCATTACTTTGCATTAAACTATTCTACTGCTATACTGTGTGTATGAAATCTAAAACATATGTTTTGGTTGTATGTCAGACCTTGCTCTACTGCTATTGGTGTAAAGATCTGCATTAAAGTAAACAGAGAGCATTGTTGGACCTGTGCATAACATTCAATACACAGCACCACCAAATGACCCCATACAGGTTTGTACTGTACATCCTGTTTCACTGAGAGTTGTGTAACCCGTCTGCCTCTGGATTTCTGCCTCTCAAAGTCATGTAAGGTGAAAGTACAGTAAGAGACATTTGGGAGGTGCCTGCTTCTGAAATGCTGTTCTCTGCAATGAGGACCATAATGAGTATGGAAAGGTTTATTTTGAAATGCTACAAAGGAGCAAGAGGTGAACACAAGCACTATAACACTAATACTATTATTAGTACTAATGTTAGTAATAATAACACAAGTAAAACTGAAGTATAAAACAAGGTTCATACATGCCACTCAAGCATTCTATAAACAGAGAAAGAGGAGAATAGTAGATTAGAACATGAATTAGATTAGAACATACCAGAACATGCTGTATTTATAGAACAGATATAAAATACATAGACTAAACATAGAAATAAAGGACTTGAGGGTCATATTCCAGAACGCGGGGGCTGCTGTAAAATAATCTACTTCAAAGTGTGAGATAAGGATTTGAGAAGTGTTATTGTATGAATGTTAAGAGCCACCATTTCCACACATTTCAGTTGAAGGCATTCAGATGTACAACTGACTAGGTATCCCCCTTTCCCTTTCATTTATAATACTTTATCAATGGTTCTTTTTCTTTCATTGTTGTCAAGGCACAAAGCATGCTACTGCCAAGTAACCTAGGCGATAATCCTTGTGCTTCACAGTAAATTTGTCAACATAGGGAGAGTGTGTGAGTTCCTGTGAGTGTAGATTCGTAGTCCTATCCTCTTTGCAGTGGGCTAGCTGAGATTAGCGAGACATTTTCCCACTTCCTGCTAATGCTAGTGAGGCGTTTCCTTGGTACACAACCAAACACACTGAACAAAGTGCTTAAGGCATGAAAGAGCCTTGAGTTGTTCGCACAACTTTACCAAAGCTTCCTTTTGTGACCCCTTTACTTAATTCTGCATATGTTTTTTTTTATCCTACAGGAATTGCACATTGGGGTATTCCATAGAATTTATATGGATTAAGGATTTGAAAGTAGAGAATTGGAAACTGATTCTGATTCTAACAACTCTTCCTCAAAAGATTATCAAAAAATGGTCCAATCTGCTCCTCCCAATTCCCAAGGACAACAGACCTGCTTGGATAACAGGGTCTGTGCTCTAACACTGTGATTGAATTAATCTATTTCTCTCCTTTACTTTTGTCCCATTTGATTGATGGATTAGTTGGATATGTATCCGTTATTGTTTTCCCCTATTGCCTCCTGCTGCTTTGGAGAAGTGGTCATCATGAAGGAAAGCAGATAAGGAAACAATGCCCTTTAAGCCAATTTAGATGCAGCCAGGGGTTTGGAAAACCTTGAGCACAGTGAACAAGAAGACATCTTGTTAGAACAAGCCTATTCAAGGATGTAACTGTCTACTCTGGGCAACATGGAGGATATGGAGATAGTGAACCAACCACATGGGTTTGCTATTGAAATGCCTGCATGGTGTTGACTGTTTTTATTGACCTCCCAATGCTTCACACTGAGCAAGCATAATCCCTGTGTATTTGTGTTCATTTTGTTTTTATGTAGGGTGTTTGTGCATCAACAGTGCGAGTGTGTGGGGGTGTTTAATCAGGCTCTCAGATCAGTGGATCAGAGTCACAGGAGGGGTTTCTAGTTGCTATGAAACAACAATACATTAGGAGATTAATTTAGTATCAATTCCAGGGCTGTTTGTGAGAGCGGCTGTTTGTATCTGTGTGTGTCATAGGGTAAATCCATTTGAATTCAATCCGTTTTTGAAATCACCCCTTTTAATTTGAACGAAACCTTTCATACATACATGCTCAAAGTGACACTTTGGACCTGAATGCCAAAACATTCAAGAGATAAAAGTGCTAAAAGTTGACCCTTTTGCATACCCCATCATACCATGAGACATCCATCCATGTCTTAATCACTGGAAAAGATAAACGGTTGAGATTGAAATAATTTAAAAGCTTACAAACAGGGTTGTCAAACTATTATATAATTTATTGAAAAAAATCATCTGAGGCTGTTGTGTTGTGCCCGCCATCGGTTGAGACACAACATGCTCTTGAATACAGGGCGGGTATCATGTGAATAAAATAAAAATTTGAAATGTCAACTTTCAAATGGTACTGCAAAAATGGTTGGAGATCCACATATCAGATAATGTTGACTTGAATGGGAATAAATTATACTGTTAATCCTCCATAGAAAACCTAGTGAAATCATAGAAATATAGATAATAGAATAGACTTGACCATTTACATAAGTCAGGGGTGTCAAACTCATTTTGCCCTGGGGCCGCATTCGGTCTTCAATGCGGTCCAGAGGGCTGCACTGAAAATGTGTTATTTCCTCGCTGTTAAAATATGATAAAATAGTCCCCTATCCATGTTATTTTTCATTTTCTATGCTTCCTGACTGTCTAGCCTTCATTTCAGTGATTGTGTGAGCTGAACACGGTCAATAAACTGTATGAATGTAGGACCATTATCATTTCTACACAATTTCGATTTGGTTTTAGTCATTTTAAAGTATATTAAGTTTGAGCACCGTTTATCTCCTGAATGATTTGGCATTCAGGTCCAAAAAGTCCCTTTCTGACCACTTCTTCCATGGGAAAACATGTAGGAAAGTTTTGTTTAAATCAAATGGGATGCTGTCAAAAAGTGATTGAATTCAAATGGATTTACGCCATAGTGTGTCTGTTGTGGGAGCTGTGGGGCTGTAAGGCTACATGTGCATTCACCATACATTCACCATGCAAATCAAATATTTTGCTCTATAGGGCCATTTACAGTTAACCAATTCAGGAAATTATTCCTCATAGAAATAATGGCCCGATTTCTTTTATTTCTGAATTGAATTTGATTTCACTTCATGAATTGATAGAATTCAAAATAGAATTGGCTCCATTGCTAGTTGATATAGACCCATGGTGCGTTTATTGCCCCTTTTTAGTCAGCATTCATCTTCCCCAGGCTAGCATGGTGATCCTCCACCCAGTCAAAACAAAGCCAAACGGGAGCCTGGGAAACGAGCTGGGGAGAGAGGGAGGCAGGAATAATAGCAGGCTTGCCTAGAGGGAGGGTGTTTCTCTCTCACTCTCAGAAAACCTCACCCTGGACAAATCCTGGGACTGTGATCTGATTTGGTGTGTATGTGAGATTACAGGAGTTTAGAAGGAGACGGCGACAGTATAAAGCTCCGTGTGTGTGTGTGTGGTTGTGGGGTGGTGTGGTGTGTGTGTGTGTGTGTGTGTGGTGTGTGTGTGTGTGTGTGTGTGTGTGGTGTGTGTGTGTGTGTTGTGAATTAATACACATATCCATATTCTTTATGGCAAACGATATATTATATTTATTTTTGGGGATTAAATGAATAATGAGAATGGAGGTTTCCATTTCAACTCAGTCGTTTCATTTTCAGATTGAAACTAATTTCAGATGAAACGTCTTAAATATCCCAATGATCAGAAATTCCAATCAAGATTTTCCATTCACTAACCGAGTTGACTGAGTTGATATGGGACTGATGCCCATTGTTTGGCACATTTGTTTTTGGTGGGCCACACTTGTCACACTCATTTACTATTTCTAAGAATCCCTCCCTTTGGCCCCTCCCCTCTCTCCCCTCCCACCCTTTTTCAGGCCCCCGTGTCGTAGTGAAGGCCAGGTTTGTGTTGTTGGCCGGCAGGAGCACGTGTTCCAGTGAATGCACCGATTGCCCTCTGATGCTGGCCCGCTGCCAACGCATGAGCCAATTGGCTATGTTTACTCTGCGCAGAGTCTCCGTTCTCCAGTCCTGCTCCTGCGTTCACTGTCCTGCTTTTTCACCATATCTTATTATCTAACTGTCACAGTTTCTCTCCCTCTCTCTCTCTGGCCTCACCCCAGTACAAAGGGCAACAGTGACCGTAGCAGTGAGAGGAGAATGCTACCTTAGGAATGGCTGTTGTTATCGATGAGCCTTCTGTCTACACCTAGCATTGAAGTTGGATTGAGGCCCACACTCAGTAAGATCCAATTATAATAGCCGGTAAGATCATGCTGACCATTGCCAGAGGTCGACATCGATGCACTGTGTGCGTGATATGGTCTAGTGTGGAAAGTGGACTCATTAGTCATTAGACATGTCCAAGATTTAAATGGATCAGTGTTATGCAAAATAGGCTCGTCATCATCCACAGCAACACATACGAATACACGATGTCATCAGCTTTTCCCAAACAGTTTGTTCCTCGAATACACTGGTCAAAACCGCCATGTTGTCTCTGTAGGAAAACACATCAGGCAAACATGACCCATCACCCAAACAAACAAACAGGCCCAACAAGGAGAGAAGTGGCATTGAACTTCAGAGTAAATAGAGCCATCTGTTTTGAAATAGGGGACCCTGGTTCGAGGCTATTTCAGTCGTTTGACCGTCTGGGCTCTTTTTTTCTAAGTATAGCCATTAGTACACAGCTGGCTTGAGTGAGACATTTTCAACAATATGGCCATGGGGCCGGTGGGATGGGTCAAGCATCACCCAGTTTTAGACCCACAAGGCTGTGAGTTATGACAGAGCTTGTTGGTACATAACTCTATCATAGCCACTGTATTCTGCTGACAAGCACATTTAGCACAGATTGTAAAGTGCCTGGTGAATGATGTCCGCCATGTTGTCTGACTAAAGGTTATGGAACTGAGTCCAAACAGACTCTGAAGCAGGGAACAAACAGCGAAAGCTTTATCGTGTAGGACGTGTCGGTACGAGGGCAGACATTTTCTGTTTTTCTAGAAACTCTCCTACCTACACCTCCCCCTTCTTTTTCTCTTTGCTTGTTGCCACATGGCTCTCTGCTGGTCTCCTTCACAATGGTAGAACATTCAAGAGAAAAACGTTTTTTTTTAATGGACAGAACTGTACACAGCCCCTATGCAGGGGCCCCAATAATAAAGTGTTACACAACATTTTCATATCTAATCATCTGCTGTTCTGTCTCCCATGACAGCAGAGTACGTTATGTTTTCTCAGCATTCAGAGTGGGATGGAGTATATTTGGCTCTGGGCATATCACATCCCACAACAGACAAATTGTATGTATGTATGTATGTATGTATGTATGTATGTATGTATGTATGTATGTATGTATGTATGTATGTATGTATGTATGTATGTATGTATGTAATGTATGTCTGACAGTACATGAACTATCTAACCAGATCCAGAACCAGCTGTCTCCATGTGTATCAGAGGCCCTGTACTCTGCCTACGTTGTCTGTCCACACGGACACATGCCACACACGCATAGAAACCCTATCCTATCTAGGCTCTGGTGGTCAACACACCAGACAGCGTCCCCTAAGCTGTCCCTCTTCTCAACCAAAAAACGCAACAGTATGAAGGGAGGAGGATTTTGAGTGAATACCTCTGTTTTTTAAACTGTTCCTCATAAGATAACATTTTACCCCAATCCTAACCATAGAGTATGATGGTTCAAATATATGTTTATGTACCTGGGGAACAGAAAACAAAAAAACAATTATATATAAAGTAAACATGTTGACAGTTTCATATGGTATCCTGAGTCTACCAATCTGACCCACCTCACCTCTACAGTCAATAATATGTGTAATCTATCTCTGTAATCATAGACCCAGTCTATGGGGTGACAGGTTGTTTTGCTCGTATGATACTATGTTTAACACCTGCCAAAAGGCACCACCAGTAATCAGATGAATATATCATGAGACCAGCGGTTATACGAGGAAAGCTCAACAAACAACTCCTCCTCCCCCTCCCTCCTCTTCCCTGTCTCCATTGTTTTTCATAGCGATTGTCCGGAGGGTGTCAGGTTCACTGCTGTACAAATCCATCTTGGTATATGTAGACACACACTGAGAGATATTCTGAAGAGTTGTAGTAAACATTGACACGTTTCTTGGCTCCACCCTCTCACCATAAGGAAATCTATCCGAAGAGATACTGTTTCCTTGTGATTGGCTAGTTTTCTTACTTGTGATTCAATTGGTTTAGATTTTAGTTGCTCTCTCAACAACTGCTGGGGTGCACGCATAGAGATTAAGATAGAGGACTCATCTTTATATCTGTGACAGCATGGGCAGTGCAATTGAGGCTACAACCCATAGGAATCCCCACCCAGTTGACCACTTTAAAATGGAGGAAGCATGGTGAAGCCGCCAATGGTGCTGCCCAAGATAAACAGCCTTTTAGCCACTAGAGTCCTCTATCATTGTCTATGGGTGCATGCTACATGTGCTGTGGTCATGCAACCTTTAGGGGAACACCAACCCTTTTCTCTGAACTGCAAGTCACAGTTTGGTGTGTGTGTGTGTGTGTGTGTGTGTGTGTGGTGTGTGTGTGTGTGTGTGTGTGTGTGTGTGTGTGTGTGTGTGTGTGTGTGTGTGTGTGTGTGTGTGTGTGTGTGTGTGTGTGTGTGTGTGTGTGTGTGTGTGTGTGTGTGTGTGTGGCCCGTGCACATGTCTATGTGTGTGAAATGACATAAGAACATTAAATTCAACCCAGTTGTGTTGAAAGCTGACCAGACTGGTAATAATATACTGCCAGGGTATCTCACACCAACAGACAGACACACACAATCTCATTTTCTCTCGCATACCACAAGGGTCAAACGTAAAGGTCAGATTCGATATCATTTCTTGCATCAAAAACTATTTGTGGATCTCASTCAATGAAATCAAAACTGAAATGATAKAATTTCCTGTATAACCTGTCATTCAGTCATAATGTGCCTAAYATTATTACTGTCATAATGTGCCTCAATGCAAATATAATGAGTCATCGCAATATCAATAGTTATGGTATTATAGTACACCCACAGGAAATAAACATAACTGACACCTGTTTTGAACCACTAGAGGGCAGTGTCTATTTATTGAACGGACTCCACACAGTTGTAGTAGTGCATGTCGATCTTGAGATATTGATTCACCTGCTATTCTCGTAAGATAAAATATATTTTCACTAATCCCATCTCTTTAATGTATCAGCATTTCCATGGACCTGATTAGAATTTTAATTGCAAACATAACAGTCCTTTGTGAATAATCGTCTTTCAACTGTGTGAACCGTTATTGACAACAGCACTGTTATCAGTTATCACAGCCAGACAAACATATTAACAGACTGATAAACATATTGACCGGGTGATGTTGTGATGAAGATATTCAGCCATTCAGCATGCTGTAYGGCCCGTGCAGGAATGTTGGGTCATCAATACAGACTCTRGGAATGTCCACATGTCGGCCCCATCTCTACCACAGGAGGTTGGTGGCATCTTAATTGGGGAGGACGGGCTCGTGGTAATGGCCGGAGCAGAATCAGTGAAATGGTATCAAATACATCCAACACATGGTTTCCATGTGTTTGATGCCATTCCATTCGCTCCATTACAGCCATTATTCTGAGCTATCCTCCCCTTAGCAGCCCCCTGTGATCTCCACCCATGTTCTGTGTGATGTATTTGCTACTGTGGTTTTCCTAGAATCACACCTATGACCCCAGGAAGGAGAGGGTTGGATTAGGGTCATGACTTATTATATAACAGTGTGGGACACTGGTCCCAGATCCCTCGTCTTAGTGGGAGAGAGTATAGATAGTATGTGTTGTTCAGCACGCCATGGCTCTCTACCTCCCTTGTTGTGTGTGAGTGGATGAATGTTAAAGACTCCAGCCACCCAATCCATAGACTGTTCTTTCTGCTTCCGCACGGCAAGCAGTACAGATGCATCAAGTCTGACACCAATAAACTCCTGAACAACTTCTATCCCCAAGCCATAAGACTGCTAAATAGCTAACAAAATGGCTGCACAGACCTTCACTTTATGCACACTCACAAGACCCTACACACTCACTTCATTTGCTCACACACACACAACATGCGCACACATTTATACTGACTACACACACACACACACACACACACACACACACACACACACACACACACTATACATATCTACCTTTATTTTTTATTTAACCTTTATTTAACTAGGCAAGTCAGTTAAATTAAGAACAAATTCATATTTTACAATGACGGCCTACCCCAGCCAAACCCCCCCCCTAACCCAGATGACGCTGGGCCATTTGTGCGCCGCCCTATGGGACTCTGGATCACGGCCGGTTGTGATACAGCCCGGGATCGAACAAGGGTCTGTAGTGACGCCTCTAGCACTGAGATGCAGTGCCTTAGAGTGCCGCTGCGTCACTCGGGAGCCCTATTAATCCAGTATCCCTGCAAATTGTAAATATGGTATTGCAACTGACCCTGTATATAGAGCTTACTTACTTTGTGTTATTCTTATTTCTATTTCTCGTATGTTGTTGCTCTACCTTATGTTCATTTTAGTATTACACTGTTATTGATTACTGCATTGTTGGGTTTAGAGGTTGCATTAAAACTTGAAACATGAAACTTGATGTTTGACCACGGTATGTTTGAGTTTACCCCCAGGCCTTTATGTCACTGCTGGTGTGGTGTGTTTGAGTTTACCCCCAGGCCTTTATGTCACTGCTGGTGTGGTGTGTTTGGTTTACCCGGCGGGCTTATGTTAAACTGCTGGTTTGGTGTGTTTGATTACGCAGGCTTTATGTACGTGTGTGTGGTGTGTTTGAGTTTACCCCCAGGCCTTTATGTCACTGCTGGTGTGGTGTGTTTGAGTTTACCCCCAGGCCTTTATGTCACTGCTGGTGTGATGTGTTTGAGTTTACCCACAGGCCTTTATGTCACTGCTGGTGTGATGTGTTTGAGTTTACCCCCAGGTCTTTATGTCACTGCTGGTGTGGTGTGTGCCTATGTGTTGGTTTATGTTAGAGGGTCTCGTGCTCTATTGTTTGTGCGCGTGTCCATGACTGTGTGTGTTTGTCTGAGTGAATGAGTGTGTTTGTCTGAGTGAATGAGTGTGTTTGAGCGGAGGCCTTGTAATGTGTCGACTATGGTTTATGGGTGTGTCCCTGATCGGCTGCTTAGCGCGAGGCAGCCTCGTCTAAATATTAACTACATAAATAACCAGTAGCATCCATGACATCCGTCTCACGTCAGATGACCTCTCTTCAATCAGCACCATCAGAAATCAACACACACACACACACACACATCAGGTACTCAAACCTCTATGGACTGGCTTGTGTTATCTAGCAGTGTATCTGTTTTTAGACTGAATAGTTCACACAGGGCTATTTATTCTGTCCCCTTCAGCAAGAAGAGACTAGGGGTCCAGTAACAGGTGTATGTGGCTGAGTTTTAGAGACCCTTTGTAAAAATGCTTAATTATAGTCTCCTTTCTTACCTTGGAGAACAACAGTGTTCTCCTTTCTTTTTTTCAATAATATCTACTAATATCACGTTTGTGCGTGATGTAACTGGCCGGTTGTATTTTTATACCACACCGCCCAGCAAATATACACAGGAATCAGGATTTTCAGGGGAAATCTCAGTTTAGAATCAAGTCTCATCATCTTCAGAGAGCGCTTAACAAGGGTCGCTGCGCTCGATGTGTAAGAATTGGTCGCCCTGGCGTGTGATACTGATAGGTTGGGGAAAGCGAACACAACACAATTGGGCGTGCCGGCTGATGAATCATGAGGATTTGTATGACAGAAGGGTCATGTTGCTTTACGCTTCAATGTGACAAATTTCTGCCTGATTTCCCCTTTGTTTCCCTCAATGTGTCACATCGGCAACCATCCATATCTGTTCTGTTTGGATGGGAAGACCCAGGAGGAAGTCAGTGAGCACAGATAATGATCCCTTGTACCTCTCACCTCTCTCTCTCTAACCGCAAATTTGCTGTCTCTCGCTCTCTATCATCTCTCTTCTTCTCTCTTTGTTTTCCTTTGTGGTCTGTCTCGGTCTCTGTCTCCAGTCTACATTTTTCTTTAGAGCTCAAACTATCCTCCTACTGTGTGCCAACACTCTGGCTCCACTGTACAATGACAGGCAACCCCCTGGAATATCATTCTACTGTGGAGGTTTTGTCAGCTCTCAGGCTTCAAATAGGCCCACGGTCACCCCAAGGCTGTTCACATACACACGCAGCCACACGCACGCACGCACCCCACGACGCACACGCGACACACACACACACAACCACAGACAGCACACACAACACACACACACACACACACACACACACACACACACACACACACCACACACACACACACACACACCAGAAATGAAGGTAGAAACAATGGCAGAGGAAAGCCGGGAGCAATCTCTTATGACCTCCGGTGTGTCCGGCTTCTCCAAACCCATTAAGGTCTCTCTGGAGAATTTACACCTAACAACACATGCGCCGCATACACTTTCTCTTACCGTCTCTCTTCCTCGCCATTTGTTTTCAATTCACGCCCCCCCCCCTCAATTTGGTCTA
>NC_036845.1:10192358-10194858 GCF_002910315.2 Salvelinus sp. IW2-2015
CCTTTCTCTCTCTCTCACCCTCCCAACTATGTCTCTTTCTCCCCCTCTCTCTACACCTCTGTGTCTCTAGGGGTAGTCTCTGTGCCTGCAGCTAAAGCCTGAGGGGCCAATCCATCAAGAGTAGCCTCCCTCCTTTTCGTCCTGCTCTATCCTCTCACCGCCCCCATTAGTTCTCTCTCCGTTAGATGTTTCTCTTTCACTCGCTCCTCTCTTTTCCATACGTGTATTCTCTCTCTCCTTTTTCAGTTGAAAACGTTAGTGTGTACTACTGGTATGACAAGTTCTGCATCTGTTGGGGAGCATGCTTGAGTTGGCAGACTGCATAAGTTATAGACCACATCAGTTATGACCAGCATGTCACAGTCAGCATCCATAGCACCCTGTATCCCTCTGCTGTCTTCCATCTGGGCATGGTCAGAACCTGGATGGGAGACTACCTGGGGAAATCAGTCTGGTGATATAYCTTCATATCAGAACATTCATACTTCTACACCCCCAGACCACAACAGTTGTAAAAGCAGACTTCCCATACATCAACGAAAAGACAAACTCTCAAGACACAGACACAAATGTGGAACACACACACACACCCACCCCCTCCTGCTGACCCTCGTCCACCCAGCTCGAACGCAGCCAGTCCAATATGGAGGTGAGTTATGCCTTCATAAAATCCCTATGGTAGGTAATCTGTTAGGAKGCTGGAGMCATACTTTTCTGATCACACTCTCTCACATACACATTGACAAACACCATCCTCTGCTGATTGCCAAAGGCGAAGGTCAGGCCTTTGACGGAATGAGTGCCATTGTTGCAGAAATATCAGTGACAAGTGACAAGGATGTCAACCTTCGTGGGAGTTATGAGGCCAGGGTCAGCGAGGGAGTGTATGGATGAAGTTGCCCCTAGACACTGATCTAAGTTCAGTTTTGAGTTATCCCATCTAATGGTTAAGGTTAGAGTTTGGAGAGAGGGATCTCATCCTAGATCTGTGGGCAAGTTCAACCTAGAGCTTCAGGGGATTCAGGGGAGCTTCAGGGGATTCAGAGCTACTAAATATAACCACCAGAGGGAGACACAGATGTATTTACTGTACAGATATTTCAGACGCTCTTAATCAGTTTTTTCTTTCTCTGTCAATTTTATTTCTTACTTTCTCACGTCACCCCGCTCCTCCGCTCTCTCCACTGGCTTCCAGTTGAAGCTCGCATCCGCTACAAGACCATGGTGCTTGCTACGGAGCTGTGAGGGAACGGCACCTCCGTACCTTCAGGCTCTGATCAGGCCCTACACCCAAACAAGGGCACTGCGTTCATCCACCTCTGGCCTGCTCGCCTCCCTACCTCTGAGGAAGTACAGTTCCCGCTCAGCCAGTCAAAACTGTCGCTGCTCTGGCACCCCAATGGTGGACAAACTCCCTCGACGCCGAGTCAGCGGACAATCACCACCTTCCGGAGCCACCTGAACCCACCTCTTTAAGGAATACTAGGATAGGATAAAGTAAATCCTCCTAAACCCCCCCCCTCCCCTTAAAAGAGTTAGATGCACTATTGAAGTGGTTGTTCCACTGGATATATAAGGTGAATGCCCAATTTGTAAGTCGCTCTGGATAAGAGCGTCTGCTAAATGACTTAAATGTAAATGTTAAATGTTCCTTTCTTCATCTTTTCCTCTCCTCTTCTCCCTTTTCTCCTTTAGTCCAATGCTTTTTTTCTCTCTGAATGTCTCCCCTCTTTAATCACCATCTGTCTATCTTCGTCTCCCATCACAATGTCTCCTCTCTCTTTATCCATTTTTATAATTGCTGTATCTGTATTGTATGTTGTCCATCCTATGCCTTACCTTGGGCAGGAACACACACAACAACACAACACACACACACGCACACGCACACAAAGCTCATGCCTCCTAGTGGTAGTGGGGATTCAAGTGTGTCTAGCCCTTGGGAAGGCGCTGGTAATTCTCCATGTCAGATTTGGGGATTTTCAGAGCATGAGTATACCAGCTCCACTACTCTGTTAGTTTGTTTTGTGTAGTTACTGTTGTTGTTAGTACTCTCATATACACAAGGTAAACAGAACCCCACTAAACACACACATGCACACACACACACCTTCCCCACTCCTCTCCATTCTCCCCTTCCACCTTTCTTCACCCCTTCCCTAACCCTACATTCCCTCCTCAGTCTGTACAGGGTCCTGTCGTGGTGCAGATTCAGGTCAGTGTCCCTGATGACACAGCAGAGCGCACACACACACATCAGAATGTCCTGCTGCCTGTCAGCAGTCTGTCTGTGGTCTCCCTAAGACAGCGTGTGTATGTGTGTGTGTGTGTGTGTGTGTGTGTGTGTGGTGTGTGGTGTGTGTGTGTGTGGTCGCGCGCGCAAGTATCGTGGGTGTGTCGATGAGTGTGTAGGGAGTAGCAGTTGGTAGATATCCATTGATATTTCATCAGTTGCAGTATGTACCCCATCTGGGGCTTAAATGTATATTGAGTGTCTAAA
>NC_036845.1:10197358-10230783 GCF_002910315.2 Salvelinus sp. IW2-2015
CTCTCTGTCTGTCTTTTGTGCCCTCTCTTTCCTCGTGCGCTGTGTTCTTCATATTTCAAAACAACGCATGCTCTTTGATCAGAGTGGCATGGTGAACGTTGCCTTTCCCCGGCCCTGTTTTGTTTATGTGCTGCACAGTGCATAAGAAGGCGAAAAAGAAAGATGGGAGAACGAGTTTTAGTCTATATACATAGTAATTTAGAGGACATCATTAACAGACTTATTTCATCATTACTCTGAATGCTGTTTTTCAGCCACGGAAACTGTTGGTATCAGCAAGTTCAGCGAGTTTTCTCCCAATGCCAAAATAACACATGCGCATGCGCACAGACAATGTCTTACACACTCAGACGTATGCAACACAAAAAGGGCTCGTGCCTCTCTACGCCTGGTGATCATTAAGAGAAATAAGAACCTGATGTGTGTCCCTAAAGGCCGGGGTGAGGTGAGGTGAGAGATAGATAGATATAAAAAGAAGGGAAAAGAAAGAGTATATTGGGACAATGACAGAAGAGGACAAGCAAGGATAGAGGGGAAGTGAAGAGGGGGAATGAGGAGAGAAAGAATAACTGAAAAAAACGGCAAAATGCATAAAGAATGCAGAGCAGACAGCAGCCGTGTCTGGGGCTGCCACATCCAAATGAGATACCCTGGCATTTAGAATGTGGGGCGAACGCCCAAAATCAACAAGGGGCCATATGAATAATGAACAGAGAACTTTCTGTTGTGTGGTGTGTTGGTGTTGTGTGTGTGTGTGTGTGTGTGTGTGTGTGTGTGTGTGTGTGTGTGTTGTGTTGTGTGTGTGTGTGTGTGTGTGTGTGTGTGTGTGTGTGTGTGTGTGTGGTGTGTGTGTGTGTGTGTGTGTGGCGTTCATGAGTGTGCCGCTGGTTTCCCTTTGTCATCCTATCAGGCAAGGTCATGCTTTCAACTCTCGCTGGCAGCCGTCGCTATCTCTGACTCTCCAGCTCTCCCTCCTTCTCTCTCTCATTATGCACTTTTTGCTCCTTCTGGGAACTTTTTTCACTCTCTCTCTCCCTCCCTCTATCTTTGCCTTTATGTATGAGAATGTACTTTTGTATTGTTTCGCAGAACAGCACCTCCTCTGATCTAGGGTGCATCTCAATAGACTAAAGTGCCTTACTCTCATGTCCTCTCAGTTTCATCTGAAGAAAAATATACAGAGTGACACATCAATATTTGTTTTGCATCTGTTCAACTCTCTCAGAGCAGTGCAGATCGAGTATAAGAGATGAAGAGAAACCCTCTGCTAAGTTATTACGGCTTATTACTGATGCCCACCTTAATTCTTCCCATTTCTTGATAATAGAGTGAAACTTTTGGTGTCTCTCTGAGCTGTGTAGGGACTGCGGATAGAATGGGGGGTTTAGGGCGGTGAGGCAAGTTCTTGCTGATGCACACAGGGTTTTAATCATTGAKTGAAGCGGGTTGGGTCTAAATGAGGCTGAACAGCTGTTAGAGAAGCCTCTCTCACTGACTCAGGTGTTTTTTAAAGGCCTGGAGAAGAAACTCCAACACACACGCCACCAACAGATCCCCGAGGACCCAGTCAGGGTGCAGAGGCATACCTGGAGACAAACTACGAGAGAGAGAGCAAGAGAGAGAGAGCGTTTCTAGCCTGTTCTAGTCTTCTTCCTTCCTTATGTCTCTCGACAGTGCCTTCAGAAAGTATTCACACCTCTTGACTTTTTCTACATTTGTTGTTGATAAGAGAATTATGTTCTCAAGGTATATAACTCAATTTCATTATATTATTCAGTCTGCAARCCAGAATTTGTAAGATCCTGGTGGAATGAATCAGACGGAGGCCCAGCTAAAATAGTCAAAAAGGTTTATTCACGGGAACGTTCTGAAGTCAAGAATACAAAACAATTCATTTTATACTGACTTCCCACGCACCACATTCACACAACCATACGCACACACATACTGTACATACGCACACAATGTCCTGCTACGCACACACATTCACACTACCCTGCCGACAGAGATTAGGGAGACCTTGTCCTTGAGACGTACTCCCCGTTCTCTCCCAAATCTCTAGTCAGGTCGGCACCRAGCTCAGACAGTCTGTGTTTAAAATACCATAAAGACATATTGTTTTACCCTAATTCTGACTAGGACTACACATTTATTGATTATGATTTTATACATTCTAACCAATTCCATACAATTATATGTTTATGGGCGGAATATTCTAATCATTCAATTAACAGATCATTCTCAAAAATCATCATTTTTTTCAACGATTTACACAAAATACTCTGTAATGTCAAAGTGGAAGAAACATTTCAACACTTAAAAAAACCTGACTATGTCTTGATTAGATAAGTATTCAACCCCCTGAGTCAATACATGTTACAATCACCTTTGGCAGTTACTACAGTTGTGAGTCTTTTGGGGGTAAGTCTCAAAATATTGGATTGTAAAATATTTGCCCATTATTCTTATTTTAAACTCTTCAAGCTCTGTCAAGTTGGTTGTTGATCATTGCTAGACACCCATTTTCAGGTCTTGCCATAGATTTTCAAGCAGATTTAAGTCAAAACTGTAACTAGGCCACTCAGGAACTTGTTATCTTGGTAGGCAACTCCAGTGTATATTTGGCCTTGAGTTTTAGGTTGTTGTCCTGCTGAAAGGTGAATTTGTCTCCCAGTATCTGGTGGAAAGCAGACTGAACTAGGTTTTCCTCTAGGATTGTGCCTGTGCTTAGCTCTATTCCGTTTCTTTTTATCCTAAAAAGCTCCTTAGTCCTTGCCGATGACAAGCATATCCATAACATGATGCAGCCACCACCTCGCTTGAAAATATGAAGAGTGGTWCTTAATGATGTGTTGTGTTGGATTTGCCACAAACATAATGCTTTGTATTCAGGACAAAAAGTTAATTTCTCTACCATATTTTTTGCAGTATTACTTTAGCACCTTATTGCAAAMAGGATGCAGGGTTTTTTGTTTGTTTTTTCAGCACAGGCTTCCTTCTTTTCACTCTGTAAATTAGCTTAGTATTGTGGAGTAACTGCAATGTCRTAGATCCATCCTTATTTTTCTCCTATCACAACCATTAAACTCTGTAAATGTTTTAGTCACCATTGGCCTCGTGGTGAAATCCCTGAGCGGTTTCCTTTCTCGCTGGCAACTGAGTTAGGAAGGATGCCTGTATCTTTGTAGTGACTGGCATTAATAATACAAATGAATGACATCACCATGCTCAAATGGATATTCAGTCTCTGCTTGTTTTATTTTTACCTATCTACCAATAGGTGTCCTTCTGTGTGAGGCAATGGAAAACCTCCCTAGTCTTTGTGGTTGAATCTGTGTTTGAAATTCACTGCCCGACTGTGGGACCTTATATCATTGTATGTGTGGGGTACAGAGATGAAGTAGTCATTAAAAAATCATGTTAAACACAATTATTGCACACAGAGTGAGTCCATGCAACTTATTGTGTGACTTGTTAAGCACATTTGTTCTCCTGAACTTTAGGCTTGTCATAACAAAAAGGTTGAATAAAGAAAGAAAATCCACTTTGACATCGTGGGGTACTGTGGGGAGATAAGTGACGATTTTAAATGCAGGCTGTAACAAATCAAAATGCGGAAAAAGTTGAGGGGTGGGAATAATTTCTGAAGGCACTGTATGTTACTGTCGTTCCCCCTTTTTCTACACTATGTATACAAAAGTATGTGGACAACCCTTCAAATTAGAGGATTCGGCTATTTTAGMTATAGCCGTTGCTGACAGTCCTGCAATCTCCATAGACAAACATTGGCAGTAGAATGTCCTTCCTGAAGAGCTCAGTGACTTTCAACGTGGCCCCGTCATAGGATGCCACCTTTCCAACATGTCAGTTCATACAATTTTTGCCCTGCTAGAGCTGCCCCAGTCAACTGTAAGTGCTGTTATTGTGGAGTGGAAATGTCTAGGAGCAACAACGGCTCAGACGCGAAGTGGTAGACCACGCAAGCTCACAGAACGGGACCGCCGAGTGCTGAAGTGTGTAAAAATCGTCTGTCCTCGGKTGCAACACTCACTACCAAGTTCCAAACTACYTCTGGACGCAACGTCAGCACAAGAACTGTTCATCGGGAGCTTCATGAAATGGGTTTCCATGGCTGAGCAGCCACACACAAGACTAAGATCACCATGTGCAATACCAAGCGTCAGCTGGAGTGGTGTAAAGCTCGCCGCCATTGGACTCTGGATCAGTGGAAACACGTTCTGTGGCGTAATGAATCATGCTTCACAATCTGGCAGTCCAACGGAGCCAGGAGAACGCTGCCTGCCCCAATGCATAGTGCCAACTGTAAAGTCTGGTGGAGGAGGAATAATAGTCTGGAGCTGTTTTTCATGGTTCGGGCTAGGCCCCTTAGTTCCAGTGAAGGGAAATCTTAACACTATAGTATACAATGACATTCTAGATCATTCTGTGCTTCCAACTTTGTTGCAACAGTTTGGGGAAGACCCTTTCCAGTTTCAACATGACAATGCCCCCGTGCACTAAGCGAGGTACAAAMMGAAATRGTTTGTTGAGATCTGTGTGGAAGAACTTGACTGGTCTGCACAGAGCCCTRACCTCAACTCCATCGAACACCTTTGGGATGAATTGGAACGCCGACTGCGAGCCAGGCCTAATCGCCCAACATCAGTGCCAGACCTCACTAATGCTCTTGTGGCTGAATGGACGCAATGTTCCAACATTTAGTGGAAAGCCTTCCCAGAAGAGTGGAGGGGGCTGTTATAGCAGTCCTGCAATCTGTGAGAGCCCCAGTGTGGCAAAGGGGGGAACAACTCCATATTAATGCCTATGATCTTGGAATGAGATGAGCAGGCGTCCACGTACTTTTGATCATGTAGTGTATTTTCACCCATTTTCTCAGTAACAGCACCATTGTGCCACTGGTTTGCCTCGAGAACACCTTGTCCAGACCTTGCGTGCTTTGCGTCTTGTGTGTTTATGAGTTCAGATTTAAAGGTAAAGCCCCAAAACCATTCACTGARAGGAAGAAGAAGAGGAGGAAGTAGAAGAGAGTCCACACCAGTCAACAGCCTTAGCCTCAGAAAGCTGCTGRTTTAGCATCTCTTCTCCAGATTATCTCCAGACTGGGGAGACACTGGTTTAAGGAAGTAAGGGCTAAAATAAACACAGCTCTGTGAATGTGCTGCAATCCCCCTATTCCTATAAGCTGCCTGATCCATCCCCTATTCCAGGCTGCCTGGTTGGGAATAGGCTCTGGAAATTCTGCTGTTTGGGGGAAAATCCTGTTAATGACTAGGAAAAGCAGGAGACACACGTTAGAGTGGAGTAATACGATTAGGAAGGAGTTGGAGAGGCTGGGTTGAGTTTGAGCTGATTTTGTGCAAAGAGGAAACATTTCAAAAAGGTCTCAATTTCTGGGAGAAGTTGAGGTTTTCAGACTCTTTTGGAATCTTCGAAGGTACATATGTCCTTTCGCTAACACTTGACTAGGCGTGCGGGTGTGAGACGTGTGTGCGTGTGTGTGTGTGTGTGTTTGCACAGAGAGGATTGTTGGATTGTTGACATGCAACATGCTGTCATCTGGGATTGGCCTTGGGAGAGAGATAATCGCATGTGTGAGAGCCCCAGTGTGGTTTTCTAAAGGTTAGGGAGCGGGTGTGTTTTGGTGGCAATCCAGCGCCTGACCCAATTTCTATTAATTGTGTCGTGCTACTTCCTCAGTCTTGTCTAAAGAAGTGTTGTTGTGTGTGCATTTGTGTGTGTGTTTGAGTGTGTATGTGTGAGATCATTCATCCAGATAGTCAGGTATAGCTGTGTGCATGTGTGTKTCAATGTGGTAGGTAAACAATGTTTTCATCAAGGGGTTTTGGAGACACGTCCAAATCTTATGGCTTTTACCTGTCAGCAAATAGTATACAGTCTATTTACCTGCTGTCCCACCTCCTCTAGAGGTTGTGTCAAGTTGGCTGGATGTCCTTTGGGTGGTCGGACCATTGGTGATACACACGGGACACTGTTGAGCGTGGAAAAACCCAGCAGCGTAGGCAGTTCTTGACACAAACCGGTGCACCTACTACCATACCCTGTTCAAAGGCACTTAAATATTTTGTCTTGCCCATTTACCTTCTAAATGGCACACATACACAGTCCATGTCTCAATTGTCGCAAGGCTTAAAAATCCTTCTTTAACCTGTCTCCTCCCCTTCATCTATACTGATTGAAGTGGATTTAAAAAGTGACATCAATAAGGGATCATAGCTTTCACCTGGACAGGTTAAAGAAGGATTTTTAAGCCTTGAGACAATTGAGACATGGATTTAGCSTTTGAACGGGGTATGGTATTAGGTGCCAGGCACACAKGTTTGAGTGTGTCAAGAACTGCAACGCTGCTGGGTTTTTCACGCTCAACAGTTTCCCTTAGCTCCCAATTGGCGTATATATTTTTCGACAGCACCCCCAAACCAAAAAATCTTCCCGTGGGCCATGTTTCCACCTGTTACTAAATTCATAAATGAATGTCATAAATTGGCCCATTCCCCTAGTGAGTCRGTCCCTGAATAGAAGGAGAGCATGAAAAACAGTGAGGTGGCCCTTCAGCCTTCTAGCTCTAATCTTAGAACATCTTTCCAATCTGAAGTGTGAAAGGACATACAGTATTTTTTCAATCAAAATGATGCAGCTAAGATCAAATAAAATCCTTGACATAAAAAGACCCCCAACCAGCCTCCTTCCTCACTCCATGTCCATGCCCCATGCCCACTAGATAAGAAAACGGAAATAAAGAAAATAGAATAAAAAGATGTAGGATCTAGATCCTGCACTGATTGATTCATGAGGTGGCGATTTAGTGATTTTCACTTTAGCTTGCCTGATCCTTCCTCCTCTCTTCATCTCCTACCCTCCTCCTTTTCTCTTCCCCTCTGAGTGCTATATGAAAGAACGATCAGATCTCACGGCCAGCAGACAAGTTTCTCCCATAACCTTGAACAGATGATGGGAACTTCCGCATCTGTCTTTCACTCTTTGTTTCTCATTCCCTTTCTTTCTTTAGGGCTTTATAGCATTATRTAAAGGTTGCAGCCTTTAATATCATCAAGTCCCTCTCTGTCTGGATTCATATACTCTCACAATAGTTACCTACAGAACAGCTATGAACAGAGAGAGTTTGAGAGAGAGAGTTAAAGGGTTAGGCCGTTTGAGAGGCAAAGAAAAGGGGATAGAAAGGAATGCAGAAAGAGAAAAAATGAGAGCGAGAGAGAGCATTCATCCACTAAAGCACTTGTGAAATCCATTCTAGCTAGCAGCATTCGGCAGTAAAATTCTGACTCCCTTTCCCTTTTAACTGGGCGAGTTGGATATCTCTGCCTCTCAGTCTGTCAAATGTCCATTAAAAAACAGCACTCATGCTTATCAGAGCACAGTCCTATTAATTGGTTTGTTTGTTTTATCTCATTTTTTGTGTTTTTTATGGAAATGAACTGCACTYAATTGCCAATTCATTTTGTGTTCCTTTCAGTATGGGAATGAGGCTGTCATCAAAATAATGAGCTGGTTGTCATTGCAGGAGCCCTGCTGTTTAGATTCTCTATGAGAGGTTATTCTGTGTGAATCCCCTTTGGGAGTGCAGAGGTACAGTTGAAGTCGGAAGTTTACATACATCTTAGCCAAATACATTTAAACTCAGTTTTTCACAATTCCTGGCATTTAATCCCAGTAAAAAGTCCCTGTCTTAGGCTAGTTAGGATCACCACTTTATTTTAAGAATGTGAAATGTCAGAATAATAGTAGAGAGAGAGATTTATTTMAGCTTTTATTTATTTCATCACATTCCCAGTRGGTCAGAAGTTTACATACACTCAATTAGTATTTGGTAGCATTGCCTTTAAATTGTKTAACTTGGGTCAAACRTTTCRGGTAGCCTTCCACAAGCTTCCCACAATAMGTTGGGTGAATTTTGGCCCATTCCTCCTGACAGAGCTGGTGTAACTGAGTAAGGTTTGTAGGCCTCCTTGCTCGCACACGCTTTTTCAGTTCTGCCCACAAATGTTCTATAGGATTGAGGTCAGAGCTTTGTGATGGCCACTCCAATACCTTTACTTTGTTGTCCTTAAGCCATTTTGCCACATCTTTGGAAGTATGCTTGGGGTCATTGTCTTCCAAGATGGTGTAGCAGTCAGACGTCTTTTGTCCTCATCTTGTCCCATGTATAAATTGTGTATATATCTTTTTATATATATATTTTTCGMATATATTTTCAAAATATTTTTCTTAACCTCAACTTCAACATACTCTCCTGCAATCCGCCTCACCTAATGTGGTATGGATCTGCTATTTTCTTTACATTTGAACCGGAACCCCCAACAGAAGCTAGCCAGCTAACTAGCTAGTAGCTAGTAGTCAGCTTGCCACTGCTAGCGGTCATCAGCTATCTTTAGCCCGGACAACTCTCGCCAGTCTGCACAGCTCGACTCAAACCAGAGCAAATCGGACRTATTTTTCTCCATATCTCCGAATTCCTACCGCAAGCTCTGAACCTTTTCACTTGGATCATCGCAGCTAGCTAGCTGCTATCCGAGTGGCCACTCCTGGCTCACGTCTCTGTCCCGAAGCAAGAACCAACTAGCATGAGGCTAGCCTTTGCTAGGCACATCTCCCGGTTAGCCGAAGAGGTCCATCAGCCACTCCTTGGGCTACAATACCTATTTTGCCAATTGACCTGGACCTCCGCCGACCCATCACGGCTGAACTACCGACATAATTCGCCCGAGGAGGTTTTTCAACTGGCTCCTCCGTTGTGACGTCCCCTGAATGCCCACCTGCTAGCCTGCTAGCAGCGGCCCACTAGCTGTCTAGAGCATATCGGACTGTTATCTTAAGAGGCCCATCGGACAAATTCTTTGGCCACTATACCTATTTTGCCAATTGGCCACTATACCTATTTTGCCAATTGGCCTGGACCCTTTTACCACACGGAGCCCTGCTGATCCACGACGACTGGTATGCCGACGTAACTGCATGAGGGGGTTACAACTGACTTCTTCCGTCGCGACATTGCTCTAAGGCTCTTCTGCTAGCTTACTAGCCCCGGCCCGCTAGCCGCCTGAATTGCCGTGTCTCCGGCCCGCCGAGCCACTCACTGGACCCCTATGATCACTCGGCTATGCATGCCTGTCCCTAATGTCAATATGCAATGTCCATTGCTGTTTTGGTTAGTAATTATTGCCTTATTTCACTGTAGAGCCTCTAACCCTGCTCAATACGCCTTAGTTAACCCTTTAGTTCCATCTCCCACACATGCGGTGACCTCACCTGGTTTAAATGTTTCTAGAGACAATATCTCTCTCATCGTCACTCAATGCATAGGTTTACCTCAACTGTATTCACATCTTACCATACCTTTGTCTGTACATTATGCCTTGAATCTATTCTACCGTGCCCAGAAACCTGCTCCTTCTACTCTCTGTTCCGAACGTACTAGACGACCAGTTTTTATAGCCTTTAGCCTTACCCTTATCCTTCTCCTCCTCTGTTACTCTGGTGATGTAGAGGTTAATCCAGGCCCTGCAGTGCCTAGCTCCCCTCCCATTCCCCAGGCACTCTCATTTGTTGACTTCTGTAACCGTAAAAGCCTTGGTTTCATGCATGTTAACATTAGAAGCCTCCTCCCTAAGTTTGTTTTATTCACTGCCTTAGCACACTCTGCCAACCCGGATGTCCTAGCCGTGTCTGAATCCTGGCTTAGGAARACCACCAAAAACCCTGAAATTTCCATCCCTAACTATAACATTTTCCGACAAGATAGAACTGCCAAAGGGGGCRGAGTTGCAATCTACTGCAGAGGACAGCCTGCAGAGTTCTGTCTTACTATCCAATGTCTGTGCCCRAACAATTTGCGCTTCTACCTTTAAAAAWTCACCTTTGCAGAAACAAGTCTCTCACCGTTGCCGCTTGCTATAGACCACCTTCTGCGCCCCAGCTGTGCCCTGGACACCATATGTGAATTGATTGCCCCCATCTATCTTCAGAGGCTTGTGCTGTAGGTGACCGAAAATTGGGACATGCTTAACACCCCGGCCTCCTACAATCTAAGCTGATGCCCTCAATCTCACACAAATTATCAATGAACCTACCAGGTACAACCCCAATCCGTAAACACGGGCACCCTCACAGATATCATCCTAACCAACCTGCCCTCCAAATACACCTCTGCGGTCTTCAACCAGGATCTCAGCGATCACTGCCTCATTGCCTGCGTCCGTAATGGGTCTGCGGTCAAACGACACCCCTCATCACTGTAAAACGCTCCCTAAAACACTTCAGCGAGCAGGCCTTTCTAACATCCTGGAAGGATATTGCCAGGTTATTCTTTAAAAGTGCTTTCCTCACCATCTTAAATAAGCATGAACAAGAACAGATATAGCCCTTGGTTCACTCCAGACCTTGGACCAGCACCTCCGCGATATGCAACTTTCAGGGAAGTTAGGAATCAATATACACAGGCAGTTAGGAAAGAAAAGGCTAGCTTTTTCAAACAGAAATTTGCATCCTGTAGCACAAACTCCAAAAAGTTC
This sequence comes from Salvelinus sp. IW2-2015, assembly GCF_002910315.2. Taxonomy (NCBI): domain Eukaryota; kingdom Metazoa; phylum Chordata; class Actinopteri; order Salmoniformes; family Salmonidae; genus Salvelinus; species Salvelinus sp. IW2-2015. The sequence goes on from NC_036845.1 coordinate 10,207,927, forward strand.
TGGGACACTGTAAAGTCAATGGAAATAAAGAGCACCTCCTCCCAGCTGCCCACTGCACGAGGCTAGGAAACAGTGTCACCACCGATAAATCCGCGATAATTGAGAATTTCTATAAGCATTTTTCTACGGCTGGCCATGCTTTCCACCTGGATCCCCTACCTCCCACACGAGCCCTGCGCCCGCCATAGCAACTTGCCCAAGCCTACCCATTTCTCCTTCACCCAAATCCAGATAGCTGATGTTCTGAAGAGCTGCAAAATCTGGACCCTACAAATCAGCCGGGCCAGACAATCTGGACCTCACCTCTCTCTTCTAAAATATCCGCGCGAAATTGTAGCAACCCCTATTACTAGCCTGTTCAACCTCTCTTTGTATTCGTCTGAGATCCCCAAAGATGGGAAAGCTGCCCCTCTTCAAAAGGGGAGACACTCTAGACCCAAACTGCTACACACTATATCTATCCTACCTGCCTTTCTAAGGTCTTCGAAAGCCAAGTTAACAACACGATCACCGACCATTTCGAATCCCCCATACCTTCTCCGCTATGTAATCTGGTTTCCAAGCTGGTCATGGGTGCACCTCAGCCACGCTCAAGGTCCTAAACGATATCATAACCGCCATCGATAAGAGACAATACTGTGCAGCTGTATTCAGACTTGGCCAAGGCTTTCGACTCTGTCATCACCAATTCCTAACACACTACCGTATAATGACAAAGCGAAACACGTTTAGACATTTTTTACTAATTTATTAAATATAAAAACGTATTCAGAACCCTTTGCTATGAGCTCAGTAGCATCCTGTTTCCATTGGCCATCCTTGAGATGTTTCGAAACTTGATTGGAGTCCACCTGGTAAATTCAATTGATTGGACATGATTTGGAAGGCACACACCTGTATATATATAAGGTCCCACATGTTGACAGTGCATGCCAGAGCAAAAACCAAGTCATTAAGGTCGAAAGAATTGTCCGTAGAGCTCCGAGCAAGGATTGTGTCGAGGCACAGATCTGGGAATAGTGCCAACATTTCTGCAGCATTGAAGGTCCCCAAGAATAGTGGCCTCTATCATTCTTAAATTAAATAATTTTGGAACCACCAAGACTCTTCTATAGGTGGCCATCTGGCCAAACTGAGCAATCGGGGTGAGAAGGGCCTTGGTCAGGGAGGTGACCAAGAACTCGATGGTCACTCTGACAGAGCTCCAGAGTTCCTCTGTGGAGATGGGAGAACCTTCCAGAAGACAACAATCTCTGCAGTACTCCCACATCAGGCTTTTATGGTAGTGGCCAAACCAAGCCACTCCTCAGTAAAGGCACATGACAGCCTGCGTGGAGTTTTGCCAAAAAGGCACCAAAGAGACTCTTTAGACATGAGAAACAAGTTTCCCTGGTTTTGATGAAACCAAGATTGAACTCTTTTGGCCTGAATGCAAGTGTCACGTCTGGAGAAAACCTGCCCCATCCCTACGGTGAAGGCATGGGTGGTGGCAGTCATGTGGGGTGTAATTCAGCCAGCAGGACTGGGAGACTAGTCAGGATGAGGCCAAAGATGAAAGGAAGCAAGTACAGAGAGATCCTTGATGAAGAACCTGCTCCAGGGCGCTCAGGACCTCAGACTGGGCGCGAGGGTTCACCTTCCAACAGGAAACGACCATAAGCATATAGCCAAGAGCACACAGAAGTGGCTTCAGCACAAGATTCTGAATGTCCTTGAGTAGCACAGCCAGAGCCGGATCGAACATCTCTGGAGAGACCTGAAAATAGCTGTGCAGCGACGCTCCCCATCCAACCTGAGCTTGATACTATTTGCAGAGAAGAATGGGAGAAAATCCCCAAATACAGCTGTGCCAAGCTTATGGCGTAATTCCCAAGAAGACTCAAGGCTGTAATCGCTGACAAAGGTGCTTCAACAAAGTACTGAGTCATGGGTCTGAATACTTATGTAAATGTGATATTTCTGTTTTTGCTTAGAATAAGGCTGTAACTAACAAAATGTAGAAAAAGTCAAGGGGTTTGAATACATTCCGAATGCAAGGTATAGGCCTATGTAGCTTATGTACCATATGTTTTCATTTGAAGTATCTTTTAATCCTTTGCTTGTTTGTAACAATTCCAAAGACATTGGCAACTTTGTATTTMGAGTCAACTTCGTTGTGATGGTAGGCTTATCAGCGGTTACATAGAGACAGATAAACATCTTGATTCTATGTTGAGCGGAGATCTTCTGTGTATAAAGTGACGTGGAAGGGCAAAATCATCTAACGACGCACTTAGCTGTTCTACGAGTGGTCTGAGGCATCTAACGACACACTTAGCTGTTCTACGAGTGGTCTGAGGAAGTCGGTAAATAATGAGTGTTTTCAAGTTCAACTTTAGTAATGATGGTTTTGGGAAACAGCTCAGATTTAACCATGCTCCTACAAAGGTTCGAATGAAACCGGGCCCACGTATGAATGGACCAGAAATACAGTGATGTCATTTACAGTAACGTTTGTTACGTTCCAAATTCCATTTAATATGTGTTACATTTACACCCCCAAAACTATGTGGAATTTSCTCCCTATCACTCCCTCTCAATTGCTTTCACATTTATCAGAACAAGTCACTGAGGGCAGGGAGAAAGGGTGCACGTCTTCAGTATGAAACCAAGCCCAATACCAAGCTCTATCCCCACATTTCATGTATTTTCCGTTGACACTCACTGTACTGACATAGCACATCATTATGGAAGAATGGAGAAGGGAGAAGCCCATTTGGGGTGACCTCCCCACATAGGTGGAGTGAACTCTCGCCCCGCTGAGGAGTTCTACTGTCAGGCAGGAGTAGCTGTCAGGGTGATTTGAGAGGGTGTGCGTTCGACAGAGGAGGTACCAGCACTTAAGGAGAGACAGCTCTCCGTGTTCTAAATGGAAAAGAAAAGGATGATTGTCTTGGTGGCGAACACTGTCCCTGTGATGCTGTCAGAATCACTCTCTCTCCCATCTAATTGTTTCAATCTCTCCTTCTCTGAGGACTGACAGAAGAGGTTTATGACTCGTTGTTCCTCCATCAAAAGGATTCCATCTCTATCTCTCATACTCTTCTTCTCTTTCCTTCTTGCACTTGTTATTCCCACTAAGGAATCAATAGGAGTAGCTTCAGTAGTAAGAGTCTACGTCAACCAATCCCAGTAGATGCCCCATGTTTCTGTCTCTTTCTCCATCACTTTCTCTCTCAGGAATATGACAGAGGTTGTGGGAGCTGTCTTGTGTTGTACTTGCGGGATAATGTTCAATGCTCTCTGTCATCTCTTTTCAATGCTACAGGGGTCTGTGAGCCGGGTGTTGTAGTGTGTGTGTGTTTGTGTGAATCCTTTGTGCATGTTTATTGTGTGTGTGAATGTGTGTACGTGTGTGAGGGCATGTGTGTGTGACTGATCTCAGCTCCTCTGCAGTCAGGGTGTTGGAGCTCAGTAGTGAGGATGCAGTAGTCACTGCCATCCATCCAGAAACACTGCAGGAGATTGGTGGTTGTTTTTTTTAGATGAGAGGGGACAGACATGTCGATATGTTAGGGGACCTTGAGTCAGTGTGTCAAATAGAGCCTTTCTTCCCCCAGCTGCAAGACAAAAGACTTACTCTGGATAAAAAGGACTAGCTGAGTGTGTGTGTGGGTGTGTGTCCTCCCAGTATACAGCCCCAACTCCCCCCACCTCTAGTGACAAATGCGTTTGTTTCCCTCCTCTCTCTTTCCTCACCTCAACCTCCATGACAACCCAACAACAACGACATAAAATACCAACCCACTCCGAAYTTAAAATGCATGTTCGTTTTTCTTATCAGGATTATCATTCATTTGGAGCTAGCATTTCTCATCTTTATGGTATACTGTATTTTGAATGTTCCCATTCGTCTTTAGCATGGCACGTAGCTGAAATTGCCCAGAGATAGGGTATCGGTTTGATGTGTGGTGCGGGTTTGAGAGATAACGACTGCCTGCCTGCTGCCTGTGGCACCTTTGGAATCAGGAGGGAGGTACTTATTGTGTCCAGTTGCTTAGGAACGCTGCTCCAACTTGTCATTCTCCAGAATGAATGCACATGGTAAATAGAGGGGATGTTGGGAGGGTTACTCGGTTTATAAAACAGTTTAGGATGAAAGTCTGTTTAGTAGAGGGGCAATCTGCAGTTAAAACAATAACATTCCACCCCGCCACTGCTTTGGTAAACAGCTGTGGGATGGGGCTTGATAAATGCAACTAATCTCAAGTGAATATAACCATATTTTGAGGATATACTGTRATTGTTTACAAATACGTTGTTTACAAACAATGGAATAAAATAAGATTATATTTGGGGTTCTGATGGGGTAAGACAAACTAAGCTTGTGAGGCATTTATACGTTATATTATTCAAGAATCAATGGGTACTCAAACAGAAAAATAACACTGCATGTAAAGTGTTGGTCCCATGTTTCATGAGCTGAAACAAAACACGTATTTATCTCACATTTTGTGCAGAAATTAGTTTACATTCCTGTTAGTGAGCATTTATTCTTTCCTGATGATTATTTATGTCTGTTAAAGAGCCCTTTTGTGGGGAAAAACTMATTCTGATTGGCTGGGCCTGGCTCCCCAGTGGGTGGGCCTGGCTCCTAAGTGAGTGGACCTATACCCTCCAGGCTCACCCATGGCTGCGCCCCTGCCCAGTCATGTGAAATCCATAGATTAGGGCCTCATGAATTTATTCAGTAAAATTTTACTCAGTAAAATCTTTGAAATTGTTCCGTGTTTATTTTTTGTTCAAAATATAATTAATTAAATTCCAATTGTCACGGTCTTGGAAATGAGCGGACCAAGGCGCAGCGTGAGTATAGTTCCACATATTTATTTAAGTGAAACTAACAAAACAAAATAACAAAACCCGTGAGGACATAGAGCCCAAACACACTAACAAACAATCAATATCCCACAAATGCAGGTGGGGGAAAAGCCTACCTAAATATGATCCCCAATTAGAGGCAACGATTACCAGCTGCCTCTAATTGGGAACCACACAAACCACCAACCTAGAAATCTATAAACTAGATAACCCCCCCAGTCACCAATCACCGATTGCCCCTTTAATTAAGCTTCAACAATTTGTTCTTCACACCTCCGGGAGATTTTAAGCAGAAACTTAAAGGAGTAATGAGTTACTTTAAAACTATTCACAAACAAGCATATTTTTGTGCAGAATATGGTTGTAGGCTTACTAATGCGGCTTATTGTGTGTGTGTATGTTTTTTTGAGTCGTGCCCCTAGAAAAAATGAAGGCGAGAGACAATTTTGCCTGTGAGGAAAAGGGTATGGTTTTGTGTCTGATGGACAGAAGGTCATGTGTGCTGTGTGTGTGGTTGCAGCCCAACAACATACATGACCGAGATGGTGAAATGTGTAATGTGTATGTGTCTGTGTACTGATGTAGGATCTTCATTTGAGCCAATTTGCTACAACAGGCAAATAATCCTGCATCAACAGGAAATATTAATTATTATTTGGATTATAATTAATGTATTTTTCATTCGGGCAAATCAAGTCTGACATTTTCAAATGAAAATTACAAACTTTAGAAGCCTTTTAAATGTTGAATACACTAATAGTTTGCATTACTTGCTGTGAAGGAAAATTCTCAGCAACATAAGAGTGATCAAATTAAGATCCTACATCTGTAGGCTACACTGTTGTTCAGCGTGGGTGGATTTTAGCCCCTGTGGCTCAGATAAGCGTTCTCACTCCAGTGAATCTGCCATGACAACAGGTATTAGGATATAATTTGCTATTAAGCCTAATGGAGCTCAAACAACCAGGCCCAGAGCTGGTGTTCTGCCCGTCTCTCCCATCATGTCATGGCTAGCCTGGTGGCCTCTCTGTATCACTGACCCAAAACAGCTTCTGCTAGCCAGTTACTACAACTAGGCTTATCCTCCAAAGCAAACACTCTTGCCTGCCATGACTAACTATCCATAGCTAATGCTAGCTACATACAAGTAAAGCTTCATACTTAACTCACCAATCATAACACTATTCATAGCTACTATAATTACAAACAGTGAATCTAAATGATGAGGCAAAGACATCTCAGTCAGAATGGTCAATTGTGCTAACCAGAGAAAATCCATAACCCTGATGGATTGCTTGCATTACTAGCACAAACAGGCTATATGCTGGTGGAACACTATGTCTCAAAAGACATGAAATGAAGCCTAGAAAACTGACAGATTCTGCACCTCTCTATTTCTGAATTACCATCRTACAGGCTAGAAAAATGAGTGATGATTAACTGTTTAACAACCACCCATTGTCTTCTTCAGCGGGCATACAGATGGAATATTTCCATTGTGTGTGCACGTGGATGCGTTCATGTCGGTATATGTAGTCACCAGACATTGATACAATCATTTCCATTCATTCAGATCAATCGGCATGATATAACCACCAGTATTATCCCCACCTGTATGTAATTCTATGGCTGACACTACTCAGCTCAACTCAAAGATGAGTGGCTTGTGTGGGGAGCTGAATCCAGAAGGTCAGAGAGAATGTGCGAATGAGAAGGTGAGCGTGGATGACAGGGATGGAGTGTTGAGTTTCATTGGTTTGACAGGGGGAGAGGGTGGGCCTCCCCAATCACGGCACACAGTTTAGAGTCCATTGGGTGGACTGTCAGCCGCATGACACACATATGTTGGTCATTGAGTTACCACTAAGATTATACAATGGCCATTGTGGGCGAGTCATGGCCCCCTTCCAACCCTAGAAACAGAACACATGCTATTTGCCCTGACTCCTAAGGTTAACAGCTGTCTCTCCTGTCAGTCTGTTCCCTGTTGGCCACGCGCGCAAGAGACAGAGAGAGAAACTCCCCTGCTTTCACGTGTTCATGCTGAGTGTCACATTCAGAGTAGAGATACAGTATAACTGCCCATTTGAGTTATCTATGAGCCAATTGAGTGAGTCGTAGCCTCTTTATCCCCCTAAAGGGCTGTCTCTGTTCAGGGGATTGGCCAGTGTGCCAGATTTAACCAGGAAGTACTTAGCGACAGACAGGACACTGATAGTGTTGGTTCACCTCCCACTAGAATGTGGCAGGAATCTGAAAGAAAGAAAAATAAAGAGAGACAGTCTGAAGTCTACATTCCTGATGCGGCTCATTTTGAGATTGAGGTTGTGTTACAGAGGCTGTCAAGCCACAAATGACTGAATGCTTTAGTGCAATTGTGGCTTTCCTAAAAACTAATCCTGAATATCTATTTTTGAAATGTGGTAACTTAAAGACTTTTGATGAAAGGATACTCTTGTAGGCCTAAAACCCATGTGCTACTCATTAAATGCTATGGTGTGTCATTCAATAGTGCTGCTATGGTAGGTTCTTTCCTTTGTTACGAAATGATACGCTGTCACATTAGAGAGAATATAAAACATTCTTATTTAAGTGTTGAGTGATTGGACATGAAAAGATGAGTGTTTACAGGGCTTTTTTTCATAATAAATAACTCCATGGAAGTTTTTCTTTCTTCACTCTCATGGTCTCTGAGTGTCAGAGTTTGTTATTTGTTATTATTGTATTAACCCCCTCTGCCCTCTCGCACACACACACACACACACAACACACACACACACACACACACACACACACACACACACACACACACACACACACACACACACACACACCACACACACACACACCACACACACACACACACACACACACACACACACACACACTTACTTTTGAAGCACAATTGCACTGTGATCACCCAGCATCCTTTGGAGGCTCCTAATGCCATTTCCCCTCAGGCTCCAAGGCCGTAACAGGCCTACTTAGTCTTTGATGCTGGTCACATATTTGGCAAGACCTGTAGCTAATTTAAGGTTAAGGGGGAAAAAATGGACTTGACTCAGTCACAGATTTTAACCCCTAAAGGAGTCCATAGGTGAAAAGAGACTGCAGTCCATGGTTACTGTTTGTTTACTTTGACTGAGATGACTGACGTTAAAATCAATGATCGTGATGGGGCGGGGTGGGGAAGTAGGGAAATTGAGAGCAATTCATATGTACATACCAAAATTAMCAGTCAGTAACTTCAATCCATAAACATATTAAATGTAATCCCTTAGCAACCTCTGTATGTTTATAACATCTGTGAATACTATTTTCTATAAGATTACCGGAAGTTTAAGTACTTTCATCGACTGGAACAAATCTTTCATTCAAGACTTACCATTTCAACCCTACAGCTTTCAATAAGAGCCATTAAAGTTAGAGAATTAAAATAACAATGTCCTACTTACATTTCTACCTTGACTTGGTGCTGAGACTGACAGCAGTTGATAAATTACATTTGTTGACATCGCCATGACAACGCCATAACGAATGCGAATGCCGGTCTGGAGTAATTCAGCTGGTAAACATTTGGTTTCCAGAGGTGGCCCCTTTTCTACCTATAATGAGAGGGCTAGTTATTCCAGCTGTATAGGCTAAGGCAAGACCCGGGAGGTGATGGCTAAGAGCATGGCATGGAGCGATATCCAGCTAGCTAATGAGGCGAGTGCATTTGGCCGAAAACAGTGTGGGACTTCTAAGCTAACGCATACTCAAGCGAGGCAAGGCTACTTGTCCTCCGTGACTGGACTGGAGCAGATGTTTCACATTAGGGGCCGTCGAGAGATAGAACGAGAGAGAGAGAGTGCAGGGGAGAGACATGCATCTTCCATTCGTCTGTCGAAAATGTCACTCTGCAATCTGAAAGCGATCAACCCGGCCAGCAGGGTAGCGAGTGAGGGCCACATGTTTCAACCAGATCTTGCCTGACTGACTGTGTGTGTGTGTGCACCTTTGAGTAAGAGTGTGTGTTTTCAGATTTCATGACAGCAGGTAACTTCCCAATGACAGGCACATGTGGCGTGATTAGCCCCATATTCTCCTGAGGATTTCTCTAATGTCGAAGTTATGACAAGCCATGGTAATAATTAACCTCCATGGCTGAAACCCCTGCCTGCCTCACTGACTGATGCCTGCTGTCCTCGTCTTCAATGCTGCAATGCCCCCCCACCCAAACTCCCCCTATCTTTGTAGAAATTCCACTTTACCTCTCATAGTGGTGTTTTCAAAGACCTGTCAATCATTGGCGTCCGCGCTGTTCACCTAGCAACAGGGAGCGGGAAAAGTTCATTTGTAAGGATACAGGGAGAGTGAGCGAGAGAAATGGAAAAGAGAATCCTTTAAAAAGTGGAGCTTGTTATTGTTTATTTCCTCTCTGGTTTACTGGGGGAAGGATTTAGCGGGTGCGCTGGCCATGGGCTATATGTGATTTAGTTGGAATTCCTTCCCTTGCTCCACTCATCTTGGCTGTGACTGACAAATAACATGGCGAGCCAACCTTAATACCACTTAATCTGAAATGCTTTATGAATCATCATTTTCTCTCTCTCTCTCTCTCTCTCTCTGTCTGTCTGTCTGTCTGTCTGTCTCGCCCGCCCGCCCTTCTTTTCTGGACTTATTACCACTGTGCCTGTACACAACATTCTCTAACAGCAAAATATGTTTATGCTTGTGGTAGTGGCATACATACAGGTATATATACTACATGTAGGTGTATATAGGCCTAAACTACTCACTTTGATTGGCAGGTGCCATATGCCAAGTGCAGACTGGCACCTCAGAGGTTTATGTACAAATCATTGTCAAGATGAATTGTATAGCAGTTCACAATCAAGCTATAGGGAGACAGCATCTACTGTAGTAGCCTTGCATTCGTCTGGAACGTTGGGTCTGGTTGATACCTGAAATATCAAATCTACTCCTTCAGGAGGGTGTTGTTGGAGGGGCCAGCAGGGGGCACTCTTCCCTCTGGTCTGACCAGACCCAGCAACACCTTCATGAGAATACAAACACACAGATGTTGTGTACCATTTCTTCACCCTCAGCAGCAGAGCATGTCCATAAGGCAAGCTTAAAACCCCTCCACTCTGCACCAAAGTGTTCTAATCCCAAATACAGACCCTGTCTCGAATACCTCCCTTCAACTCTTCACTATCCTCCTAACGCACGCAGGCACACACGCGGGCACACACAGACACACAACCACACACCTCAACAACTCACCCATTGAGAGCTATATTTGTGTCACACTCAGGCGAAGCCATTTGTGTCCCATTCCAGAGAATACATTTTGAAATACAATTGAACATGATTCTTATTTTGTTCAATTCCATAGACAAAACGTGTGCTGCCAGTGTGAAGACTGACTCAGAGGTAATCCAAAGACACTCGAACCAAAGCCTATACAGGGTGTGCAAGGTTCTATGATTGAGTAATAGTATAATCAGGTTTTCCCTTTCTGTCAGCGCTCGTACTCTGAACAATGGACAACAAACAAAAGACACCATGGTGCCTTTTATCCTTGAGTGTGAGAAGGTAGAGCAAGCCTGACAAAAACGAGTTTGTGTGTGTCGAGGTAACAATGCGAACAAACACCAAGCGAATCGAGGCCATGCAGAAGATGTGGCATGGAAGAGACAGGTTATTCAGAAACGAGGGGACAGGAGGAGAGGCGCTTGGCGCTGGATAAACGACTGAACCATGCAGAATTCCAACGCTCCGGGCCATGCTTTGGAAAACCAACTGTCATGAGATTCTATAATAAGATCATCCTTCTAAGACGATAAGCATTTTCTTTGACTTATTTTTCTACCTTTCAGGCAGTTTTTCTCTTGTTGTTGCCGTTGTAGTTGTCAAAAGTGTTTTTGTGTGTGTTTTTTTGCGTTTGGGACTGACATCAACAGAACTAGGACATCCGGAGAGGACCGGTGGAGATGGCAGGAGTTTGGGCTGATATGGCACATTGCGATGTTGTTGTCTGTTTTGCAGCAGGGTTTGTGGCATTTTATCTGGGTTACATGAGGTGCACTGACTGGCAAATACTGTAGGTTCAACTGCAGTGTCATCCACAATATCCCAGGGACTACAAATGTTAATTAACCTTTTACCTGAATATGCCACATTTATTGAAATACTGGTATGCATTGCCCCTTTCAAATAATCATATGAAAAGTCATAACAGTAGGCATATGGATTCATTAGTATGAGTCACCAATTAATTGCAGTCAGTAAATTCAATTCATTGTGTCATGTGATGTACATGGTCAAATGTCATATTACATATGTCAATGAATGCTTATGCAGAAACCGCTATTATATTTATAAGGCATTTACCTTGGATATAAGATCATGGGGTATTATGTAGAGTCATCTCACCATAGCACCCACCTCCAAGGACAAACACAGAAGCCATTGTGACACCACTCAGCACACATTACCTGCAACATGAGGAGAAGAGTAATTTTACACATAAGACAAAGCATTAATTCATTGTCTGGTACAGATCCATTGATTAGACTGGCTTCTCTTCTATAACAACAACATCTACCGGTGGTCGTGCCAGCACTACACTGTGTTCCTTACGGGTAAAATAAACGATCGCTCTCCACAAACTATACACTGTCACTAAGCGTTAGGCAATAACCCTTCTCAAGGGGACGGATAAATGAAGCGGACCGAATGAGAAGGTACTTTCAATGATTGCAATCAGAGAGACTTCTGGGGGGTGGTGGTTGGGAGGGGGAGACTGCCATCGCTTTAAGAGGGGGAGASACAGGCAGAAAGATAATCAAAGGAGGGGGGATGGTGGTTAGGGGGGAGGCGGAGCTCTGATTACCCATTAGCGTTATAACGGACTGCATGGTGGCAGCGGTGGGATGCGAGCTGCCAGAGGGCCTGATTGAATGATTTCCAAGCGTGGCTGGAGGCCAGAGAGACCGGAGCTCATTCACTGGTTAGCAAGTGGCCTGGCCTCTGCTTCATCCCCCGTAGGTGGGGACAGCAGCCCCTGCTGGTCGAGGGAGGAACTGGAACTTGTCTGAGGAGAGGATAGGAGGCAACTCACTGTGCATCATAACATGGTCTCTTTGAGAACTAATTGAAGCTAACAAGGACCTATTGACTACCCATAGGCTCAGGGAATGAGACCAGCATAGCGTATGATGGCATCAACTTGTTTAATATGAACTCAAACAAATAGAAATAAGCTTGATGCAGGGCTCCAGGGTGGAATTAGGTGGATTACCTGACACGGGTGATAGAGTACCTGTCACACTCGATAGCCACTGGTAAATTTTGAGGATGAACAGGAGGGTAAGGCCACAGCACAGAGGGAGGCGTGGCGTATCTGGGAGGAGGGGTGCAGACAGATTGGTGTGACAATGAATAATGATGTAATGAAGGGAGATTGATGGGCAGTCATCACTGCTCTGCTGATTTCAGAGATTGAAGTGGTCTCTCTCTCTCCCTCCTCCCCTTAAGTTTATCTTACCCTCTCTCTTTCACAAGAAGAAGGGATGATGAGGAGGGTGCTAATGTCAGTCTTTGTCCACTGGATTTTGTGGCAGTGGGAGTTCTGAGATCTCCTAATAGTTCAGGTTAGAGATTGGGGGAAATGTAAGCTGATAGATCTATGGCCAAGGTTAACTTCTACATGAACCGGATGGTCACAGTGTTCCATGGTTGGCACAGGGGAAGCAGGGTGTGGTTGTTAGTACTGTGCATGTGTTATACACACTCAGGTCCCAAGGGGCACTGTGACAGGAGAAAATACACTCTCCCACAGTCCCACACACATACCAGTAGTGTCATGCAGCATTACACAAAGCCAGAGATCTGATACATAAAACAGGGAACCCCCCCCCCCTCTACACACACACACACACACACACACACACACACAAGGAGTGCAGGGACACACAGGCAGCCTGTCAACGGCTGAATAATTCTCCCTCTGTGTTTTCAAGGGGAGGAGGTGGGACCCACCTGACATTCATTTGACTGTCAGCTCAGTTCACACTATTCAGAGATGGAGAGAGAGAATGTGAGAAGGATAAATAGAGGAAGGAATCATATGGATGGAGAGAGGAGAGGGAGGTGTCTGTGACAGGGAGATGAAGACCAGGGAAAGTGTTGGGGAAAAAGTGGGTGAAAATGAAGAGAATGAGACAAACTGAGCACAGAAAGAAACACATGTCAGTTCTCTTGGCCTTAGATGGCGGTTCTAAGGTCAAGGTTCGCCAGATTGCATTATTTTCCTCTCTTACTCACTGTCACACTTTTTTTCTGCAGAGAGGCATGCCAAAATATGATGAAAGACTGGCGTGAGTGCCGGCGACACGACATTCGACACCGTCAACTACAAACCCATTCCACTGTCACACACGTGCTGCATTTCGGGGTAAATTGCTGTAATTTGTGTTATGGCTTTTCAAAAGACGACCGAGGTGGGGGGCTTTTTTTCTTGCTGCAGGGGCCGATCGTTTTATGACTGGAGTTTTCATGCTTACCCTATTCCCCATTAACTGTATAAAAACAAATATATAGTGTATGTAAACCTCAGAAGTTTACATACACTAAGTTGACTGTGCCTTTAAACAGTTTGGAAAATTCCAGAAAATGATGTCATGGCTTTAGAAGCTTCTGATAGGCTAATTGACTAATTAAGTCTGGTTCATCCTTGGGAGCAATTTCCAAACGCCTGAAGGTACCAGGTTCATCTGTCCAAACAATAGTACGCAAGTATAAACACCATGGGAACACGCAGCCGTCATACCGCTCAGGAAGGAGACGCGTTCTGTCTCCTAGAGATGAATCTACTTTGGTGCGGAAAGTGCAAATCAATCCCAGAACAACAGCAAAGGACCTTGTGAAGATGCTGGAGAAAACAGGTACAAAAGTATCTATATCCACAGTAAAATGAGTCCTATATCGACATAACCTGAAAGGCAGCTCAGCAAGGAAGAACCCACTGCTCCAAGGCCGCCATAAAAAAAGACTACGGTTTGCACCTGCACATGGGGACAAAGATCATACTTTTGGAGAAATGTTCTCTGGTCTGATGAAACAAAAATAGAACTGTTTGGCCATAATGACCATCGTTATGTTTGGAGGAAAAAGGGGGAGGCTTGCAAGCCGAAGAACACCATCCCAGCCGTGAAGCACGGGGGTGGCAGCATCATGTTGTGGGGTTGCATTGCTGCAGGAGGGACTGGAGCACTTCATAAAATAGATGCATCATGAGTAGGAAAATTATGTGGATATATTGAAGCAACATCTCAAGACATCAGTCAGGAAGTTAAAGCTTGGTCGCAAATGGGTCTTCCAAATGGACAATGACCTCAAGCATGCTTCCAAAGTTGTGGCAAAATGGCTGAAGGACAACAAAGTCAAGGTATTGGAGTGGCCATCACAAAGCCCTGACCTCAATCCCATAGAACATTTGTGGGCAAAACTGAAAAAGCGTGTGCGAGCAAGGAGGCCTACAAATCTGACTCAGTTACACCAGCTCTGTCAGGAGCAATGGGCCAAAATTAATCAACTTATTGTGGGAAGCTGGTGAAGGCTACCTGAAACGTTTGACCCAAGTTAAACAATTTAAAGTCAATGCTACCAAATACTAATTGAGTGTATGTAAACTTCTGACCCACTGGGAATGTGATGAAATAAATAATTCTCTCTACTATTATTCGGACATTTCACATTCTTAAAATAAAGTGGTGATCCTAACTGACCTAAAACAGGGATTTTTTACTAGGACTAAATGTCAGGAATTGTGAAGAATTTAGTTTAAATGTATTTGGCTAAGGTATATGTAAACTTTCGACTTCAACTGTACACACACACACACACAGAGAACACACACACACACATATATATATATTGTATATATACTGTATATGCAGGTGCTATTTTCCCTATTTAATCCCTTTTAATGGTTTCTGTGTGTCTCATTGTGAATCCTGCATGAAGTCAGGTTCCATTTCCTTTAAAGACAAGTGTGTTTGAAGAAGAAAATGTGTTTTGACTTGAATGATAATTAATATGTTATGCAAAAGTTTATCTGCCCTTGGTTATTTTTTCAATGACATTAAAAAAGTAAGACATGTCTACAACTGGGTATTCAGTGCAAAATCATGCCATTCTCTCACATGTACGCAACATGTCTCTTGTAATGAGTTACTGCTCATATGTCGGTGAGAATAACAAACAGTACAGCACTGAAGAAATCTGATGAAGTGTATGTGCAAGGAAGTGGAAAGAAGAGAGAGAGCTTCACAGGAGACATGCAGTACCGTACTGTACTGTGTTGCATGGATCATTTTGTTGTAGCAATAGCCTTCAGGCTCCGGGTCCGCCTCACTTGGGATGCCTGCTCAAAAAGGGCCTTGTGTTGGAGGACATGGGAACCATGACTGAACAATTCTCGGCTTTATCAAAAATGGTGGAGCAGGCCCCACAATGCCTCTTAAATGATGTCCATATCCAGGGTCCAATTTGAGATGTATGACAGTTGTCTCATTTGGAACCACCTCTAAAGTAACAAATGGCTCAGTCTAGATGTGCTGAACATGGTTCAACAGGGAGTAGGAACCTAAAAGATCAACTAAAAGGATCCGAACTCACTCAAACCATGCAAATTTCTTTTTCTGTTGCTTATTTAAAACATTTATTTCAGTCTTGGGGTGTGGTTCGATGTGGGTGTGTTATCGTACCCTGGCAGTTGCTGTTGTTTGTTGCTCTTGAGACACCATAGCAACAACATAGCCACTAGCCTACCACTTCCTCAAAATAGTCAGAATTTATCTAAGATAAATCAAGAAATCAGTTATTAATTTAGACGATTTTGGACCTTATAGAATATTATCTAAAAACTATTAGTTCTTGCACATAAATATAAACAGTTCCGGCACCCAAAATGAGTAGGCTACTGGCACATATTTCAGTCCAAGTCAAGCACTGGGCAGACTGGAGTGATCACTACCAAATACATCAGCAAGTTGCTACTCCATAAAGGGCTTAATGGGCAAGTGGGCATGATCGAAATCAAAACCCCACCCCATGTAAGTCGTGACTAACTCAGTTACACAAATCTCACAAAACAGAGTTTTGTAATATACTGACTTTATGACCAAAATTGTCCTACCTATCTTTTTAGTTAATTTTAGCACTTAGATAATGCTGCGTTCATAACCAAATGGGAAGGTAGTATTTACCACATACGATTGGGAAAAATCCACATGAACGCCTCTCCAACTTGTAATTACTAGTAGGAAACTCGTCTATCATCCCTGAGGTCCGACTTCTCCAACATGCTGACCTCTGACGTTGCCTACTAAGGAAATGACCTTGATAACAGCATTTTTGCCGGATAAATGTAACAACAAAACATTATTATAATAATACATCTATTTCTATGTTTTTGAATACTATAATTTGTTTACAAATATGATAGCTGTAGTTTTAGTTTATGGTTGATGCAGCTTGTTGGCCATTAGCCAATCGCCGTTTCTCAACGAGTTCAAAGTACGTGAATGCATCCAACTGGTTTTTACGATTTCACAACTGGTAAGTACCACCTTCCCACTTGGTTATGAACACAGCATAAATGTTTCTTACACTGAACAAAAATATAAACATGCAACATTTCTAAATGTTTTACTGAGTTATAGTTCATATAAGAAAATCAGCCAATTTAAATAAATTCATTAGGCCCTAATCTATGGATTTTACATGACTGGGAATACAGATATGCATCTGTTGGTCAGAGATACCTTTAAAAATGGTAGGGGCGTGGATCAGAAAACCAGTCAGTATTTGGGGTGACCACCATTTGCCTCATGCATCGCAACATCTGCTTCACATAGACCTGATCAGGCTGTTGATTGTGGCATGTGGAATGTTGTCCCACTCCTCTTCAACAGCTGCGCGAAGTTGCTGGATATTGGCGGGAACTAGAACACGCTGTAGTAAACATCAATCCAAAGCATCCCAAACATGTTCAACGGGTAACATGGCATTCCATGGAAGAATTGGGAAATGTTCAGCTTCCAGGAATTGTGAACAGATCCTTGCGACATGGGGCCGTGCATTATCATGCTCAAACATGAGGTGATGGCGGCGGATGAATGGCACGACAAAGGGCCTCAGGATCTCATCACGGTATCTCTGTGCATTCAAATTGCCATCGATAAAATGCAATTGTGTTCGTTGTCTATAGCTTATGCCTGCCCATACCATAACACCACTGCCACTATGGGGCACTCTGTTCACAACGTTGACATCAGAAAAATGCTCACCCACACAAAGCCATAAACATGGTCCTCGGTTGTGAGGCTTTTTGGACGTACTGCCAAATTCTCTAAAACGACGTTGGAGGCAGCGTAGAGAAATGGACATGAAAGTCTCTGGCAACAGCTCTGGTGGACATTCCTGCAGTCAGCATGTCAATTGCATGCTCCCTCAAAACTTGAGACATCTGTGGCATTGTGTTGTGCGACAAAACTGCACATTTTAGAGTAGCCTTTTATTGTCCCCAGCACAAGGTTTCACCTGTGTAATGATCATGCTGTTTAATCAGCTTCTTAATATGCCACACCTGTCAGGTGGATGGATTATCTTGGCAAATGAGAAATGCTCACTAACAGGGATGTAAACAAATTTGTGCACAACATTTGAGAGAAATAAGGTTTTTGTGCGTATGGAAAATTTCTGCGATCTTTTATTCCAGCTCATGAAACACTCATGAAACACTTTGTACATGTTGCTTTTAAATATTTGTTCAGTATATATTTTTGTTCAGTGTATATTGATGCCACATAGGCCGTTTTCAACCAGAGAAATTGGTTATTGAGTTCAGTTGCCCTTTAAACGGAATGCAGCTATACTGCATAGGCTACACTCAACAGGCTTGGAGGTTTGGTCAATAAAACTCTAAAAGGAAAATCTCTGGCAGTAGCCTAGCACCCAGAAAAAAATATTGATCTCTGCATATTGCACTTTCATTGAAAAGGATCCTCGACAAATTATTTCCAGTGAATGAGAGACAGCAAATATTGAGGTCCAACCTAGATTAGGCCTACTCATTTTGGTGCCTCATTATCATGTAGTCTACATTTTGGACGCTTTTCATCAAATGAGGATCAATCTTGACTGCCTGTCACTAGAAGTTGAAATTACAAACATATTGGTGAGAAGGCTTTTGTTGTGTTGTTTTGTTATCTCTGCAAGCATGCGCAAACAACTGCAAAATAGGTAAGGTAGACCTGTAACGACTCTCGTCATTGGTTGTAAGAGAGGAGGACCAAATCGCAGCGTGGTATGTATCCATATTTATTTGAATACTTTTTTTAAGACGAACAAAACAATAAACAAAACCCAACGACGCTACAGTCCTGAACTTGAGAATATATAAAACACAAATAACGCACGAACAGGAACAATCACCCACAAACAAACAGTGAGAACAGCCTTAATATGGTTCCCAATCAGAGACAACGTAAAACACCTGCCTCTGATTGAGAACCATATCAGGCTAGTTAGACAACCCTAAACCAATGAAAACACATAACATGGAATATACCCACCCAGCTCACGTCCTGACCAACTAAACAAAGACTAAAACAAAGGAAATAAGGTCAGGAACGTGACAAGACCAATTGTTCTCAGCTCCAAAAATGTAATTTAGTCAATGAACACAGTTATTTGTTGAGAAAGGTTCAAATATAGTTATTTCATTTGATATACACACTACCGGTGAAACATTTTAGAACACTTACTCATTCAAGGGTTTTTATTTATTTTTACTATTTTCTACATTGTAGAATAATAGTGAAGTCATCAAAACTATGAAATAACACATATGGAATCATGTATTAACCAAAAAAGTGTTAAACAAATCACATTATATTTTATATTTGAAATTCTTCAAATAGCCACCCTTTGCCTTGATGACAGCTTTGCACACTCTTGACATTCTCTCAACCAGCTTCATGAGGTAGTTACCTGGAATCCATTTCAATTAACAGGTGTGCCTTCTTAAAAGTTAATTTGTGGAATTTATTTCCTTCTTAATGCATTTGAGACAATCAGTTGTGTTGTGACAAGGTAGGGGGTATATAGAAGATAGGCTTATTTGGTAAAAGATCAAGTCCATATTATTGCAAGAACAGCTCAAATAAGCAAAGAGAAACGACAGTCCATCATTATGTTAAGACATGAAGGTCAGTCAATACGGTACATTTCAAGAACTTTTAAAGTTTCTTCAAGTGCAGTCACAAAAACAATCAAGCACTATGATGAAACTGGCTCTCATGAGGACCGCGACAGGAAAGGAAGACCCAGAGTTACCTCTGCTGAAGAGGATAAGTTCATTAGAGTTACCAGCCTCAGAAATCGCAGCCCAAATAAATGCTTCACAGAGTTCAAGTAACAGACACCTCTCAACATCAACTGTTCAGAGGAGACTGTGTGAATCAGGCCTTCGTGGTCAAATTGCTGCAAAGAAACCACTACTAAAGGACACCAATAATAAGAAAAGACTTGCTTGGGCCAAGACACATGAGCAATGGACATTAGACCGGTGGTATTTGTCCTTTGGTCTGGAGTCCAAATTGGAGATTTTTGGTTCCAACAGCCATGTCTTTGTGAGACGCGGTGTGGGTGAACGGATTATCTCTGCATGTGTATTTCACACCGTAAAGCATGGAGGAGGAGGTGTTATGGTGTGGGGCTGCTTTGCTGGTGACACTGTCTGTGATTTATTTAAAATTCAAGGCACACTTAACCAGCATGGCTACCACAGCATTCTGCAGCGAAACACCATCCCATCTGGTTTGGGTTTAGTGGGATTATCATTTGTTTTTCAACAGGATAATGACCCAACACACCGCCAGGCTGTGTAAGGGCTATTTTATCAAGAAGGAGAGTGATGGAGTGCAGCATCAGATGACCTGGCCTCCACTATCACAGGACCTCAACCCAATTGAGATGGTTTGGGATGAGTCGGACCGCAGAGTGAAGGAAAAGCAGCCAACAAGTGCTCAGCATATGTGGGAACGCCTTCAAGACTGTTGGAAATGCCTTCAAGGTGAAGCTGGTTGAGAGAATGCCAAGAGTGTGCAAAGCTGTCATCAAGGCAAAGGGTGGCTATTTGAAGAATCTCAAATATAAAATATATTTGGATTAACACTTTTTTTGGTTACTACATGATTCCATACGTGTTATTTCATAGTTGTGATGTCTTAACTATTATTCTACAATGTAGAAAATAGTAAAAATGAATAAAAACCCTTGATTGAGAAGGTGTTCTAAAACTTTTGACCGGTAGTGTATTTTTTTAAACCTTTTAATAAGACGTTGGATGCCATATTGATTTCTTGTTGTGTTGCATAATCTTTGAAGATTCGCCGCCGTCTGATGTCATTGATTGCGCGCGTTTTGATGTTCTCTGTGATCGGCGAGCCCCACTTCAGTTCATGTCAATGGCCACATTTTTCGACTCTCTTTCCTTCAACAGAATATTAGTTGGTGAGTAGCATAGGCTAATGATTCTTCTCACTCGACTCTCGGTGAGAACTCGTTTGGAGTTGAGTTTTGTGTTATTCTGACAATATTGCGGTAGTGGTGCGTGGGTGAAATTGCCGGGGAAGAATCCAGAAAAAAATGCCATATTACAACCTATGTGTACTTCCGGCGCCGACAGAGATGGCCGCCTCGCTTCGCGTTCCTAGGAAACTATGCAGTATTTTGTTTTTTTACGTGTTATTTCTTACATTGGTACCCCAGGTAATCTTAGGTTTCATTACATACAGTCGGGAGGAATTACTGAATATAAGAGCAACGTCAACTCACTATCATTACGACCAGGAATATGACTCTCCCGAAGCGGATCCTGTGTTTTGCCTTCCACCCAGTACAACGGATCGGATCCCAGCCGGCGACCCTAAACAACGACGCCGTAAAAGGGGCAAACGAAGCGGTCTTCTGGTCAGGCTCTGGAGAAGGTCACACCGCGCTCCACTCCCTAGCATACTACTCGCCAATGTCCAGTCTCTTGACAACAAGGTTGATGAAATCCAAGCAAGGGTAGCATTCCAGAGAGACATCAGAGACTGTAACATTCTTTGCTTCACGGAAACATGGCTCACTCGAGAGACGCTAACGGAGTCGGTGCAGCCAGCTGGTTTCTTCACGCATCGCACCGACAGAAACAAACATCTTTCTGGTAAGAAGAGGGGCGGGGGGTGTGCCTTATGATTAACGAGACGTGGTGTGATCATAACAACATACAGGAACTCAAGTCATTCTGTTCACCTGACTTAGAATTCCTCACAATCAAATGTCGACCGCATTATCTCCAAGGGAATTCTCTTCGATTATTATCACAGCCGTATATATTCCCCCCCAAGCAGACACATCGATGGCCCTGAACTAACTTTATCTGACTCTATGTAAACTGGAAACCACACACCCTGAGGCTGCATTCATTGTAGCTGGGGATTTTAACAAGGCTAATCAGAAAACAAAACTCCCTAAATTCTATCAGCATATCGATTGTGCTACCAGGGCTGGTAAAACCCTGGATCATTGTTATTCTAACTTCCGCGACACATATAAGGCCCTCCCCCGCCCTCCTTTCGGAAAAGCTGACCACGACTCCATTTTGTTGCTTCCAGCCTACAAACAGAAACTAAAACAAGAAGCTCCAGCGCTCAGGTCTGTTCAACACTGGTCCGACCAATCTGATTCCACGCTTCAAGACCTTCCTGACGGGCCGCCCCCAGGTGGTGAGGGTAGGTAACAACATTCTCCACTCCACTTCTCAACACTGGGGCCCCCACAAGGGTGCGTTCTGAGCCCTCTCCTGTACTCCCTGTTCACCCACGACTGCGTGGCCATGCACGCCTCCAACTCAATCATCAACTCGACACTACAGTGGTAGGCTTGATTACCAACAACGACGAGACGGCCTACAGGGAGGAGGTGAGGGGCCCTCGAGTGTGGTGTCAGGAAAATAACCTCACACTCAACGTCAACAAAACAAAGGAGATGATTGTGGACTTCAGGAAACAGCAGAGAGAGCACCCCCCTATCCACATCGACGGGACAGTAGTGGAGAGGGTAGTAAGTTTTTTAGTTCCTCGCCGTACACATCACGGACAAACTGAATTGGTCCCACCACACAGACAGCGTTGTGAAGAAGGCGCAGCAGCGCCTCTTCAACCTCAGGAGGCTGAGAAGAAATTCGCTTGTCACCAAAGCACTCACAAACTTATACAGATGCACAATCGAGAGCATCCTGTCGGGCTGTATCACCGCCTGGTACGGCAACTGCTCCGCCCACAACCGTAAGGCTCTCCAGAAGGTAGTGAGGTCTGCACAACGCATCACCGGGGGCAAACTACCTGCCCTCCAGGACACCTACACCACCGGATGTCACAGGAAGGCCATAAAGATCATCAAGGACAACAACCACCCGAGCCACTGCCTGTTCACCCCGCTATCATCCAGAAGGCGAGGTCGTACAGGTGCATCAAAGCAGGGACCGAGAGACTGAAAAACAGCTTCTATTCTCAAGGCCATCATACTGACTCAATGCTGCCAACATACTGACTCAATCCAGCCACTTTAATAATGGGAATTGATGGAAATTTATGTAAAAATGTATCACTTGCCACTTTAAAACAATGCCTCTTCATATAATGTTTACATACCCTACATTACTCATCGATATGTATATACTGTACTCTATATCATCTACTGCATCTTGCCATCTTTATGTAATACATGTATCACTAGCCACTTTAAACTATGCACTTTTGTTTTATATACCCTACATTTACTCATCTCATATTGTATATACTGTACTCTACCATCTACTGCATCTTGCCTATGCCGTTTCTGTACCATCACTCATTCATATATCTTTATGTACATATTCTTTATCCCTTACAC
>NC_036845.1:10230808-10260854 GCF_002910315.2 Salvelinus sp. IW2-2015
CTTCAAACTGCTTCATCACAGGGGATTGGCGCAAGGCTTCCGCATTCCGTCCAAAACAACACTTGACAAATACGCTGATTCGTAGCCGAGTTATTAGAAAGGTGCATCTGCGGGACTAATACCCACTAGCAACGACTTAAAACATTCCCAAACAAAACCGTTGGATTGATGGCCAGCATTCGCCGCGATACTGAAAAGCCGCAAACCACTGCGTTTAACCAGGGCAAGGGACGCGAGAACAATGTTATCTCCGATACAAAGTGTAAGCCTAATCCTCCGTCCGGCAAGCAAATCAAACAAGCTAGAGTGGCCATAATAAATTAGAGACAAAGTAGGAGATCGCAATTCAACAGCTCAGACACAAAGGTATTGGCAGGTCTACAGTCAATCACGGATTACAAAAAGAAAACCAGACGCCCGTCGAGGACCAGGATGTCTTGCTCCCAGACAGACTAAATAACTTTTATTGCTCGTCTTTGAGCGTACCAATACAAGCTGCCAATGACACGGGCCCGTCTACCGAAACCTGCGCGAGCACCCTTCCTTCAACTCCAACTCGAAGCGTGAGTAAAACATTTAAACGTGTGTTAACCCTCGCAAGGCGACAAGCCTCCAGACGGCATTCCCAGCTCAGTCGCTCAGAGCGATGCCGGCGAGCTGGTGGTGTTAGACGGAGCATATGTTCAATTCACAAAAATCCTTACTCCTAAGTCGTGCCTCTTTCCCACATGTTGGTCAAGACGCAGGCCCATTGGTTCCTCTTCCCAGAAATAAATGGTAACTGCGAAGCTAAAACGACTACCGCGCTACGCTACATCACTCTCAGTCATATGAGTTGTTTGGAGAGACTAGCGCAACCCATCATCACCTTCCACCCTACCCTGACACCTAACCCACTCCAAATTGGCAAGTGTATTGTGAATCCCAAGGGGGGGAAAAAAAGGCAGCCTTTGTTTACCATAGACTCAAATGGAATATAAGCTCTTGTAATAGCTTAGTAGTTAGCAGGATTAACAACTACACTGCTCAAAAAAAAATAAGGGGGGAGATGAAAGCACTCTGTTTAAAGCAACACAATGTGGTGTAACCCAAGAGGCAAATCCACCACACTTCGGTGGTGCTGACAAGCTTAAACTCGAAAACCCAATAGGTCCACAGACGACAAAATCGCAACCACACTGGCCACTGTCCTACCCATCTGCCGACAAGGAATACCTATGTGAGAATGCTGTTCATCGACTACAGCTCAGCATTTAACACCATATGTACCCTCCAAACTCGTCATCAAGCGCGAGACCCTGCTCGGTCCGACCCCCCTGCCCTGTGGCAACTGGCTTAGGAGCAGGACTTCCTGACGGCCGCCCCCAGGTTGGTGAGGGTAGGTAACAACATCTCCACTCCACTTCCTCAACACTGGGGCCCCCACAAGGGTGCGTTTCTGAGCCCTCTCCTGTACTCCCTGTTCACCCACGACTGCGTGGCATGCACGCCTCCAACTCAATCATCAACTCGACACCTACAGTGGTAGGCTTGATTACCAACAACGACGAGACGAGCCTACAGGGAGGAGGTGAGGGCCCTCGAGTGTGTGTCAGGGAAAATAACCTCAACACTCAACGCAACAAAACAAAGGAGATGATTGTGGACTTCAGGAAACAGCAGAGAGAGCACCCCCCTATCCACATCGACGGCGACAGTAGTGGAGAGAAGCGAACCGCTGAGGCAAGGTTGAGCAATAATCATAAGTTGTAAGTCCTCGCCCCCACATGGCTCTTGTGCGCAAAGTGATAGACAACTAGACGACTATCGGAAGATTATAGGCAATTAGCAAGACAGCCCCCAACGATGAACAAAACTGGAGATTGCCGAGTCCATGGCTGCTCCAACAGTCAGGAGCAGCGTATCCTAGCAGAAGACCACGTGTCTTCCGCCAGTCATATGCTTCGCTGCTATGTTTTGGTCAACTTTGTGAGTAGCGAGTCAGCCATGACTGATGGAGTCTCTTACAACACCCATCCACAGAGGGACTCACGCGGTAGCTGCGAGGCTACAGGATCCAGGGATAGTTCCGGCAGTCAATGCGAGCTGTGGCAAGAAGTTTGGCTGGTCTGTCAGCGTAGTCCAAGCATTGGAGCCTACCGAGAGGACAGGCCCATTTTACCAATCCAAGGAGCGATAGGCGAGGCAAGCCATAGGCTCAGAGCAAAGCTGGCAACAACCCAGCGCAGACCGGCTACCTCCGCCTTCGGCTAAGGAGGTATACAGCACTGTCCAAGTGCCACACCACTGCAAAATGACTTCTCAGCAGGGCCACAAAGAAGACGATCATGTGTCTGCCACTAAGCTGCTCAGAAACAAACTCGCGGCTGCAGTGACTGATCAGGTGGTCGATGACGGGCGCCGACGCTCTCTAACAGGGGTGGGGTTGTGCTACACAGCCAACAGCCGCAACTTCATGGACGTATTGGCATTTGCCAGGAGAACACCAATATTGGCAAGCACTCGGCCCCCTGCGACCAGCGCCCTACCATGTGGCCTTCTCTTCACATCGATGCAGAAAGGGTTCACACTGGTATAGGGAACGATTCTGCCACAACGCAATCCACGTCCCACGAATGTACTAGACGCAGCGTGCCCCGATCCAGCAGGAGCTACTGGAGACGCCCGGCTGGTAACACCACAACGATCTGCCGACCGCAACACCCGTACTCAGACCAGGAAATGGGCACTACCAGAGTCATCAAATTGTCAGGACAACGCCACTGGGTCATCCGCATGAGCCAGTCTGGCGGCTGTTCACCCCGCTTCATCCAGAAGCGTCGGCATTTCTTTGGAGCGGGCCGACACAGCCCGTCCATAGGGCTTCGCGCCAGAAGCGTCATGAGCGCGCACTTGCAAGCGCAGCCATTAAGACCGGAGTGAACCCGAGAATAAGAACTGCCTACAAAGACCCCCCTCGTGCAATATAGACCGCTCATGCTTGGTGCGGAATTGGGCCCTGCATAGCGCTGTACTTCATCTCCCTGTAATGCACCAAACAAGCATACGTCCATAGACCTCATGTCGTGCGAACTGGAGTCCATGTGTCAGCAAGTTCCTGCAAGAGGAAGCGTCAAGTTGATTCTATTGGACTGGCAATCTCTCTCTGCTTCGATCCCGGTTACACTTGTGTGTATAAGGTAGTAGTTGTGGAATTGTTAGGTTAGATTACTCGTTGGTTATTACTGCATTGTCGGAACTAGAAGCACAAGCATTTTGCTACACTTGCATTAACATCTGCTAACCATGTGTATGTGACAAATACAATTTGATTTGATTTGATTTAATTGCGTTGTTTGCTCTATAACCTGTTTGTTCACATGCCTTGGCACTGTGATATATAGGCCTATGGCCGAGACAATAAGAAGACACAGTGGCAGAATAAATTCAACCTCACATTAGTTTCATTACAAAACCGGGGAACAACACCTGTCCTGTGAAGTCCACAAAACATATTGCATGTAACAAGCAGTTACATGACTTACAGCATGGTCAAACAGGTTAATGTTCGGACCACTAAACAGCTATTGATTTAGAACCACGGAGAGTTACCGCAATTTGCAAAGAAAACAGGAGCTGCCTCCACTATTCCAGCCCCATTTCAACTTTAACATTTCAACATCATCTAATCAACTATGCTTAGTCTAATACAGTAACAGCTAAAAGATACCAAAAACGATTTAGTCCAATCAACGTAAGCTAAATTTGACGTAGCTGTCCATGGTCCTGATTTGTGTGTGTTTGTGTGTGCATGCATGCAAGTAGAAAAAAAAAGTTGACTCACCTTACTTATAGAGAAACGCCAATGCCATCCTCCTCTTTCATGTTACATAAACCGTCTTTGACTCTTTCA
The DNA here is from genome assembly GCF_002910315.2 of Salvelinus sp. IW2-2015. Classification (NCBI taxonomy): domain Eukaryota; kingdom Metazoa; phylum Chordata; class Actinopteri; order Salmoniformes; family Salmonidae; genus Salvelinus; species Salvelinus sp. IW2-2015. The sequence continues at coordinate 10,234,701 of NC_036845.1, forward strand.
TACAGTGCACGCTTTAAGTTTTTGTTGTCCTAGACTACCTGGCTAAAATACTTACTCACTAGCCTAACTTCCTTTCATGGGCAATTATACGCCAGGCCAGCTAGTTAACATTAGCATACTACATCTAGCTACATGTTGAACTTCCGTCCTCTCAGGACAGGGGCACAATGTATGTATTTATGGTTGGATCAGAATCGCCTTTATAATCAATGGCCAGTACGGAGAATTAAGTGAAACCACAAGTCCAAATCCCTATCTCCATCGATGGCTAATTTAAGAAAGGGATGRTTTTAGCTAGCTAGCTAGCCACCGGACAACAACAACACAACGAGATGCAACAATAATGACATTTGGCTGGTGATGTGATTGGTCTTGAGACAAATACAAACTAGCTTCCCTTGACACTTTAACAACAATGTCATACTTTTCTGACCAGACAGCATCAGATAGATACAAAACACATACTGACACAGAGGGGCGCTGTTTCATTCTACTCGGATGCTTTCTTCCTTGACATGCATTCAGTCTCTTGCGGATTGAAAAATATATATTTGTCACGCCCTGACATTAGAGAGACTTTTTTATTCTCTATTTGGTTAGGTCAGGGTGTGACTTGGGTGGGCAAATCTATGTTTCTATTTCTTTGTTGGCCTAGTATGGTTCCCAATCAGAGGCAGCTGTTTATCGTTGTCTCTGACTGGGGATCATACTTAGGCAGCCCTTTTTCCCACCTTAGATTGTGGGATCTTGTCTATGTCTAGTTGCCTGCGAGCACTACATAGCTTCACGTTTCGTTGCACTTTGTTAATTTTGTTTGTGAGTTTCATTGGAATAGAACATGTGGAACTCTATGCACGCTGCGCCTTGGTCTACTCATTTCGACGGGCGTGACAATATTAAACGCAGAGAGACTAAAGATACATTATTTTTCATGTTATTTTGCTCGTTTTTTGTTGGTATATTAAATATAATATTAAGGAAATATTAATTTTCTTATAGGATGTTGGCTACCTGAGCCTTGGGCCAGTGTATATTCAGTCGTCAGATTCCGTTGCAAAACATTTTGTAAAAAGTTTGTCAAATAGAAACTGATTTTCGTTGCAAAGCTTTTCATTTTGGAGCCGTTTCAGTTGCAAAGCCTTTTTTAACATAGTAAAAGTACATCTGGGACACTTCAATTAGTAAGATATGATAAATTTGGTATGGTTACATAAGACAGATGATCAGGGTGGATGGGTGGGCATATAATGCGAACGTCTAGCAACCAAAACGTTTTTAGTTTGAATCTCATCACTGACAACTTTAGCATTTTAGATAATTAGCTAACTTTTTAGCTTTTTAGCTACTTTGCAACTGCTTAGCATGTTAGCTAACCCTTCCCCAAACCTTAACCCTAGCCCTTTTAGCTAACCCTAACCTTAACCCTTTTGGCTAACCCGTTCCCTAACCTTAACCCTTTTAGCAAACCCTTACCCTAACCTTAACCCTTTTAGCTAACCCTTTCCCTAGCCATATCCTTAACCCTTTAACCTAACTCCTTAACTTAACCTTAACCATAACCCCTAACCCCTAGCCTAGCCAATGTTAGCCAGCTAGCTAACGTTAGCCACCTAGCTAGAATTCGTAACATATCATATATTTAGCAAATTCTCAACATATTGTACGTTTAGCAAATTCTGAACATATAATATGAATTGTAATGGCGGACAACCACAAATTAATGCTTACCTTTCGAAACGTAACATATCATACTAAATTAAGAGTACTGAATTTACGTACAAAATCATACGAAATTCTCTGAGACCAGGTTGATAATATTGGTCCTCATATTGGTCTCCAATGGTAATGTAAGGATTAGGCTACATAAATCACAAGTGAAATGCAATGCGGAGGTCGATAATTACTTCTTGACTTGAAGCAGAATTTTTATTGATCCAGTCCCAAAATGCATTTGTGGTTGAACTCTGAGAAAATAAATAGCCTAAACATTTCAGTGGCATGGCAGTAGGCCTAACTGGCTAACCTCTTTTCATTGTACAGGGAGGGACATTTTGTGTGGTTCAACACAATTTGGTATGGTAGGGCCATGGTCTGTATTTCAAGTTTCCACACAATAGTGAGACTTCACTTATGATAATAATGGTGTATTAAATTGGGGTCCCATATGGTAAAGCAGCAGACAGTACGGAATGACAAATACATGATTGCAGGTCCAAGTCCCCCTTGAGCTACACCCAGAAGATGCTGCGTGGGTATCAGAAGTGAGGATGGGTGACCAAGGACAAGCCATCAGAGGTGTGCACTGGAACCATGTGAGCGATTGGACTTGTGATTGACCCATTGCAAGTATTTGTCCAAATCTTTACTCATCATGGTGTGGTCAGTTTATCCCCCAATTAAATTACAATTAATTTAATCTACAGAATTTGTTCTGTAAATGTCAAGGTTTGGTGCAAGCTAATCAATCAGACAGTTTATGTTGACAAATTTCAAAGGTGTAACCAACCTACTAATCATGATATAAGTTTACGTATGACAGTGATGATTATACATTAAGTTATTAAGTTCTGTCTAAACACATTCCATTAAAGGAAAACTCGCCCCAAAAATGATGTATTTTGGTATTTGTTTTATTTGTCCATTGTTGATATTGTCCCAAAAATGTTTTGCATGTCAGCAATCAAGATTTCAAGACATATAACTTTCAAAATACAGAAATACAGCCGGTATGATGAATGTGGCATCATATGTAAAACTTGAAAACTTGATTGCTGACATGCAAAACATTTTGGGACTATATCAACAATGGACTAATGAAATAAATACCAGAAGAAAGTTTTGGGGTGGAACTGTCCTTTAAATGCATAAGAAAAACGTAATTAGTCATTTTGGGTACTAAAAATGTAAAGATGCACTATGCAGAAATCGCTCTGCTAGAATTCTAATAGTTCGCCTAATTTAAGTTTATGTGAAAACATGAGCAAGTATAGTGTAGAGAATCATTGTACCATCTAAACTGCTGTAAAATATATTTTCCATGGCCATAAACATTGTATTTTCAGCTGTTTGAAGCTGGTGTACAAAACCGAAAGTAAAAGATGCCAAAACGTAAGAACTGGAAGCATAGAAACAGATCTACCACTTCTTAGACTTGCTTTCAATGAGTGACACATCTATAACACACATTTCTATGTGAATTTGGTTGGTGCCCCAAAAAGTAACATTTTGCAGCTTTAATATATTTTTTGGTTTTATTAGACTATTCTATTATGTAATGTTGAGAAGCCAAATTGGTTCCCGAAGTCACACGTTGAAAGCAGAACAATCTACTCCAACCAGGAACCATAAAAAATATACATTTAAAAAATAACTTTGTTTAGCATAAAGCCTTTCTATCAAGGGAGGTAATCCAGTCAACATTTGAGGCCTATAATGTTGCCTGTAGTGCAGCCAAACAGAACATTGATAACAGTTGGCCAACACCCAAGAAAACGAATGTGTATTCTGGGGACAAGTCTCTCCAGCAAACAAAACGCACCCATGGCTTACACACAGCATTTTAAATTGTGGGCCTGAATACTAAAAGCTCTCCAACGTTCGTCTCCTGCGCAGCTAAATCAAACTGCGTGTGGGCTGGCCGATAGCTGTTTTTCCGTCCCATTCCGATCTCCGATTGGCTGTGCCTCGAAGGGCGGTGATCATAGTACCACATGGAGCATCTGCAGCGTGTAGCCAGAATTCATCTTCTATGCGCTCAAGTGATGCTTCACGGAATAAACTGGAAGCGAACTTGTCACTTTGGCGCTGTTCTTTGAAGGACTGCTACTTTTTCATTGCTGAAGCATTGCACTTTTGGGGACATTCACACCATATATCTACTCACCTAGCATTAATAACAATAATTGTTCGATTATTTATGCCGCAATAAACTTTTATGTTGTACTAGAGTGACAACACTGATTTGATGGAAACATGACGGGAGCTACACACGGAACCGTAGCCCTGAAGACATTTTTGCTTGTCGCATTGGTTTCATTTTCAACAGGGAATTCAAAGCTGCCTGTGTATTATGGACAAATTGTGGAGAACTCGCCCGCTGGAACAGTGGTGGATTGCGTAGCTTTACCGGTTGGAAACAACTGTCATGTTTCGGAACTGGACATTGCTTTGGAAGGGAAGAACGCAACGGATTTTCGTTTGGTTTACCATCACGAAGAACAGCATCTTATTTTGAAATCCACAGAAACTTTGGACAGAGAGTTTATAGCAGTGTACGATTTGAAGGTTGTGCTTTCTGGTTGTTTGAATAGTGCCGTGGTGATTAAAATAGAGGTGCTTGATTCAAACGACAACATACCCCGGTTCATCGAGGAAAACGAAAGGGTAAAAGTTGATGAATTGACCCCTATCGGTTCCGAATTGGTCCGTTTTTTTGCAAAGGATCCCGACGGTGGAAAGAATGGCCGGGTCACTTATTACGCATCTCCAAAATGCCAACACGTGTACGTAGTTCCCCAAACCGGACAGGTAATGCTGGTCAGTTCTCTCATTGGTGTCATGAACCTAACAGTCCGTATTTACGCTCAAGATAATGGAGATGTCGCATTGATAAGTAAGCCGGTGACACTTCACCTTGATGTGCAGAGACCTGCTGTCTCGAAGGTTAGGAGGCCCCGAGCGGTCTCCGAGGAACTGCTCTACACAGTGACGGTCTCAGAGGATGTCAAAGTCGGTGACATGATATTCACGGTGCCTGACCAGAAGTTTGAGAAAAAGTGGTTCGAGGTAATATCAGAGGCGGACTCCCCGGTTCAGATCGAGAGGGACTCGGGTCGTCTGTATCTCGCGCACAGACTGAAGTCCCCCGCAGAGGTCATGGTCAAAATCCAAAACCTCAGAGGTAAGGATGGAGTGTCATGTCTCTGTGCGTAAAGGTGCAGTGTCGTGTGTTTTCAGTGTCTTTCCCATTAAAAGTTGCCAGTTGTCTGAGGCATCTGTCTCTTTGGAAAATGTAGGCTATGCCTATGCCACTGGTACAGTGTTGAATGGGGCTCATTTGGGAAAGTCTCTGTCGCCGTGCACCATTACTATATCCGACACTCATGTGAAACAGTATTTTATAGGGCTAAGCATCATTGTGAGTGAGAGACTCAGCGTATCCTATTGTATTTGCTCAGGGATTTTAGATAAAGTTTACTTGCTATAGAAAAAAAACATGTTTAGCTATTTATTAGGCTGCAATGTAAAACAATTAATTAAAAAGATAATCGCGCACGTCCGCAGAATAATTTTTAAATTGGACAATAACTTGATATCAGGTGTGAATAAAGTGATGTTTGGTTTGGGTATATTGCTATTTCATCCGTTGGATCCGCGAGCTGAGCGGCAGCACCTTGCGCAGTAGAAGATCAGTTGGCAACTGAACCTGACAGTATCTTATTAATTAATTCAACTCCTTATGGCCGATGTTTTTGTTGTTTTGCATAATATATAGCCTACATTTTGAAGTACAATATGGACTTTTATTCAATTAGTATTAATTCTACTGCATGGCCAGTTGTCAGTCAGGCTTTGCGTAATGATATTCAAAATAACCTATTTTGCTGTTTATCGCACGCTGGGATGCATGCTGATTACACGTCATTGACACGCTAGGTGAAGGTGTTATTTGTTGCCGGCAGGTCGCTAATTACAGGATTATAGCACTTGGATGATGGAAATGTGTGTGTGGCTCTGCATGCAAGACACGTCTGCCCACTGTCCCCAGTGCCGAACACATGAGTGTCAATGTATGGGTGTGCACTGGCGCTATTAAGGACATGAACATCTGTAGAGTTTTTGCCAAATAGATTTTATGCACAAAGAAATTCATTTTTGGTTGCTTTTCTGTATCCTAAACCTAGACTGTACCATTGTGCTAATTTTAGGCTTAAGAATTATGATGCTGAAGATAGTGATAAAGTTGAAAACATTAACGTAGCCTGTATAACAGGCCTAACGATTAGCCTGGTGTTTTAGATGATAGTCACAACTGAAAAACATTTTATTGCTCGGATTTAGACTGATTGAATTCAGACATTAACATCATATCATGAAAAGTTGTCCAGGTGAGGATTTGGCCAAGTCCCTAAATCACGACATCTGCTCGTTTAAGGAAAAGTCTCCTCTGACATGCCAAGTGAATCTAGAGGTAATTAAGTTTTTCAAACGAGAACTCTGCCTCATCCACTGTAATTATGATTATTTATTCACATTGACATTCCTAGTCTGGCACATGTGGTCTTACAAACCTATACAACTGACTTCACAGGAGATAGTTTGTTGTGTAAGGGACTTTGGAGTCTGGTTTATTCAGTGGTGCTCTCATGCGTAAAGTTAACAAGAATTCATATTTTCCGCACTAAACTCATTACTCAGTATTTATTGCATTGTTGTAATGTTGTGCTACAACATATGATTAAACCACGGAAACGTCAAGTCATGTTCAATTTGCGCTTAATTATTAACACAAGCCTCACCCGACAAATTAGGTCAACCAACAGATTGTCTACATGATTTATATTGTCGGCGCAGCATAACAATGATATATGAATTAATAAAACCTTTCCCGCCCGGATGCTAACGGAAGCTTCTCCCATGAAGATAATGTCGTCTTACATCTAGTTGAAGTCCTCCGTTTGAATATGAGTAGATAGATTATAATATAGATGCTGTGCTGCTAGGAGGAACGTTCTTGTACAAGCTGCAGAGATGAGGGGGAAAATACTTTTCTTTTGATACTGGAGCGAGTTCAAATAGAGTAACGACCAAAATGTACTGTGTGGAATTGTCAAAATGGAGCAGGGACACTTTTAACTATCAGCAAACCCTACCAAAATGCTTGAGAGAGCCCCCCCACAAGAGTCTATACACAGACCCAGTGTGCCTGTGTAGTCTTTATGTCAAAGTTTAACGCTGATGTCTGCATGTGTTGTAAGGATGTCTGCATGTGTGATCACTGCACATCCCAATTATAGCCTAGGCCTATATATTCTTAATGGTGTGCAAGTGTTTGTTTGTGAGATTTGTTTAATAATGCATATTATCTCCCCTTATAGCCAATTAAAAGTATTACATTCACTGCATAATAAGTTAAACACATGCAGCTTAGATACATTCACTGGCATGGGGAATGTCTTTTGGAGTAAACCACATGTAATCAGAAGCATTGTTTTCCTCTCTTGCGGCCATGCTAGGGAGAGCGCCAATGCAAAGGTCTTTGGGGACATAATTACTGTTGAAACTATTGTCTAGCCGAGTGCCACTGTGCCACATTCCGTTTGAGTGTGTTAGAAGAGGAAGGGTTATTTTTTTACGTTCTTAAGAGTAGATGCTGTCAGATAACACAATCTGCCCCAAGTGTGTGGATGGGTCTAGATTACTTCCCACCCCTTTGTTTGTCTTTCACACACAACACACACCACAACAACACACACACACACACACACACACACAACACACACACACACACACACACACCACACACACACACACACACACACACACACCACACACACACTGTTTCTCTTTCTCCTCACTTTTCGTCTTTGTCTTCCATGTCTGGCACTTCTTAGGCTTTCAATGCCAGCTGTAGAACAGATTCAAGTACTGTATTTATTTCTGGATGTGAATTGAGTTGTCTTTCACTTGAAGAAAGCTCAATATTACTGATCTGTTATGTGCTGTACATGCACGCATACATGTGTGTTCCTACATTTATGTCTTCCCATGTGTCCTTGATTACTTGTAGGCCACATTGGCCTTGCTTAAACCTGTGTTGCGAGTGGGAAGACAAGGTTCAGAGGACACCAGTGTTGGTGACTCAACTTTGGTGTCAAATACCATTTAATTAACAAGCCGGTCACACACACAGTGATTTGTCTTGAGCCATTATAGCATTATGTGTATACACGGCTGGGGTGGCATTATGTGTAAAAAGGGGACTTATGCGTTTCCAGGGCCACTAAACAATGATTTTGCACAGGGCAGTGTGATTTCCAATATCAAGGCCAGGCAGGCTCTCCATCTGGCTTTGCACCCCTTATCTTAAGAAGAATTAGTGGTACATTGGTCATATTTGTTTTCCATGTGGTTTCCTTTCAAATATTTTGATTTCTGCAGCCCTGGTTAGTTGCTTTAGGGTGGCTTGGCACTCCGCCCTCAGCACATGTAGGTGAAACACTGCAAGTAGAGCCAACTCAAAGTGTGTGCATGTGTGTGTCTACAGTACAATGCTGAGGGGCACTTTTTCCCAAGTCTCTATCTCCATGATGTGTGTATTGGCTTAGTAAATGCCGATAATGGATTGTGTGTGTCGAGTGTGTGGGAGAGCTCCGTTCCTTCCATTCCCCTGCCCTAGGGGGATCCAGGGCTAGCACCCATGAAAGTTTGGAAAACCTCTGCGAGAAACAATTTTATCTTTCCCCAAACACAGCAGGAAGAGCTGGCCCTGGGGTGATGGAACGAGTGAAAAAGAAAGGGAGGCAGAGGGAGAGAAATGAGAGAGACTAGAAAGTACCTTCGTCAGCTGGCGGAAAAGGAGGTTGATAAATTGGGGCCCACACACTGTAGAGCTTACAGACAACAGACTGACTGGGCTTGCTGCTGACTGGACTTTTCTGGAGTGGCTCTCTGTTCTTCCAGTTAGATTAGAAGTTACTGTGGAGGAGCCAGATGCCAGAAATCACACTTTGTGTCTGTCTCAGTACCACATTGAATAATATCCCGGACATAAGAATTTGATATAAACAAACGTATGTGAGTGTGAACTGTGTTTGTGTACTCATGTATATCAGGTTTATATGTAGTACCTGGGGATTGCTGTTTGAGAGTAGGTTGGTGTGAGCTTTTCTTTTCCCCTTCTCCTGTCCTTTATTTAGGTGTGTGTGTGCACCCACTCCCTGTCCCGTCATCAAATTATAACGGTGCAAAAAGTATGCCTTCATACATTTTCTACGCTTGGGCGCCCTTGGATGACATATTTAGATGACAGGCGCGGCTTGATAGGGTTTCTTCCTTCCCATCTTTCTCTTTATTTATCTATTTCTTTATTTCTGGCCTCACCCTGGGCTAAAGCAACCAGACAATGTACCTCTAGCCTTGCTGTACCACCAGCGTCTCCTCCTTCTGACTCCACTTCTGACAATTAAACCCTTCTCCCATCTGCTGTTTACTGTATGGCTTAGAGACATGCCTGTGGACCTGTAGACATCATTAAAGATATGTACACATGCAATTTTAGCTCAGTGGTATAGGAGGAGAAAGGGGAATGTGTGTGTCGTTGTGGTACACATATGGACGTTTATGTATTGGTTTATACTTCTATCTAATCTATATGCCTATTTATGTATTTCTGTTGATAGTCCTGTGTGTTTATTTTTGTCAGTGTGTGTGTGCCTGTACCTCGGTGTGTGGCCTTCTGCTGTGTGTGTGTGCAGAAGGAGGAGAGCACTGGAGGATAAATCATTGTGAGGAAGCTAAACCTCTCCAGAATGGTCTTTTTTTGGACCAAATGAGGCCCTGAAGAACTGTTTGGGTCTGCCTGAATCAGCGTTACAGCTGTAAGGGCATGCACACACACAACGACAGGGACTTGGACTTAGCCTCGGGATACAGTGATGGGCTCTCTCTCTCTCTCTCCCTCATAATTGAACTTCATGCCAGAGTGAGGCCCAGCCCTCTCCATTGTGTTATAATAGGTTATTGACAGCCGCTCCACACTAGCCCTAGGGAGACTATTTTTTATGATGAACTAGGACAAGGTCACTCGAACCTCAGCTGGCCCCCGAACATCCTGACCCACCCGCACCACTAACTGTTCACCAGAGGACACCCTCCCATATATACACACACTCACACATACACAAGCACACACATACAGGGCCTTCAGAAAGTATTCAGATCGCTTGACTCATTCCACATTTTGTGTTACAGCCTGAATTCAAAATTTATGAAATAGATCATTTTTCTCACCCACCAACAACATGTTTTTTGAAATGTTTGCAAATGTAATGAAAATTAAATACAGCAGTATCTAATTTACAATAGTATTCACACCACTGAGTCAATACTTTGTAGAAGCACCATTGGCAGCAATTACAGCTGTGAGTGTAACGTCTGCTTCCAACTCACACTCTCAAACACGTAGATCCCCTGAACGCAGCTCACTTTTCAACCCACTTTCCAGCTCACGCTCTCAAACACATCAATCCCCTGAACGCAGCTCACTCTCCAGATTCCAATCACCTGAATTCTGATCACCAGTTCACACACCTGTATGTCATTATCACACACTATTTAGTTCAGTTCTTTGCACCCCATCATTGTGAGGTATTGTTTGTTTTGTGACACACTTCTATTTGGATCGCTGGTTTCGCCGTAATTTAATCCTCCGGTGAATGATAGTTTTGTCCTGCCTCACTAACAAAGCTTTTTGCCTATTCCCTGCCTGTACTTTAGCCTATTGGATTTCCTGTTATCAACCTATTGCCTGATCTCCTGGACTACGTTACTAGCCTTTTCCCTGGCTGTACTGTTGCCTTTTTGCACCCCCTGTGTATGACCTTCTGCCTGCCCCTGGACCCAGCTACCTGCCTCCTCCTGTGGTCCTTAACAAATAAACACCTGCTGCGCCCTGCGCTTGAAACCTTCTCTCTGTCTCCCCTCGTGAGACAGAGAGACGGTCTAGTTTGAGAAACAGGCGTCTGTTTCTCAAACTAGACACTAATATACTTGTCCTCTTGCTCAGTTGTGCACCGGGGCTTCCCACTCCTCTTTCTATTCTGGTTAGAGCCAGTTTACGCTGTTCTGTGAAGGTAGTACACAGCGTTGTATGAGCTCTTCAGTTTCTTCGCAATTCCTCGCATGGAATAGCCCTTATTTCTCAGAACAAGAATAAACTGACGAGTTTCAGAAGAAAGTTATTTGTTTCTAGCCATTTTTAGCCTGTAAATGAACCCACAAATGCTAATGCTCCAGATACTCAACTAGTCCAAAGAAGGCCAGTTTTATTGCTTCTTTAATCAACACAACAGTTTTCAGCTGTGCTAACATAATTGCAAAAGGGTTTTCTAATGATCAATTAGCCTTTTAAAATTATAAACTTGGATTAGCTAACACAAAGTGCCATTGGAACACAGGAGTGATGGTTGCTGATAATGGGCCTCTGTACGCCTATGTAGATTTTCCATTAAAAAACTGCCGTTTCCAGCTACAATACTCATTTACAGCATCAACAATGTCTACACCGTATTTCTGATCAATTTGATGTTATTTTAATGGACAAAAAAATTGCTTTTCTTTCAAAAACAAGGAAATGTATAAGTGACCCCAAACTTTTGAATGGTAGTGTATCTAATGTGACTTGTTAAGCAAATTTTTACTCCTGAACTTATTTAGGCTTGCCATAACAAAGGGGTTGAGTACTTATTGACTCAAGACATTTCAGCTTTTCATTTATAATTAAATTGTAAAAATTTAGAAAACATAATTCCTCTTTGACATTATGGGGTATTGTGTGTAGGCAAGTGACAAAAAAAATCGCTATTTAATCCATTTTATATTCAGGCTGTAACACAACACAATGTGCAAAAAGTAATGTGGTGTGAATACTTTCTGAAGGCACTGTATGCACACAAATCGAATCTCCCCCGCCACTGTTCATCTTAATTGTGAAATTGGACACGCTCAAACTTGTACGCTGAGATTTATATTAATTCCTGGAGACACATAAATAAACACTTCTGAAATCCCTTTCCATCAACAGCAGAGGCAGCTTGCACTTGAAATGCTCTCGTTTAAATTTAAAAAAAGACAATATACACACTGTGATCAGGGATTTAGGCATTCCATTTCTCTCACAACTAATGATATGAGTTTTTAGATGTGTGTGTGCAGCCCTTCAGCCCAGCTATGTTGTTCCATCAACAGATCAATGGACTGTATGTCCCGGCTTTTCTAGTGTTCAGAGCCCCCAGAGAAGAACAGTGTGCAGTTTTGACATCAGTCATGCAGCCAGCATCTGGGAAGGTGTTTGTGTGTGTGGTCATTGAGAAGGAATGGAATGTGACATCCATTCATGTATTATAGACTCACTCATAGGCTCAGGAGCTAGAACGTCTCATCATCTCAGTATCACTGAAATAGACATATTGCTTATTGGAAACTCGTGACATGCACACGAAAAAGAAAATGTTTTTGTGCGCAGAATGCGATTTCGTATACTGTGCATTTCAAAACCAGTTCAAGACCGTTCAATTGAGTACAGGCTAAGAAATGCTCCTCGGAGTCAGATGTGGATAACAGGTAACCCTTTGCTAGGCAGCTGACATCGAAACCACCCTCTATGAGAATGAGGTTCCGATGACGGGCGTTTATGTGGTGGTGGAGAGGTACAAGGTTGTTTGGAAGACTGTTGCTGTAAAACAGCAAGTGAGAGACACGAGAGGTGAGTTGGCATATAAATACCCACCTAGATTTATGCCCATTGGTTGAAAGAAACAAAAGGGATTGTTGCACAATTGAGCCCATAGGTTAAACAGCAAGCGTGGTGACATCGCCTTCGTGTGCCGTGCTCATAGGCTGAAGTTAATAGGTCAATTCGTCACGCTTGCTAATAGTAAAGGAGGAGGAGAGACGTGGTAACATTATAAACGCTACCATATGAATACCCACTATGTCGGGAGATAGGAAACTATATTAATATATTATGCTTAGAGGATGATAAAAAGTGACGCCCATTCAGAACAGCCTTCCTGATTGAACTTTTGTAACTACATCTATCAACCCAAAGGTTGTGTGTTCAAATCTCATCATTGACAATTTTAGCATTTTTGCAACTACTTACTGCTTTTAAACTACTTTGCAACTACTTCGATTTTTAGCCAACCCTTCCACTAACCTTAACCCTTTAACTACTTAGCTAGCATGTTACCTAACCCTAACCATAACTCCTAACCTTAAAGTCAGCCACCTAGCTGGCCTAGCTAACGTTAGCCACAACAATTGGAATTCGTGCAACGTACACGAATGGGTTAGTGTGTTGGTCCCATGTAACGATAGAGATAGCATGCGCTATGTCCCTGTTTAGAGTAGTGTCTGTCTGTTTCTCTGTTTCTCTTTTTACACCCCTCCTATCTCCTTATTCTCTCTCACACATATTACTAGACCTCCATTATAAGGTAGAAACCCACTTTACATAGGAGATTGTGCCATTTCAGGGCAGTTACAGAGAAACCCTCCCTCTGCCCCCAGACGGGCCTTCATTAGCAGATCTAATATGGACAGAGCTATGCTCAGGAGTTCCTCTACAGCCTGAGGGTGGCAGAGATCTCATTTCTCCTGTTCCTCCCCGTCTCTCACTTTAGCCTGCTTAGGCCTGGTCTCACTACAATGAGATGAAGATGCCCTTAGACACTGATCTAAGGCCAGTTATGATGTGCGGGGGATGAGCTGATCCTATATATCTGCGCTTGAAGGCAACTTGTACTTGGAGTGCTGTAGCGGCCTCACTCAGGTTAATGAGGTGCAGTGTTATGGTAGCGGATGCTCATTATGGGACTAGACTCCAGGCATGGACCACATAACCAGGCTGTTGTTGAGGAACACCGGCCTCCATACAGCCCACAGAGCACCACTTGAGGCACACCTGCACTGCGAGCAGAGGCGCGCACAACACACAAACACAAACACACACAACACACACCACACACACTATATCTACTCATCTATCTCTCTCGACACACACACACACACACATTAGAGTACACATACACCCATGCTGTCATTATGCTCGAATTCCCCATCTTGTAGGTAATGACTTGCACACGGAAGTTGTGAAGCTGTGTGGATGTATATAACTTTGTTTCTTTGATTATACCATTACTATTAGTTAACCCATAATAGGGCTTCTAATTAGGTTTTTAGTTTTGAATCTTGTGAGCCACAAACAAACTTTTGCCCTGTTGGAGAGAGTTATGTGAAACGAGGGGTAGACGAGAGGGGCACAAAAACCCATCAACATGTTTCGGAAAGTCCCTGGGCAGTCGAAACCTGTGATGGGAAATCAATATTATGTAAGCATGGAGGCCAGAGAATATCCCACCATGTTGTTATCGATTTGGTACGGGGCCGCTGTCATAGACCGTCATTTGCATAGGGCTGTGAAGAGCTCCTTTGTGAAATGCGAACTTCAAAGGGGGAGAAATAAACTGCCTGAAAAAAGGGACTCGTTTAAAGATTTAAAGGCTGCAGAAATCAATTAATCAAATAGAGCGCCGAGCTCTTTGGTTGTGCACGGCAGAAAATCAACAAACAAACGCAGGCGGTGAGAGATTTCACGTTCAATTGGGGGCTTTATTTGAGATTGGAGGCAAATAGGAGTAAACTACCCGTGTAAAAGAGTAATTCCCTAGTTTACCCAGGCCCACCCCCTGGTAGTTGGAGAAACAAGCTCTTTAACAAGCTCTTAAAGTGAATGTATGCAGGCGTATTTGTGAGGGTATGTGTATATGTGTGTGAGTGTGTGATGTGGTACTCAAGGGACAAAATAATTCACACCTCGCCAGAGCAAAGACATGAGAATACATTAAGTGCCATCAGTACCCTAGCTTGTGTGTGTGTGTGCGTGTGTGTGTGTGGACGTGTTTAACTATACTTGTGGGGACCAGAAGTTGTAAACAAACAAAGATTTGACCAACTGGGGACATTTTGTTTGTCCCCACAAGGTCAAATGCTATTTCTAGACGGATAACGGTTAAGGTTAGAATGAGTGTTAAGGTTAGAATTAGGTTTACGGATAGGGTTAGGAGTTAGGGTTAGTTTTAGGGTTAGGAGCTAAGGTTCGGTTTTTGGGTTAACGTTAGGGTTAAAGTTAGGGTTAAGGATAGGGTTAGGTTTAAGAGGATTTCTGTTTATGCTGGTATCAAACCTTGGGTTGCACGGGTCTATTGCAACTGTCTGCCTTGTTTCTATATTGTACATCCGTTAGGGAAAATAGGATTTTGAATGTGACTGAATTGTGTGTCCCCACAAGGTTAGTTGTACAAGACTGTGTGTGTGTGTGTGTGTGAGAAAGTGTGCGCGCGCGGACGCATTTGTGTGTGTGTATGCATGCATGTGAGGGATGAATGCAAAACAAAATGAAACACCCATTGTGTCTTCTAACCAGAGACGGAGGCAAAACTGTGCTTCCATGGCAATATCAGAATTGGGCTGTCTGTCTAAATGCAGCCAAGGAGGCACAGAGC
This sequence comes from Salvelinus sp. IW2-2015, assembly GCF_002910315.2. Lineage (NCBI taxonomy): Eukaryota > Metazoa > Chordata > Actinopteri > Salmoniformes > Salmonidae > Salvelinus > Salvelinus sp. IW2-2015. Next base: position 10,249,985 of record NC_036845.1, read on the forward strand.
AAAATTACAATGCTGCTTGGCAAATCATCTTAAATCAGATTCTGAACTATCACCCACAAACACACACGGCATGTCTTCACAGCAGATATTTAAAAACTCCAAAGTGATTTTTTTCTTCTTGACTAATTAAGCAAACTCTGGAATATACATCAGAAGCCCATCCAATCAGGCTTTTTGGGGGAGGAGAGCCATGTTATTTTCCAAGCTCATTTAATACGATTTTTTCCCTTCTTATTAATTGAGGTTTTGCTCGCCGGTTTGTTTCATCCAGGTCATTGGGGGGGGGGGGGGTCTAGCATGTTCCCGGGGACAGAAAAGGCAACAGAAACTTAATGGGGAGCTGAAACTAGAAGTGAGAATGACTCAGGTTTTTCACTCTATCTGATATAGAACAGTCGGTAAAGCTTTACTTTACAGCCCTGCTTTTGCTATTTGCCTGGTAGGCTATAGGCTTCCTGTTACTTCGAAGAATTCAACACAATTGATACCAGCTTCACTTAAAAGCATGTTTAAATCAATACATTCAACTAACACAATTACACTGAACAGAAATATACACGCAACATGCAAAGTGTTGGTCCAATGTTTAATGAGCTGAAATAAAAAATCCCTTAAATTTTTCATACGCACAAAAAGCTTATCTCTCAAATGTTCTGCACAAATATGTTTATATCCCTGTTAGTGAGCATTTCTGCTTTACCCAGATAATCCATCCACCTGACAGGTGTGGCATATCAAGAAGATGATTAAACTGCAGCATCATTACACAGGTGCACCTTGTGCTGGGGACAATAAACGGCCACTTTAAAATGTGCAGTTTTGTTGCACAACACAATGTCACAGACGTCTCAATTGTTGAGGGAGCGTGCAATTGGCATGCTGAATAGTTGCTAGAGAATTGAATGTTCAGTTCTCTAAGCCACCGCCAACATAATTTTAGAGAATTTGGCAGTACGTCCAACCGGCCTCACAACCGCAGACCATGTTTAACCACACCAGCCCAGGACCTTCACATCTAGCTTCTTCACCTTCGGGATGGTCTGAGGGGGGGGGGGGTGCTGAGGAGTATTTCTATCTGTAATAAATCCCTTTTGTGTGGAAAAACTAATTCTGATTGGCTGGGCCTGTCTCCCTAGTGTGTGGGCCTGGCTGCCAAGTGGGTGGGCCTATGCCCTCCAGGCCCACCCATTGGCTGCACCCCTGCCCAGTCATATGAAATCCATAAATTAGGGCCTAATGAATTTATTTCAATTGACTGATTTCCTTACATGAACTGTAACTCCGTAAAATCTTTGAAATTGTTGCACGTTGCCTTTATATTTTTGTTCAGTATACAGTATATTGAGCAGCTTTCTGAAGACTAGAAGCTCAGTAAAAAAAATCTAGTAAAACAATCCACAAAGGCACATCTAAAGCAAAGGCTCACCCCATGGGGGCATGCAGTACATCCACACACGCTCAGCCCCGCCACTCACACAGCAACATGAAAAGAAAGGCCTTTGATATACAGCAGGCCTACATGAGGACATCTTATCACTGTTATTTCTGGGCCTAATTTCTGAATTTCATACTGGGATTACATCATCTCACGGTCCAGTATCCTGGTGGAAATTGCACTGAATTATTAACCAGTCCCGATGTGATGAACTATTAATGATATTAAACAACAAAACGCAACGCGGGCCTAAAATATGATGTGATCTGAAGTGGGGAGTTACTCATACTTTATTGGATGATGCCCGGCATCTGGGTCATGAGTGTGTGCACATACTGTATGCATGACCACCCGTCACCGGTAGCAGTAGTTGTGACTGGGTGTGGATCTGAACGTGAACTCAGCACTTGAAAGGGCAGTTGATGTGAGTGTGTTTGTGTGTGTTTTATGGGTTGTAAGGTCCTATGGGGGTCGGTTCACCTCCCAGAGGTTCAGACTGGCTGCCGGCTGATTTATGAACACAGAACACAGACCCCCTTAATGAGCTAACTTTACCTCTGAAGTTTTTACACACACACACAAACACACCATGTTCCCACTTCTTTCCCCCTTCTTCCTTGACCCCTCTCTCTTTTCATGCAGTTTAGAACCGTCAGTTAGAACTTGGTCCTTGGTTTCACAAGAAGCCTCTCTATTATGACCTTTGACCCTGATTACACGGCCCTTAGCCTGACCTATCAGGTTTCTATCTTTATCTGTGGTAAAGTTGAGAGGTTAGTTAAAGGTTCCTCTGGTGACGACATACAGTCCATGGGTCAGGGCTGTTAAAGTACCTGACGCTGTCGCTCCAAAATGTCCTTTCATCTCTAACTTTGATTGAATCGTGGTCAAATGTCTATTCACGGTCCCCGAGTTCTCTGCGGCAGGAGCCCCCTCTATCTCGGCACAAAGGAAGAGTGACAGAATGGCCTGCCTCTTTCTTTCCTCTTCCACTGCTGTGGGATGGAGGGGGACGAGGGGGATGAGGGAGGAGGGGAGGGGATGGATGAGGGAAGCGCTGGGGGAATTTACGGCTCCAATCAAAGCTCTTTCATCTGGCGCAGTGCGCCTCTAATAATTGAAAAGCAACRTTGTCACCAGTTGATGGCCCTTTTGCATTAAACAAAGTTCCCCATCATCAATAATTCAGCGGCGAAATGAGACAGGCTTCATTACCAGGATCAGAGATTCTATACTCGCTCTTAACTCGCCTTCCTTTTCCCCTTCCCCTTCTTTGTTCCCTCTTCTTCTTCATTCCGTCCGCACACACGAGAGAAGCTCGGCATACTTTTACAAGCTTTTTGGATTCCCTAATCCACTTAGTGAGGACGGTGTGTTGAATGAAGAGTCTTTTGGAAGGTAGACTGCTCTCTGTATGTGTGCTAGGTTGACTGCTCTCTGTATGTGTGCTAGGTTGACTGCTCTCTGTATGTGTGCTAGGTTGACTGCTCTCTGTAATGTGTGCTAGGTTGACTGCTCTCTGTATGTGTGCTAGGTTGACTGCTCTCTGTATGTGTGCTAGGTTGACTGGAAGCCTGTTAAGAGAGTGGCTAAGACTGGTTGGACTAAGGCAATGGGGAAGAAAGTCCTGCAAATGTTCAATCACAATTTATTTTCACTGGCATATGAGAGGAAAGAGAGGTGAAAATAAGCCCTCTGATTGGATGTGGTGGGTCGGTTGTCTGACCTTTGACCTTCTGTGCTGACCTCATGAGGGGGATGAAAAGCACATGCAGGGAGTGTGTCAAGATGCAGAGCGCATGGGAAGTGTGTGTTGAGCAGAACTTCCTCCTCTCCCCCCTGAAAGCACATTCGTGAGGTTCTCCCCCCATGTGTTTGATCTCTGCGTCTAACCTGCCGAGGCTATCTGGCATACTGGAGGACAGCCTTTGAGGTCCGTCTCCCCGTGCCTTCCCTGTCGGACATTAAAGCAGCACTCCAGAGCACTGGCCTTTTACTGAGGTCTGTATCAACAGAAGCAGAGTGGTAGAGTAGGAAGATGTCTTAGGTTGTCTGTCGTTGGCATTGCAAGGTGTCATAGACAGAGACACTATTCGTTTCTATGGTTATGTTAGGGCGAAAAACATTTGTTAAAAAAAAAACTGTGTTTAGATTCATGTACATCAGTGCCAGTATGGGTAAATGAAGGGGACTGTATTCGCTGGCCCACTTGAAGGTTATCTCTCTGTACGGTATCATTATCCCATGCATGAATAATGCACACACACACAACACACACACACACACACACACACACACACACACACAACACACACACACATCACACACACACACACACACACACACGACCACATCACACACACCACACACACACACCCACACACACAGCGCTTGAATTAACCGTGCATGAGCTGAATGTATGCACGCAGGCTGCAAGCCAGGAAGGCAGGAAAACAAACCAAAGACGTTCGCTGTGGGACTCAGGGAGAAAGAGAGAGGAGAGAGATCAGGGTCTGGGCCGAGTAAACAAACAACCATAGAAACAAAACAGAGGGGTCCATTACCACGAGTGGAATCTATACCACCCAACAATAAATGTCTGCATGTATTTTGATTGAGCCCCAGTTATGCCTGAGCCCTGGCCCCCCACAAACATAGTACTCACCACACACCCGTAATATAGTAACTCACACACACCCGTAATATAGTAAACTCACACCAAACCCGTATATAGTAACTCAACAACACCGTAATATAGTAACTCAACACCACCCGTGAATATAGTTAAACTCACACACACCCGTAATATAGTAATCCACACACACCCGTAATATAGTAACTCACACACACCGCGTAATATAGTAACTCACACACACCGTAAGACGTCACACTCACCGTAAAAGTAACTCACAGCCACTGGTGCCACAGGTCGCACACAGGTCGCCACGCACCGCACACCACAACACACACACACACACACACACACACACACACACACACACACACACACACACACACAAACACACACACACACACACACAGACACGGACTTCAGCCAGGCTATTTTATGAATCACGACCTTGACTGGGGGAGTAGGGGGGGGTTTCCTCCATCCATCGTTTATGAGAAGCGAGGGAATAGATTTCCCCGGAGCTGGGTTGGGAGCGTGTCGAATGTGATCCTGGGAAGGGGAAAGAGAGAAAGAGAGGGGAGACGAGAGAAGGAATCCCTGTGCCTCCTGGTAGATTGATAGACAGACAGACTGTGGTCCCTTAGACACAGGGGCCTAACCTATTCTCCACGCCATAGTGGTGGATCAGCAAAGTGGAACGGACGCACGCTACACTTACACAGAGTGGGTTGTGTTGATCAGTGAGGGTGTGGACGATACAGTTTTCAAAATGGGGATATCAAGTTGACTTCAGAGAGTAAATTGGTGTGTTGAGTGCAACATATGAAAGGTGCTTTATAACTTTGTGAATACGGTTGTCATCATTATCGTCATCATGATTAAATAGACAATCCTTTACAATCCCCAAACTCACCACTCTGGTTCTATTTTTTATACATCTACAGAGGCAGTCATTTACCATGCAGATGGATAATCAGACTTTTATCTGGAGCTTCCCGGGCCGGGAGGTATTTAATGCATTCTCCCATCCGGCCCAGTCTCTCTCTCTTCTCCTCTCTCTCTCTCTCTCTCTTCCTCTCTCTCTCTCTTTCTCTCTCTTCTCTCTCCTCTCTCTCTCTCTCTCTCTCTCTCTCTCTCTCTTCTCTCCTCTCTCTCTCTCCTCTCTCCCTCTCTCTCTCTCTCTCTCTCTCTCTCTCTCTTCTCTCTCTCTCTCTCTCTCTCTCTCTCTCTCTCTCTCTCCTCTCTCTCTCTCCTCTCTCTCCCTCCCTCTCTCTCTCTCTCTCTCTCCCTCTCTCTGTCAGGACTCCAGCAGAAAGGCGGCAGGCAGGGCCACTGCCAGACATCAAAGCTACCCTCTCTCATACACACACAACACACAACACACTTCAAACACACACACACACACACACACAACACACACACACACACACACACACACCACACACACACACACACACACACACACACACACACACACACCACACACACACACACACACACACAGTAGCTGCACTGCGAGGAACACTTCAAAAGGTTGGACTTGTTACTCACTGCAAATATGTGTGTTCAGCTAAAGCGCACCCAAGATAACACACACCGTGGCAACTTCACACTGGTTCTCTTTTCTCTCTCTTCCAAACAGCACTTCAACCTGAGAAATTGACTTTTCCGGCATAATTAAAAGTGAATGTTTAAGGGAGGAGGTGAGCGGGGGAAGGTTTAAATATTGTTCTTTCCTGTGTGTTTCGAAAGCCAGGTGAGAAAAAGAGAGAGATAAAACAGTATTTTAGATGTTCAGCGAAGGCTGTGTGTTTGTGAGTGTGTCGGATTTGCTTATCTCTCTGGTTTGGCATGTGGAGCATCTACAGTATTTGGTGAATGAAAGAGTTGCGTTTATGGTTTGCTTTGAGGCTCACAGCTACGTGGCTCCACTGTTGACTTCAGTGTGTGTGTATTAGGGGGGGGGGGGGATTGGACAGTAAACTGTTGAGCTGACTAGGTGGAAATGTCCTTAGAAAATGTGCCTAGCCTGCTGGCTTGTCCTAAAGGTGTCAAAGGAGCAAAGGCCCTTGGCAAAAAATCTATTGAGTGATGATGTCACATCTCCTGCTCTTCCTTCCTCCATGCCTCTCTGTTGAACTCCAGCTGGGAGAGAACAACAACAGCAAAGTGCGATGTGAAGCACATTAGCACTTCACACATCAGAGCTCACAACACAACAGACACATTTCCGCTTAAATACAGAGATGCTAGCTACTGGCCCAGAGGTGTTTGTTGTTTGTGTGTGGTGTTGTGTGGTGTGTGTGTGTGTGTGTGTGTGTGTGTGTGTGTGTGTGTGTGTGTGTGTGTGTGTGTGTGTGTGTGTGTGTGTGTGTGTGTGTGTGTGTGTGGTGGTGTGTGTGTGTGCATGTGTTGGGGTAAGGGTACACACGGCACACACAGAGATATGTACATTGTCCCACACACATACAATAGCATAGTTATCTCCAGCATTGTGTTAGTGGGGGGGGGGGGATACGATACGTACAGAGAGATAACCTTCAAGTGGGCCAACAAATACAGTCTCCTGTATATGGCCTGATGTACATGAATCTAACAACAGTTTTTTTTTTAACAAATGTTTTTCGCCCTAACATAACCATAGAAACGAATAGTGTCTCTGTCTATGACACCTTGCAATGGCCAACGACAGACAACCTAAGACATCTTCCTACTCTACCACTCTGCTTCTGTTGATACAGACCTCAGTAAAAAGGCCAGTGCTCTGGAGTGCTGCTTTAATGTCCGACAGGGAAGGACGGGGAGACGGACCTCAAAGGCTGTCCTCCAGTATGCCAGATAGCCTCGGCAGGTTAGACGCAGAGATCAAACACATGGGGGAGAACCTCAACGAATGTTGCTTTCAGGGGGGAGAGGAGGAAGTTCTGCTCAACACACACTTCCCATGCGCTCTGCATCTTGACACACTCCCTGCATGTGCTTTTCATCCCCTCATGAGGTCAGCACAGAAGGTCAAAGGTCAGACAACCGACCCACCACACATCAATCAGAGGGCTTATTTTCACCTTCTTTCCTCTCATATGCCAGTTGAAATAAATTGTGATTGAACATTTGCAGGACTTTCTTCCCCATTGCCTTAGTCAACCAGTCTTAGCCACTCTCTTAACAGGCTTCCAGTCAACGCTACACAATACAGAGAGCAGTCAACCTAGCACACATACAGAGAGCAGTCAACCTAGCACACATACAGAGAGCAGTCAACCTAGCACACATACAGAGAGCAGTCAACCTAGCACACATACAGAGAGCAGTCAACCTAGCACACATACAGAGAGCAGTCAACCTAGCACACATACAGAGAGCAGTCAACCTAGCACACATACAGAGAGCAGTCTACTTCCAAAAGACTCTTCATTCAACACAGCCGTCCTCACTAAGTGGATTAGGGAATCCAAAAAGCTTGTAAAAGTATGCCGAGTTTCTCTCGTGTGTGCGGACGGAATGAAGAAGAAGAGGAACAAAGAAGGGGAAGGGGAAAAGGAAGGCGAGTTAAGAGCGAGTATAGAATCTCTGATCCTGGTAATGATGCCTGCCTCTCATTTCGCCGCTGAATTATTGATGATGGGGAACTTTGTCTAATGCAAAAGGGGCCATCAACTGGTGACAACGTTGCTTTTCAATTATTAGAGGCGCACTGCGCCAGATGAAAGAGCTTTGATTGGAGCCGTAAATTCCCCCAGCGCTTCCCTCATCCATCCCCTCCCCTCCTCCCTCATCCCCTCGTCCCCTCCATCCCACAGCAGTGGAAGAGGAAAGAAAGAGGCAGGCCATTCTGTCACTCTTCCTTTGTGCCGAGATAGAGGGGGCTCCTGCCGCAGAGAACTCGGGGACCGTGAATAGACATTTGACCACGATTCAATCAAAGTTAGAGATGAAAGGACATTTTGGAGCGACAGCGTCAGGTACTTTAACAGCCCTGACCCATGGACTGTATGTCGTCACCAGAGGAACCTTTAACTAACCTCTCACTTTACCCAGATAAAGATAGAAACCTGATAGGTCAGGCTAAGGGCCGTGTAATCAGGGTCAAATGGTCTATCACGGTCCGAGTTCTCTGCGGCAGAAGCCCCTCTCTATCTCGCACAAGGAAGAGTGACAGAATGGCCTGCCTCTTTTCTTTCCTCTTCCACTGCTGTGGGATGGAGGGGGACGAGGGGATGAGGGAGGGGGGAGGGGATAGGATGAGGGAAGCGCTGGGGAATTTAACGGCTCCAAATCAATAGCTCTGTTCATCTGGCGTCAGTGCGCCTCCTAATAATTGAAAAGCAACGTGTCACCAGTTTGCTGGCCCTTTTGCATTGACCAAAGTTCCCCATCATCAATAATTCAGCGGCGAATATGAGAGCAGGCAAATCATTACCAGGAAATGCAGAATCTATATCTCGCTCTTGAACTCGCCTTCCTTTTCCCCTTCCCCTTCTTTGTTCCCGTTCTTCTTCTTCATTCCGTCGCACACACGAGAGAGCTCGGCATACTTTTACAAGCTTTTTGGATTCCCTAATCCACTTAGTGAGAACTGTGTTGAATGGAAGAGTCTTTGGAAGGTAGACTGCTCTCTGTATGTGTGCTAGGTTGTACTGCTTCTCTGTATGTGTGCTAGGTGACTGCTCTCTGATGTGTTAGCTTGACTGTCTGAGTCTAGTGATGCTTTGATGTCTAGTGCTGCTCTTTGGTGTCAGCTGTGCTCTGCTGCCTAGGTTGACTGCTCTCTGTATGTGTTTGCTAGGTCTGACTGCTCACTCTGTATGTGTGCTAGGTTGATGCTTCTCTGTATGTGTGCTAGGTGACTGGCTCTTGTATGTGGTCTAGGTATGACGGAAGCCTTTTAAGAGAGTGGCTAAGACTGCGTTGGCACTAACGCCAAGATGGGGAAGAAAGTCCTGCAAATGTTCAATCACCCTTAATTATTTTCACTGCATATGAGAGGAAAGAGAGGTGAAAACAATAAGGCCCGTCTGATTGGGTGTGGTGGGTCGCCCGGTCTGTTCTGACCTTTGACCTTTCGTTGCTGACACTCATGTGGGGGCATGCAAAGCACTGGAGGGAGTGTGGTCCAAGATTGTGCAGCAGTCCATGGGAAGTGCTGGTTGAGCAGACACTTTCTCCTCTCCCCCCTTGAAAAGCACATTACGTGAGGTTCTCCCCCCCATGTGTTGATATCCTGTTCGTCCTAACCCTGCCGAGGCTATCGTGGCACATCTGGAAGGAACAGCCGTTTGACGCGTCCGTTCTCCCCGTGCCTTCCTGTCAAGCACATCTCAGAGCACTGGCCTTTACTGAGGGTCTGTATCAAAAGAACGCAAGAGTCGGTAGAGTAGAAGTATGTCTTAGGTCTGTCTGTCGTTGGCCATTGCAACAGTGTGTCAGTAAACAGAGACCAACTATTTTCTATGGTTATGTTAGGGCGAAAAACATTTGTTAAAACAAAACCCAAATGTGTTTAGATTCATTGAGCATCCAGTGCCAGTATGGCTAAATAAGGGACTGTATTTGCTTGGCCACTTAAGTATTATCTCTCTGTACAGTATCGTTATCCCCCCCTCCCCGAGCCATAAACACACATGTCTGGAAATAAAACATAAGTGCTATTCCTAGAGGTATGCTGGGACAGATGTACTAGCTACCTCTGTGTGTTGCCATGTGTGTATCACCCTACCCAACACGAGCACACACACACACACACACACACACACACTACACACATACACACACAGACCAACACACACTACATCAAACACAGCACACGTCTCACACAATCACACACACACAACAGCACACACACACACACACACAACACACACCAATACACACACACACGACACAACAAACAAAACACCTGCTGGGCCAGGTAGCTATGCATCGTCTGTATTTAAGCGGAAATGTGTCTGTGTGTGTGTGAGCTCTGATGTGTGAGTGCTAATTGTGCTGTCACATCGCACTTTGCTGTTGTTGTTTCTCATCCCAAGCTGGAGTTCAACAGAGAGGCATGGAGGAAGAAAGCAGGAGATGTGACATCATCATACTCAAGTAGATTTTTTTGCAAGGGCCTTTGCTTCCTGTTTGACACCTTTAGGACAAGCCAGCAGGCTTAGGCAGCATTTGTCTAAGGACATTTCCATCCTAGTCAGCTCAACAGTTTTACTGTCAATCATCCCCCCCCCCCCTAATACACACACACTGAAGTCAACAGTGGAGCCGCACGTAGCTGTGAGCCTCAAAGCAAAACCCATATAACGCAACTCTTTTCATTCAACCAAATAACTGTAGGATGCTCCACATGCCAAACCAGAGAGAATAAGCAACTCCGACACACCTCAACAACACACAGCTTCGCTGAACATAAAAATAACTGTTTTGTTATCTCTCTCTTTTTCTCACCTGGCTTTTCGAAACACACAGAAGAACAGATATTTAACATTCCCGCTGCACCTCCCCCTTAAGACATTTCACTTTTAATTAATGCCGGAAAAAGTCAATTCTCAGGTTGAAGTGCTGTTTTGGAAGCGAGAGAAAATGAGAACAGTGTGAAGTTTGCCATGGGGTGTGTGTTAAGTCTTGGGTCGCTTTAGCTGAACCCCATATTTGCAAGTGGAGTAACAAGTCCAACCTTTTGAAAGTGTTCCTTCGCAGTGCAGCTATGTTGTGTGTGTGTGTGTTTGTGTGTGTGTGTGTGTGTGTGTTGTGTGTTGTGTGTGTGTGTGTGGTGGTGTGTGTGGTGTGTGTGTGGTGTGTGTGTGTTGTGT
>NC_036845.1:10260879-10265879 GCF_002910315.2 Salvelinus sp. IW2-2015
CACACACACACCACACACACACACACACACACACACACACACACACACACACACACACACACACACACACACACCACACACACACACACACACACAGTAGCTGCACTGCGAGGAACACTTCAAAAGGTTGGACTTGTTACTCACTGCAAATATGTGTGTTCAGCTAAGCGCACCCAAGATAACACACACCGTGGCAACTTCACACTGGTTCTCTTTTCTCTCTCTTCCAAACAGCACTTCAACCTGAGAAATTGACTTTTCCGGCATAATTAAAAGTGAATGTTTAAGGAGGGAGGTGAGCGGGGGAAGGTTTAAATATCTGTTCTTTCCTGTGTGTTTCGAAAGCCAGGTGAGAAAAAGAGAGAGATAAAAAACAGTATTTTAGATGTTCAGCGAAGGCTGTGTGTTTGTGAGTGTGTCGGATTTGCTTATCTCTCTGGTTTGGCATGTGGAGCATCTACAGTATTTGGTGAATGAAAGAGTTGCGTTTATGGGTTTGCTTTGAGGCTCACAGCTACGTGGCTCCACTGTTGACTTCAGTGTGTGTGTATTAGGGGGGGGGGGGGATTGGACAGTAAACTGTTGAGCTGACTAGGTGGAAATGTCCTTAAGAAAATGTGCCTAGCCTGCTGGCTTGTCCTAAAGGTGTCAAACAGGAGCAAAGGCCCTTGCGCAAAAAATCATTTGAGTGATGATGTCACATCTCCGCTCTTCCTTCCTCCATGCCTCTCTGTTGAACTCCAGCTGGGAGAGAACAACAACAGCAAAGTGCGATGTGAAGCACAATTAGCACTTCACACATCAGAGCTCACACACACACAGACACATTTCCGCTTAAATACAGAGATGCTAGCTACTGGCCCAGAGGTGTTTGTTTGTTTTGGTGTTGTGTGTTGTGTGTGTGTGTGTGTGTGTGTGTGTGTGTGTGTGTGTGTGTGTTGTGTGTGTGTGTGTGTTGTGTGTGTGTGTGTTGTGGTGTGGTGGTGTTGTGTGTGTGTTGCATGTGTTGGTAGGGGTACACACGGCACACACAGAGATATGTACATTGTCCCACACACATACAATAGCATAGTTATCTCCAGCATTGTGTTAGTGGGGGGGGTGCTTGTATTAAGGTTCGCATCATTCTGTGCATGTATTCAAGTCTGAGTAAGTTAGCATGTCTGTGTGTGTCTGAATGTGTGTGTGTGTATATTTGTTTATATCGAGGTGTGAGTGTGTATCTGCCATTGTCTGCATGCGTTTCCGTCTACAGTATATCCGTGTTATCGTCTATGTTTATTTGGAGCTTGCTAAGACTCCCTGGGTGCTTCCTTTGTTTGTGTGAGAGTTGGATATGAGGAACCTGTGCTGTGGATATAACATTCCCCTAACATGAGAGATGCAGTGTATTTTTACCCTCCAGTATTAACCTATCAAACACACACACTCACAAAAAAACGAGTTCTGCTGTTTTTTGCTGTTGTGTTGTTATGCCACATGGTTTCGACCAGTGTTAAACTGACCTCCACAACAGAAGGTCTGGACCACTAATTCCACGGCTTTTACAGCCCAGATGCCCACCCAGGGTGGCAAGGCCAAGAGCCATCCCAGACCAGACGGGCGATGCACCCTGCCAACCCTTTCCCTCTGTCCACTGCCCACTCAACCTCTCCTAGTCCCACAGTCCCTTCACGACTGACCGACATCCGTCCCCCACATGTGCACCGGTCATATTCACATTTCTAAAGGAGATTAATATACACATGCTTACCCAAAATACACACTCACCCCAAAATACATGTTCTCGCAAACACCCAAACTTGTGTTGACAAGATCTGGATAGGCACACTTGAACCCTTTCTTACATTGTTATTGTTCATATCTCCCATCTATTCTTGTGGCATCTCCTATGACTGATTGTCGTCTCGGACACTCCCATTGTTGTCTGTACGGAGCTTATTACCTAAGTCGTGCACAGTGTTCAGTAAAGCATACAACCTCAGAGACTGAAAGCAAGACAGACATGGCGAGAGGGAGTGTATGTACTGTGGACGCGTCACTATTTCTTCGTCTTTCTTCGGCTGCTTTTGTGTGTTCTGTCAGAGGTGCTCTTTCATGTTGTGGCAACAGCAAGCGAGACCATGCATCTCCATTTCAGAAAGGCACACGTCAGAGCTGGAGCTGTGTGGTGTCCAAAGCGCTGCCAGATCAAAAAAGCCTCATCTCCACACTTCTAAAAAGCACTCCAAAGTCCCGTCACCACAGAGAGGGAGACGGAGAGATAGAAGGAGAGGAAGACTGAAAGAAGAGGGGGCCCTGGAGCGCCCCGAAGTTTGGCGGAAGTGGCGGCGGCCCCGGTAGCTGACAGCTCCTCGTCTTACTCCTTCTCAGCGAGACAGAGTAAAAGAGGGAGAGAGAGATAGAGAGAGAGACAGAGATGAAGAGAGAGTTTGTGTGTGTTTGGCGCTATGGAATGCAGTGTGTGTAATGATACCTGTGGCGGAGGTTGGAGCATGTCGGAATGAGATGGGATAGCGTTGCATGGTGGTCGGGTAGACCTGACGATCTCCTCCCCTCCCTTCCCCATATCTCTCTCCCAACTACCCCATCTCTCTTCCACATCTCCCCTTTCTGTGAAGCGTTAATCACATTTCTGGTCAGGGGAGGCAGCCAGGAATTGTCCATGGTCCCCTAGCCCCCCCCCCATGCGCCAAATACAGACCCTCTCTCTCTTCAGGCCCACCAGGGTCAACTTATCCTATTTCAGAGCCTTCCTGAGGAACTCAGCTGGAACACACACACATTCTCATGGTTATAATTATCTGCTGCAAAGGAACCTGTCCTTCTTCATCACCACACCTCATTCTCACAGTTACCATCTTCACTCTATTCCGCTTTTCTCTTTTTCTTTCTTTTTCTTTCCTCCCCTCTCTATCTCTCTCTCTCTCTCTCTCTCTCTCTCTCTGCTCTTTTCTGCTGAGCCTCAGTCTACAAGATAATAGTGGAACTCATTTGAATTTATTTCAAAATAAGCCTTGAGTTTAAAATGGCCCTCATTGGAGCTTTGGCTTGCTTCATGTTTAATCCTACAGTACAATGAGAAACTATTCTATTTGACCTGAGAAAACATATTCTCTCAGCTTCATTAGACTACACCCAGACGCTCCAATGGACAGGCACATTCTACTACTCTCATTTCTCCTTTTTCTCTCCCTCTTTGTATCTCTCTCGTTCTTTCTGTTTCTCTCTCTCCCTCTTTGTATCTCTCTCGGTCTGTCTGTTTCTCTCTCTTCCTCTTTGTATCTCTCTCGTTCTGTCTGTTTCTCTCTCTCCCTCTTTGTATCTCTCTCGGTCTGTCTGTTTCTCTCTCTTCCTCTTTGTATCTCCTCTCGGTCTGTCTGTTTCTCTCTCTCCTCTTTGTATTCTCTCTCGTCTGTCTGGTTTCTCTTCTCTTCCTCTTTGTATCTCTCTCGTTCTGTTCTGTTTCTCTCTCTTCCTCTTTGTATCTCTCGTCGTCTGTCTTCTCTCTTCCCTCTTTGTATCTCTCTCGTTCTGTCTGTTTCTCTCTTCCTCTTTGTAATCTCTCTCGTTCTGTCTGTTTCTCTCTCTTCCTCCACCTTTTCCTCTCACCCTAAGCCCCTCCCTCTTATCACCCTCTTTCCCCCTCACTCTCTCCATAGTCACACTACCCCACACTTGCACATGAAATGAAATGAAGAGCATAATGAGAAGGATGGAATAATCTCCCAGTTCGTTTGTGAGGGGTCCATTTCAGCGCCCGCGTTAGGGGTCACAAGGTGTCACCCACCACTCATGCACACACATAGACACACACACACACACACACAAGACACACACACACACACACACACACACACACCACACTCACACTCACACACACACACACACACACACACACACACACACACACACACACTCACACACACACACACACACACACACCACACACACACACACTCACACTCACACTCACACTCACATACCAGTCAGAGTCGGGGCTGAGTGCTTCTGAATGCACCCCTCAGCCCCTCTGCACTGAGTGAGGTGAATTAGCTTTTAGCGCTACATCCGTCTCTATGGAAAATAACCCCTTTCTCTGAACCCAAGTGGTGAAGATAGCTATCCAGATAGATTAGCACTAAGCTACATGTGCTAGCCTGTTGGGACTGTTGTCAATGGAGTTGGCATTGTTAGTGTCAGATGCTAACACTGCTTGGCAGACTGGAGAGTGTCTTGAAGCATTTTTGTTTAGTAAGGTTTTGTTACTGAAGCATCACCCCTTAGGCTGTTTGTAATTCCATTGCTCTCGTCTTTCCCTCAATTTCCTATTTGCAGAGCGTCTGACTCATTTTTGTTCCTGAAGATGGTTTTTTACACGCTGTCGTTGTTAGGTCTTTTCCATGTCTCCTCCTTGCACTGTGCTGTTTGTATTTGCTTATTGATTGACACGTGGAGTTTTTTACATCTGTCAGCTTTCTCCATGTAGTCTGTGATAGGTCTATCCTAGAAACCTAGAGCACACACACACACACACACAGCCAAATACACACCATGAACCACCCTGGAGGCAGGTAGATGCACTCTGTCTCCCACCCACTACTGCTTGCTCCATTTAACCAGCGACTCCTTATTCCCTGTTGTCG
This sequence comes from Salvelinus sp. IW2-2015, assembly GCF_002910315.2. Classification (NCBI taxonomy): domain Eukaryota; kingdom Metazoa; phylum Chordata; class Actinopteri; order Salmoniformes; family Salmonidae; genus Salvelinus; species Salvelinus sp. IW2-2015. The sequence continues at coordinate 10,265,526 of NC_036845.1, forward strand.
CATGATAGTCCCCCCCCCCCCCCCCCCCCCACCCCCCCACACACCACACACACTCTTCATGAGACTCAGGTAATCCAATATGAAACAGGGCCTGTTTCCACAGCGATGTTCCCAAATTGCCCCTGACAGGCGGACCGTGGCTGTGTCACCCCCCGAGGGCCAGAGAGGGGACGAGGGGGGACGAGGGGGGGCAAGGTGCGTTAACGTGCTCCACCAGAGATGGACGGAGCCAGGCGCCTCCCCATCGTCAGGTGACATGGTGTTGTGTCACATTTGGGCCCTCCTGCTGAATTGKCCCCTTTCTCTTCCACTTGACCTGCTGTACCTATAGTGGAGACGGGCTATAGCCGAAAA
>NC_036845.1:10270879-10275943 GCF_002910315.2 Salvelinus sp. IW2-2015
TTTGGGCCTGCTCGGGACAGAGGGGATCTCCTGGACCGTTTGAAACCAGTGTGGCCGTGCCGGATTCATTGTGATCTCACCGTCCCAAAATTCACACCATATGGATCAGTCATGTCCTCCCTGATAAAATCAGTCCACCCTGTCTCATTAGGCATGTTTTCAATGTAAACTATGGGTCAACTAGATACAACTAATAAACAGCATAAGAGTGTGTCAGGACGGGGTGTTGTGTGTGTTCATCTGTGTATTGTTCATGAAGTTCAGATTTTCTTTCTTATTTCATCTTGTTTTTAACCAGGTTGGTCAGTTGAAGAACCACTTCTCATTGCCAATCACTACCCAACATCCAACAGCTGTGACGGACCATCATTGTAATCCGTGTACTGACAAGTTCCTCACTTAACCATCCTGCCTATTGACCCCTCCCTCCTCAGTCTGATGTGGCCTATTTTGCCCCTCTCTCCATTATTGTTCCTCATTCTCTGTGTTCAACAGGCCTTCTGGTCTCAGCTGTCATTACATTTGAGGTACTGGAGAGGGGTTTGATCACAGGGGGGTGGCCATGAAAGGGGGATGACGAGGGGTTGCACAAGGGGTAAGAGGGTAGAGGGGGCTGAAGGGAGGGTGTTAAGTTTGATGAAGAGGTTGACAGCTAGCAGCAGACATCCTTTTGTTTGAGAGCAGAGGGTGAAGGGGGAGAGGCGAAGGTGTGTGTGTGTGTGTGCGTGTGTGTGTGTGTGTGTGTGTGTGAGTGTGTGTGTGAGTGTGTGTGTGTGTGTGAGTGTGAGTGGTGAGTGTGTGTGTGAGTGTGTGTGTGTGTGAGTGTGTGTGTGTGTGTGTGTGTGTGTGTGTGTGTGTGTGTGTGTGTGTGTGTGTGTGTGGTGTGTGTTGTGTGTGTGTGTTTGAGTGAGTGAGTGTATTGATGTGCTGTGTCTAGATCATGCCACCGCTGTCTCACACCATACGCGGGGAAGGGGGTATAAGAGGGGGTGGGGCATGACAGATAATATGTTACCCCTCTGCATGGAACTCTAGGAACTGTTTTAAACCATAGTATTGCCTCCCATCATTTTTCTCCACTCCCCTTTCCCTCTTTCCCTTACTCTCTCTTATTTCTCCACATCCTCTTTTTCCCTCTCTCTTACCCTTTACTTTTTGACTATCTTATTTCTCCACTGCCTCTTCTCCCTCTCTTCCCTTATAACTCTCTACTTATTTCTCACTCATATTTCCAACTCCTCTCTCCCACTTAATCACTCTTCTTTATATCTCCACTCCTCTTCTTCTCTTCCCCTTACTCTCTCATTTTCTCCGACTCATATCTCCTCTCTTCCCCTAACTCTCCTCTTATTTCTCCAGTCCTCTTTCCTTCTCTTCCCCTTACTCTCTCAATCTCTCTTTCTCTTTCATATTTCCCTCTCTTCCTTACTCTCTCTTATTTCTCCACTCTCGTTTCCTTCTCTTCCCCTTACTCTCTCTTCTTTCTCCACTCCTCTTTCCCCTCTCTTCCCCTTACTCTCTTTATTTCTCCATCCTCTTTCCTTCTCTTTCCCCTTCTCTCTCTTATTTCTCCACTCCTCTTTTCCCTCTCTTCCCCTTACTCTCTCTATTTCTCCCTCCTCTTTCCCTCTCTTCCCTTACTCTCTTTTTCTCCCTCCTCTTTCCCTCTTCTTCCCTTACTCTCTCGTATTTCTCCAGTCCTCTTTCTCCTTCTTCTCTCCCCCTCTCTCTCTCTTATTTCTCTCTTCTTGTCCTTTCTTCCCTCTCTCCCCTTAACTCTCTCTTAATTTCTCCACTCCTCTTCCCTCTCTTCTCCTTACTCTCTCTTCTTTCTCCACTTCCCTTTCCCTCTCTTCCCTTACTCTCTCTTAATTTCTCCAGTCCCTCCTTTTCTCGCTTCTGCACTTACTCTGTCTTATTTTCCGCACCTCTATCCCTCTCTCTCTTACTCTCTCTTCTTTTCCTACTCCTCTTTCCCTCTCATCCCTTACTCTCTCTTATTTCTCCACTCCTCTTTCCCTCCTTCCCCTTACTCTCTCTGTGTTTCTCCAGTCCTCTGAACTTCTTTCGTTCCCCTTATCGCTCTCTTTCCTCCACTCCTTTCCTCTCCTTCTTCCCCTTACTCTCTCTTAATTTCTCTCACTCCTCTTTCCCTCTCTTCTCACTTATTCTCTTCTTCTTTCTCCACTTCCCCTTCTCCTTACTTCCCCTTACTCTCTCTTTCTTCAATCTTGTGTTTGCGCACGTTTTACAATGACCTTAAATAGCCTCGGTTTACTGGCGTAGGCTCAAGCTCCACTTTGGCAGCAGTGCAATTGCTATTGCAATTTTCCACAGTATGGATACATGTTTAAATTCAACAACACGCACGCACGCAACACACACACACACACACACAACAACACACACACCACACACTTATCGACACACGACACAATTCACACCACCAACACACACACAACACACACACACACACACAACACACACATTCACACACACAGCCACACAAGAGAAAGAGAAAGTATTTTGGCCAGCAGTTTAATTAAAATACATTTAAAAATGAGCGCTGGTATAGTCGTCGGCAGGAATCAATCTCTCTAACCTGAACTGGCTGCTTATGGTAATTGTTTCGTTAACGGGGTTAACGGCCAGATCAACGACGCTTTGGCGTAATTAGGAGAACACAGCCGGAGACTGATAGCRGCATTAAGCCCAAACAAAAGACTAGTGGAGTCATCACCAGTTCAGTTCCCCCTGGACGCTCCCGCACCGTGCTGGCGGAATACTAAAGAAAAGAGAGTGACTCGGGCTGCGCTCCATTCCACAATGTTAGGCACACTTCCCTTCATGGATGTGATACGACTTGATGGGTGAAATAAAACTTGATAGAGCTAAAGAACTAGGTTCATTTTAAATACATAGTGCTAATTCATTTATGGATTTGTGGTTGTCTATAGGGCTTTTCCTCACCCCAGAAACTCATGAMTAGGATCTGACTGTATATTCCAGCTACAGAGGCATGGCAGCTCCCTTGTCTGTCTGGATTGACTGACATTGCGTGTCTAATCCAGCATGTTGCCTGTGGCTCTGTGGGACTATAGATCACCTCTGTCTATACACTCTCTCACATCTTGGATTGGCAGAGGAGGCTTCCTATCGATCACCTGCTATCCAGCCAGAGAATCTCTCTTTCCCTTCCTCTCTCTCCCTCTAGATGATGTTGAAATGGGGCTGGAATAGTGGAGGCAGTCCTGTTTTCTTTGCGACTTGCGGTGACTCTCCGTGGTTCTAATCAATAGTTGTTAGTGGTCCGAACATTAACTTGCTTGACCATGCTGTAGGTCATGTAACTCTCTGTTACTGTACATGCAATATGCTTTGTGGACTTCACTGGACAGATGCTGCTATCTGGTTTTGTGATGAAACTAAGGTGTGGTTGAATTATTCTGCCACTGTGTCTTCTTATTGTCTCGCTATAGGCCTATATATCACGGTCACAAGGCATATGAACTAACAGGTTATAGAGCAAACAACGTAATTTCTACAAACACATACAGTGGGGAGAACAAGTATTTGATACACTGCCGATTTTGCAGGTTTCCTACTTACAAAGCATGTAGAGGTCTGTAATTGTTATCATAGGTACACTTCAACTGTGAGAGGCGGAATCTAAAACAAAATCCAGAAAATCACATTGTTATGATTTTTAAGTAATTCATTTGCATTTTATTGCATGACATAAGTATTTGATCACCTACCAACAGTAAGAATTCCGGCTCTCACAGACCTGTTAGTTTCTCTTTAAGAAGCCCTCCTGTTCTCCACTCATTACCTGTATTAACTGCACCTGTTTGAACTCGTTACCTGTATAAAGACACCTGTCCACACACTCAATCAAACAGACTCCAACCTCTCCACAATGGCCAAGACCAGAGAGCTGTGTAAGGACTCAGGGATAAAATTGTAGACCTGCACAAGGCTGGGATGGGCTACAGGACAATAGGCAGCAGCTTGGTGAGAAGGCAACAACTGTTGGCGCAATTATTAGAAAATAGAAGAAAATAGAAGAAGTTCAGGATGATGGTCAATCACCCTCGGTCTGGGGCTCCATGCAAGATCTCACCTCGTGGGGCATCAATGATCATGAGGAAGGTGAGGGATCAGCCCAGAACTACACGGCAGGACCTGGTCAATGACCTGAAGAGAGCTGGACCACAGTCTCAAAGAAAACCATTAGTAACACACTACGCGCGTCATGGATTAAAATCCTGACAGCGCACACAAGGTCCGCCCTGCTCAAGCAGGGCATGTCCAGGCCGTCTGAAGTTTGCCATGACCATCTGGATGATCAGAGGAGGAATGGGAGAAGGTCATGTGGTCTGATGATTCAAAAATAGAGCTTTTGGTCTAAACTCCACTCGCCGTGTTTGGAGGAAGAAGAAGGTGAGTAAACCCCAAAACACCATCCAACGTGAAGCATGGAGGTGGAAATCATTCTTTGGGATGCTTTTCTGCAAAGGGGACAGGACGACTGCCACGTATTGAGGGAGGATGGATGGGGCCATGTATTGCGAGATTTAGCCAACAACCTCCTTCCTCAGTAAGAGCATTGATGATGGGTTCGTGGCTGGGTCTTCCAGCATGACAACGACCCGAACACCACGCCAGGGCAACTAAGGAGTGGCCGTAAGAAGTATCTCAAGGTCCTGGAGTGGCCTAGCCAGTCGTCCAGACCTGAACCAATAGAAAATCTTTGGAGGGAGCTGAAAGTCCGTATTGCCCAGCGACAGCCCGAAACCTGAAGGATCTGGAGAAGGTCTTATGGAGGAGTGGGACAAAATCCTGCTGCAGTGTTGTGCAAACCTGGTTCAAGAACTACAGGAAACGTATGATCTCTGTAATTGCAAACAAAGGATTCTGTACAAATATTAAGTTCTGCTTTTCTGATTATCAAATACTTATGTCATGCAATAAATGCTAATTAATTACTTAAAAATCATACAATGTGATTTTCGGGATTTTTTTTGTTTTAGATCCGTCTCTCACAGTTGAAGTGTACCATGA
>NC_036845.1:10278176-10297174 GCF_002910315.2 Salvelinus sp. IW2-2015
AATCACCTCTGCTTAGTCTAATACAGTGACAACTAAAAGATACCAAAAACTATTTAGTCCAATCAACGTAAGCTAAATATGATGTGGCTGTCCATGGTTCTGATTTCTGTGTGCGAGATTCCGTGTGTGTGCGTGTGTGAAAAACATGTTGACTCACCCTACTTGTAGAGAAACAAACCTCCTCATTCATGTTGACGAAACGGTCAATCACTTAAATGTTTTGTTGTCCTCGGCTACCTGGCTAAAATGCTTGCTCGCTAGCCTAACTTCCATTCATGGGTAACGTTAGCTAGTTAAACATTAGCCTTCTACGTCTAGCAACATATTGAACTTCCATCCTCTCAGGTCAGGGGTACAACAATGTAGGAATTAATGGTTGGATCATATCATTTTTGGGTCAAGAGAGGCCAGATGCTCGATGGCTTCTCTTGCCTTCAATGCTATGGGCAGCAATGTCATACCTGTTTGTACCAGACAGCATCAGATAGATGGCCTACACATAGAGAGACAGAGGGGTGCTGTTTCACTAGCTCGGATGCTTTCTCCTGTGAGATACATTCAGCCTCTTGCGAATTGAAGGAAAATATATATATATTTAAAACAGTATCTGTGAGTGACCAACATATGACGTTTCTGGCTTTTACTGTATATAAAGTCCTATTTTCTTTTTGCTTGATGTGTTTTTTGATGTCCTTTAGCTTTGAGTCAGTGACATGCAGCAGTAGCCTCTAGAGTTGCATCAGATCTGGTGTTGGATGTTATTTGGTTCCTGCTCTGTGCTCAGATGGTGACACGTCATGATGCCATACTGCGCTCAGCTCCAACATTATGTGTGTGGTGTTGAGTCAGAATGGAGCATATTACTGCTGTCCAGATGGTAAAGTATTTTGCAGCGATTAATCAAACTGAGAAAGTTTGCCTTCACAAATGAAGGATTGAAAGTTGAAATTCATTGAATCAATTCTCCTTATCATTGTTTACTTATCCCGTACAGATTTAGGATCTTAACTTGATCACCCTGTTGCAGGAGAACGTTCCTGCAATGCAGGACATTTTAAACTTGTAGTGTATTTGAGGTTTAAAAAGGCTTCTGAAGTTTGTAATTTACACACATTTCAGGCTTCATTTTCTCTTACTGAAAATGTATCAAGCCCTACAAATATGTCCAATAACTATAATCCACATAATAATAAAAATGCCTTGTTACTGCAGGATTATTTTCCTGCTGTAGCACAATGGCTTAAATTAAGATCCTACATCTGTATTTACAAGTCATATGACTAAGGGAGAGGATACTGGGTCTGTGACTTGGATTAACCCAGGGGACATGTCACTGACCCTGGTCCACAGGAGGCTTCTGATTGACGTGCCTGACAGACACACAGCAGGAGGGAAGAAAGCAGAGGAGGGGAAGATTAGAGAGAGGAGGACGGAAGAGGAGAGAGGAGGACRGAAGAGGAGAGAGGCCTGGAGTGAAGGGGAGAAGATGAGGCCAGAAGAGGGCAGGAAACGTAGGAGGCTCGACGGGGACAAAGAGGAGCTCAAGTCTTAGAGGAAGAGAGTGAAGGAGCAAGAGAGCTGATGAGAGAGAGAACAACTAAGAAAATAAAAGAGGAGATCAAAATGGTAGAAGATGAGTCATGTTAAAGGGAGAGAAGAGGAAAATGAGTCACCACTAAGAGGAATTATTTTCTGTTCATCTGTTTATTTTAACCTTTTATTACACTAGGCAAGTCAGTAGAACAAATTCTTTTACAATGACTGTCTCGCGGGAACCGGATGGGTTAACTGCCTTGTTCAGGGGCAGAACGACATGGTTCTTACCTTAGTCGGCTCAGATTTCAGTCCCAACCTCTCGGTATGCCCACGCTCAACCATTTAAGCTACTCTGATCGCTCTATCCTGGGGGTGTTGATTCTTCTTCTGGTTATTTACCATACCTGCATGTTGTAATTTTTATGGGCTTGTATCTTGTTCGGTGTTGTTATGCTTTCTATTAAGGAGGGAGGGGGATCAGCTAAGGAGCCGGCTGCTTCTTTGGATTGCATGGATGGGAGGAGCGGAGAACGGGATCACTGAAGAGATGAAGAAGTGAGATGGAGTATGAGAAGATGTAAGAAGTCAAGTAGAGATGGAGAGAGTAGTAACGCACAGTAAAAGGGAGTATGGATGGAAATAGAAATCATTATGATCAGTCTCCCTGTGTTCACTTAACACAGACAGCCTTGATCTTCACTGGGGACGTCCCCTTTGGTTATTTCTGGTAGCTAAAGTGGACAGAGTAATAGGATCAGCCCTACTGTATCATGCTACCATCACTCTCCCTCATTCTCGAAATCCTCCTTCGTCACCCACATTCACCCTTGGTGACTGTTACTGCCCAAACTCTAAGATATTCCGAAACGCTCAAACTGGTTTAACAGCCTAGCGCGAAGCCAATTCGTGATGATGTAAATGTCATGTAGATAGCAGATTACTCGCAGAGAAGCTATACAAAACGACGAGGACAGCAGGAATAAGTTATTTATATTTTCGCCGTGACGAAAGCCTCACAAAACAAACATGCATTGAGAAACATGAGGAAATGAATACATTCAGCCACAGACAGATACTGTGCAGTGTGTGTGTGTGTGGGGGTAGGGTGGTGTTGTGTGTATTTCTATAAGCCCTGAAGGCTGTGATGTGGATGGTTAGCCCTCCCCACTACACACTCATCCCACCACAGACAATCCAAATGCAGAGACGACTAGCCTGCTCATATGTATGTCCCTGGCAGTTCTGTGGCAGTGGACAACGCTTCCATTCACAGCCACCCTTCGCTCTACTGGCTACTTGCGCTGCGGCTCGACTCTGGTCTGCGCCAGCACCTTCTGGTGAACACATTAGATCCTAACTAAATACCACAACCAATAGCCACCCGTGTTCATGCCTGTCTCTTCTGGAATGAGAGGCCCACAGGGCGCCCCCTCCTTGCCTGACCACAAATGATAGTATCACCACTCGAGCCTGGTCGCGTGAGTAGTGAGCGAGCGGTCCTCACAGTCGACACATCACGGAAACTCATTAGAGCCATTCTGGTGTGGGTGTGCATGGGATATGGAGGGTTAGGAGGAACAGGGTGTATTATGGGGTTTTATAACCTCCCTACTACTAATAGCGTTCTCGCACTCCACCCAGACACCTCAAAATACACTCACCTACTGTGAGGTGGACGCAGAGTATGTGTGTGACTCTCAAGGTGAGTTTTCAACAACAAGAGCCAGGCTGCTTCTACATGGGGTGTGTCTCACGTCAGTGGAGGCTGGGGAGAGCTATAGGAGGACGGGCTCATTGTAATGGCTGGAATGGATCAGACTCAAATATGTGGTTTTCATATTTTTATGCTTTTGATACCGTTCCATGATTCCATCCCGCCATTACAATTAGCCATCCTCCTATAGCTCTCCCCACCGCCTCCTCTGGTCCTATAGTCTATTAAAGGCCTCCTCTCGGAGTTGATTTTCTGCATAACTCCTGGGGCAGTTGGCGTTGACTCGGTGGGCATGTTTTCTCCCTCCCACCGGCATCACTGGCCCCACTGAGTCAGCCACAGCCTATGACTCCTCACCAGATGGCGTCGATGGCACCATGTGGCGGGAACTAAGGACAATAACAAACAAGACGCCTCTACACCAACTGTTTTACATCAAACTAACCATCTTATAATCTCTATCTCTTATTTCCCCACAGGTCGATACGGTACAATTCTTCTTTTCTCATATCCAGTAATTCATTAGCAAGTAGGGAAATGTTACAGTGTCACAGGGGTCATTTGCTTCAGCACACTCACTGTGTCGTAGTTCTTCCTAGGAAGCACTGCTCACCTCACTGCGGAGTTTAGAATTTGCTTCCCCCACCAACGACACTGGGATCGGTCTGAACTCTCCCAACTCTATATGCGGCTGGCCGTCGGCGCGGTTAGAAGACAGAATTCTGGTGTGGAATAAGCGGAGTCCATGTTGGTTTTGTATTTTTCTCCTAAATAACTCCTATGGGAATATGGGATCAATCGCTCCCAGAGGTAGTGGAGAGGCTGGATCAAAGCCGGATGTGTGAAATCAACCAAGCTCTCTCGTCTCTTTTTTGATTGTGCCAGTTAGTGGACCATGATTCTAGTTTGCAGTACCTTTATTACTTATCTGATCCTCATACTCTTCGTGAATGCCTTGTGCTGTACTCTGTTGCCGTGCGTGGGTCTCCGTACCACGCAGAGACCGTATATGGATCAGAGCCTATCTATCTACCTATGGATTAGCCGAATTAATTGGTACAGACCAGCCAATAGCCTGTCTGTGTAGTCAGTGTTGATGATGCCATACAATCTGAGCCTTAAGCCTTGCTCGTCCCATGCCACACGCACACTACATCATCCAAGCTCAACCTATCTACAAATACCAACTCCGACACAACTTCTCATCCTACACACACACTACACACACACTCACTACATATTCATTCAGCACACACATCCAACACACCACACACATCACACACACAAACTACTATTTTCTATTTCTATGCAGCCGCAGTGCTGATTGATTTGCTTTACCTTCCAGCTGTTGTGTCGTTAACTGTGTGTGTATGGGTGCTCGTAATCGCACTAAAGAGAGGCAGGGTCCCGGTCCTAGGTACCAACGGAGCACATCCACCATCGCACACGTATCATAATGAGACATTCACACTTAGCAGGTGCCCTTCGAGCCAGATGCTGCTCTCGTTAGAGGAACAGAGCACTGCGCCGTGCATGTTGCAGCTTAATCACTCCCACTCTCACTCGCTTCTCCGTCTGACAAGGGCAACTTTTCAGCATTGCTGGCTCTAACCGCTACTCTCTTCGTGCCAGCACTCCTTCACGGTGCCACGCGGGTGAAATACACCCTGAGCCATTGCTTTACGTAACTTTGTATACTTTATATCACTCGCTCTTATTAGGCTTAGGCGTGTAAGAGCTTATGAGTGTATTGCTGTCTCCACCTGTCACATAGGAGTAACAGACTGTTACCTGTGGATGCGTCTTACCAAGCGTCGACGTCTAGTTGTAATATCTGGTTTGCTGTGAGACGTCACGATATTGTGGATCGATGCTTAGCAAGGTATTACCGATTACGTGCGAGCAGAGTTAGACGCCGCTTAGAGATAATATAGAATAAGAAGAAGTGCAAGTGTCGAATATCAGAGCAGAGAATCGAAATGCGAGAAGAGTGGTGATGGTCTTTTATGTTTTGGAGAGCAATTCGTGTAGTGACGAACGTAAATTCGGTGCTACTCTCATGTAGCTATAAACCATACAACTGTAGTGGTATTAATCACAGACACCATGTGAATCTTTCATCCATAGTCTACAGCTCTCAGAGAGGGAGAGTAGAGGAGATACTAAAGCAGGAGCAGGAAGGAAGCAACGAGAGAGAATACAGTCAGAGATGGGTGTTGAGAGAGTGAGATTCTCAAGAGTGATGGTGTGGAGGTTGTAGGGGTAATTGACAGAATGATAATGAAGACGTCAGAGAAATGGGGTCCTGGAAAAGAGCTTATTAGACGAACTAGAGAGCAGAAAGCGCAAGGAGCATAAGACAAAACTCATTCAAAAGACAAGTTAGGGAACTTGCACCGTTTTCGAGTCATCTTTCCCTTTACAGGGTTATCGCCTAGGTATTGTAGTTTCTTCGACGGATAAGGTCTCACCAAAGGTAGAGCCCAACCATATGCATGACTCAGCCCATCGAGGAGCAAGCAGACTCAGCATTAGCATCCGTCCTACTTTGCTAAACTGAGAGTCGTTGTGAACTGGAACTAAGAGACGCAGAAAGAATATTGCTAAGCCAGAGAGTCAATGACACAGCAGTGAGACTCAGAGAGCCTGGCAGCCCCGCCTGTTGCCTAAGCGATGTGTTAGGAAAAACCGCTCCTGGGCCTGCGTGTATCTAACTGTGGGTGTTGCTGGCCACACGGTCTGGACCGCCAGGTTCCGAGGCTCGGGATGCAAGATCGTAAGTGAACTGGTGCAAGGGCAGCAATTGGCGGCCATTGAGATTCTAGGGTTTAAGAAGATGCAGACACGGACTGTAATAGCGAAGGAGCCGTCTCAGAGAACCCTCGAGGAACAACGACTTGGAGTTAATATGATCTTTGCCCTATTTGTTGTGATAGTGGGAGTATGCTCTTTCCAGAAGGTTTTATTCACTAGCTCATATTACAGACGGTACAGTCCAGGCCTCTGTTGTGTGCTTATTTTATTCTTAAAGCTCAGTGGTTCGGTGTCTGGGTTAGCTCTCTATCTTCTAACCAGCTCTAGCATGCGCATTTTATGCCAAAATTTCAATTGAAGTAGCATCCAACTTTCTTACATCTACTTGATAACCTCAATTGATCACGAGGCGCTCTGATCATCAGACATTCTGACTCTATTGCTGTGGAGTCAAGATATTTGATTATGTGTATTGGTCGATGTTGTGATCCGTTTTAGATATTGATGCATGTGGAACTGTATGTGGTTTCTTGTTTTATAGTTGATTTATGTTGGACATATTATGCTGATGACCTTTTGATCATGATATCATAAAATATGACTTAAAGTGCTAGCATGTGCATTTTGTTTGGATGTTGGTATATAGTCTGCTATGTTCTGCTGTGTGATGTTTGAGTGTGTGGTGATTGTGTGCGTGTATGTGTGTAGTGTAGTGGTTGTGACTCGTGTATGTGCAATTTGTAGCTGAGTTGTGGAACGCTGAGTGTGTGGTTGTATGTTGGTATGGCTCGAGGCCGTGACACTGATGCTGTGCTAGTGTAAGGTTCTGCCTTGTCGCATTGGGGTTATGTTAGTATTTTAATAGAATCTACCATATAAACACTTTATATCGTGAGCAACATCATCCATTTCATGTGGCATCACAGGTTCATAGTTCCAGTGATTATCTCACTTGTGTCAATGTCAATCTTGCTCAGTAGGAGGGTGTGACATCAGCTTGAGTGACTCCAGTAGCTGTGCGGTCCGTAGTGTAGTGATGTTTCGTGGGGTCGTTAGGTGCTGTTGCTCGTTCATGCATGTGCTGTAGCCATACGTGTTTGAGTGTGTGTGCGATAATGTGTGCTGTGTGTGTGTGTGCGCCTGTCTTCAATGTGTGTGTTGTGCTGCTGTGTGTGTGATGTTGTGTGTGTGTCGTGTGATAGTGCTTATCTTAGTGTCTGTCTAGTGTTAAGTGTATTGTGTGCTGCATTTATGAATGGTAAGTCAGGCGTTCATATGTGGGTACCAAGCAACCCGGTATTCAGTTACCACCCCAGGTCTCGTCTCCCGTCAGCACCATCAGTATGCACTTCACAACCATACCGTAGATGCAGAAAACCTCTTTTATGTTTGTATCATGACCCACATGCTTCACGAATAAACAATCAGGGGCTTTTCACAATGCCCCTTTGTGGATGTTCTCGTTGAGAAAGCCCCTGTTTCGTTGTGGGCTGGAGTCTCATGCAGGCCAGCACATTGGGTCTCAGGGATTTGATCCACATACTCCCATACGGAATCATCTTTCAGCACTCCACTGTTGGATGGCATACAAAGTCTGTAGCGCTTGATTGGGTTCACCAACATCCTCGAATGGACAACATTCAGGAGATGGAGAACCTTTGAGCTTATGTCTGTTCGACCTCCGCAGGTTGGTCTTGTGACCATCATATTCCATCTTTCTCACTGGCTCTCAGGCTGTGTGTTACACGCGTAACCCATCGACACCACAAGCCATGGCTGTATGCACTATTTCTAACACACAACTCTGATGCTGTTGTATGCTACTACATACATCGCTTAGTCTATGTGGGGATTTGTTTGATGGTGTTGTGTCGGGTGTGTACATTCTACATTAGTGTGTTGTGTGTGTTGTATGTGATGTGTGGTGTGTTGTGTGTGGTGACTACTCAACGTGTCTTGCAGTCACGCACACTCTGTGGACAGGGAAAGTAACAGGGGACAGCAAACTCCCTGATCTCCACTCGAGGACACCAATCTCATAAGACTGCAAGAGCACCACTACTAACAACCATGCCTAGCCTAACATCATCGCGTAGCCATCAGACTGACTTTGAGATTGTCTAGTGCTAGCCACCTGTAAGTGCACACTAGATGTCTTACCGCCATACATCAGGTTGCTATGCTCGCAGTGGCTTTATATATATAGCTTGTGTAGTCACGAACTGATATCTATTCACTAGCTCTACTTGATGATGTCCATCCACTACATAACACTACAGCCACACGACACAAATGAACTATCACCCAGCCACTCCACACAATTAACTACATCAGCCACTCATTACAATAACACAAGCGCGGCCACATCATACAATAGACACACATGCCACACCATGCACAGTGTAACAGTCACATGCCACTTGCTGTCGTGCGTGTGGTGTGACTGATCGTGAGTGATGTCGTTAGATGTCTAGCATGCTCAGTGTGGTCGTCGATCTGCACTACGAGGAATGTGCGAGTGTCTGTGACATGTGTCAGCTGTTGTGTGTGATGTTGTGCACACACAAAACACATCAGTTATCGTAGCGTGTGCATCGTGATATGTAAGTGCTAGCTGTGAGTGCGTGGGAAAACCTTACCTCTCTGTCTACCAACCCTAAATCTGCACCTAATCATCAATGGATCAACAAAAAGAACTAAAGCCCACCACATACCGTCACACAGAGGAAATAAACCTTAATCGAATCCCAGGCCCTAGCGACTCAGCTTAGGTTGTAGTATGAGTAGCGCGATTCGAGATTCTCACTACATCACGTATATTAGCACACAGTCGTACATCTGCGAGCGCTGAGCTGTATTGTCCACTATTGGTCTGTGGTAAATAACACAGCATGTGGCCCACCCACTGTAACAATTGAACACCACAGCCTACACACATGTCCGATCTCATCACATTCATTATACTGACCACAGCCATCATCTATTTACTAGATTTGTGCTATTCACATTTTGATACCATCTACAGCCAGCTCACCAGCTGATATATGAATCGTATCATACTAGCCACCACACATGATTAATGGACCACACAGCCACTCACACAATATACACACGAGCGCACATCAACAATCAACGACAACAGCCCACACTCACAAATAACACACCAGCGCACTCTTACACAATAACTACTACAGCCACTCACACAATAACACACAGCCAACTCACACAATAACACACAGCCATCATACCCACACCATCACACATAACACACAGCCCACTCACAGCAATAACACCACAGCCACTCACACAATAACACCACAGCCACAGCAACAATAACCACCACAGCCACTCACACAATAACCACACAGCCACTCACACAATGAACACACAGCCACCACATCACAATAACACACAGCCACTCACACTAAGCACAGCATCTATACAATACACACAGCCATCTTACAACCAATAACACATCAGCCACGACTTTGCTCAATAACCCAACACCATAAATACAATTCGAAAGCCCCCCCCTACCACACTTTCACTAGCACAGCCACATACACTATACACACTGCCACTCACACAATAACCAGCTAGCCTACATCACACCAAGTAACACACAGCCACACACAGTCCACCCACATAACACTACAGCCACTACAACAATAACACACAGCCCACTCACACAATAACACAGCATCCGCCACTCACACAATAACACACAGTCCACACATACAATAACACTACAGCCTCACACTACAACCCACTTCACAATTCAAACACACAGTCACATTCATACGTTAATAGTAACACAGCCACCAGTTCCACATACACACGCATCACATAACACACGAGACCGACACTAGCTGTTAGTGTACGCAGGCTCCATGTAGGTAGCTTTCCTCCTTTTTGTTTTTCTTGTTGGATCATATGATGTGTTGCCTGATAAGGGATCAGAGTTTACTCCAACACACACACCAACACACACACACACCACACACACACACAACACACACACACACACACACACACACACACACACACACCCACACACACACCACACACACACACACACAACCACACACACACCACACCACACACCACAGAGCTCCAGTAGAGGGAGTCTCATCAGAAAAGGAGAAATCAGACACCACACAAACACACCAGACAACCAGAGCGAGGACACACACAGGCACACACAACTCAAAGCAGCTGGCACACGGCAAAGTGGCTAGCTGTTTCTAGTGTGGTGCTCTTGCGTCTAATGAGATGCTTCAGGTCAGGAGGTTTCCTTCCCCTTTTCTTTCCTCGTTCCACCAGTGCGACCTATGCCACACACACATCACACACACACACATCACACCACATCGATCCATCACATTCACCATCACACACACACACACACACACACACACACACACACACACACACACACACACACACATTGTGTTCTTTTCAACCCCATGTCACCTGAGGTGTTTGTGTTTGCCCATCAGCGCTACATCTGTGTAAGTGTGTGTGTGTTTGTTTGCAGTAACACCTCTTTGTGTGTGTGTGTGTATGTACAGCACTGTATGTGTATCGGTCTGTCTGTCACCCATGGTTGGTGTAGATGTCAGGTGATTGAAGACAGGCGCTGTTGGCAGCTGTGGCAGATCCAAATCCTATAGGCAGGTCTGGGTTCAGCTGTTCACACCCTCCTGCTGACGTTGACATTGACACAGTGAGATAATCAACTGAAATTGGACCTGTGAATGCCTACATGAAATGTGATTGTGTTGCTCACTTAAAGTTATATGGCTGATTCTATTAAATACAACATAACCCCTCGACAAGCAGACACACACACACACACACGCCTCGCCTCACTAAACACACTTCCACAATTGTCAGTTTCTACAGAGAAATATCTTGACATAACACATCAATAACGAATGAGTTGCCACATAAAAAATGTACTGTTTTATTTTTTTATGTCTCTGACAAAAGTCCTCAGATATTCATAATTTAACCAACAGTTTCCATGTTTTAGATCACAATGTATTTTCTTTCACAGCTTGTGAGAGTCTGCATGTGTCGGTTTTTCAGTAGATGTAAAAGTTGAATTATTGAGGTATGGTGGTAAGGGTAGAGAGAGATTTAAGACATAAAAGAAAGAATGAGTGTTAGATGAGTGAAAACCTTCTGAGAGCTACCCCTCTGTCGTTGTTCTCTCTTGACCTCTGTTTCTCTTTCTCTCTCTCCCCTGTCTCTCTCTCTCTCTGTCTGTCTCTCTCTCTGTCTCTCTGTCTTTCTCTCTCTCTCCCACACACTCTCTCTTTCTCTTTGTCTCTCTGTCTTTCTCTCTCTCTCGCTGTCTCTCTGTCTCTGTCTCTCTCTTACTCTCTCTCTCCCACACACACACTCTCACACATTCTCTCTCTCTGTCTCTCTCTTAGATTTTCTCTCTCTCTGAGGTGACTTTGAAATACTTTTGATAAAATACAGTTTGGAATACTGAGCCTTGCGTTGCTTTATCCACTCTTTCATGTTCTCTCCTTTCTTCTCTCATTTTATCTCTGGGCGTAACTCTCGCAGAAGTAGTCTCACCATCACAAACTTCTCTTATGGCGGTTGAGATTACAGCAGCTGTACCTCATACACTCAACCACACAAACTAAAGGAGAATGAATTCAATTGTAAAATCCTCATGACTAGAAGTCTGACAGCATTGAAAAGTTCCCCAAGGACATTTAATAACTATAGTCACTGCCCTTCCACTGGCAGGGACTTAATGTGAATGTATACTGTATGTGAGTGTTTAGGGGGGATTTGGTTGGCAAGACGAGTGGATTTGCCTTTGTGCGACATTGCTCTCCATTCTGTCTCCTGAGTGCCTAACATTGCTGTCTTAGTAGTGTAAATGCTGGCCCCTTTGGGTGTCCTGTGGGGAGTGTAAGTACAAAATTCGCACAGCAACAGAGAGAGCGAAGATGAGAGAAGACACAAGCAGGAACGAGCAAGTGGAGGAAGACACAGGGGAGGGTGGAAAGCCTTCTTGACAGGGTGCTTACATTGTCAAGTCACACCATGTGATCGTGGAGAACTCTATCTAGGAGCACGTCACGACATGTACGCCTGTCTTGTAGATTTAGTTGGCTAGAAGTCCTCTTTATATTGCAACTAAATCAATCAACAGCAGCGATTATGATTTGGTGTGTGGGGGAGCGGCTAGGGTTATGTTTTTTCCAGAATGTCAAAAGGCAAAGATGAATATATGAGGAAGGCGTGATGCTCAGACTATGAGTCACCTACCACTTGGAGTGGATACATCTCATAGCACATAAACCGAAATGAAGGCTTGTATAACGTCTGACACAGCAAGAAATTGCAAGCATACTAGAGGAAATCTGTAATATGTTTTATCATTACACGATGCAATAATTCCAATATCCTTTTCATAGCGCCGACTCAGTCGTTTAAAATCGTACTCATCTTCTATTACTGTATTGAACCGTAGGAGGGTGATTATTGCTGCTCGGTTTAGTAATATATTTTCTCCTCCTGACTTCTCGCATGGTTAACCTGTGAGATATTCTGAAGGGGCCCAGAACGATGTATGATGAATGAAGGTGCACTACCGATATACGCTTATCCAGAGCATGCAGCGCTCACTAGCACTAAGTACATGCCAAACACGACGCATAATATACATAAATGCATACAAATGGCTGACTTAGGGTTGGCTCAGTGGGCTTTTAACCTAACCGCATTAAACGTGCCCTGGGGGTCAAAAAAGCACGGGATGAGGAGAAAGATATAGGAGCGTTGAAACACAAAGTGTCAGTGTCCTGAACCATGGGAAATGATCACTACCTGTACATAAACTGCTCACAGAGGAGAGATGAATCTCTTACAGTACGTACATTCACCGCACACGAGCTCTCTCTCTCTCTCTCTCTCTCTCTCTCTCTCTCTTCTGCTCTCTCTCTCTCTCTCTCTCTCTCCTCTCTCTCTCTCTCATCTCTCTCTCTCTCTCTGCTTTCAATCTGTCCACCAGGGCCATCCATGTCCTCTCTCTCCTCCTTCTGCTTCCCTCTTTTCTCCACTAAGACAGCAGAAAACTAAAAGGCAGCCAACAGATCACCTCGTCAGTTGTTCTGTGAGAGTGGGATCAGTCGACAAAGGCGGGCAAAGCTCCAAACGTGTCTGTTACCGCCTTTCTCATCCTCGTAAGATCCGATGGTAACCAGGCGAAATCGCCCCAGATACGATAACACAGCCGCCGTATTATAGCGCCGTGACACCAACGTCTGAGTCCACGCCAAAGCTGTCTCCTCATTTGAATATTACATTTGAACGATGTCACGGATTGTTATGCAAATCCGGTGGAATACCAAGGGGAAAATTGTGTTTGTTTATTCCCCCTGATTTGATACACAGTGAATTAGAGATGCAAGCGTGCCAAAAGAGGCCAAGTATTGACGGAGCGAGAATGGATTGCATTCAAGTGGTCCTTTATGTGTCTGACATCAGATGAAAGAGGACAACATTTGAGTTGGGCCCAATTTTGTGTCAGTACAATTGACCAGTGTTTGTCCAATAACAGCCGACCAAAATTGATATGAGGCTTTCAACTGAAGGAGAAGTAATGACGGAATGGGGAAGATTCTTTCAGGATCTCCATGAAGACCAAGTAAGGGAGGGGCTAGTGTCCTTTAACGCATTACATTAAATAAAGAGGGTGATAGAGAGAGGGGACACGCGCATCCCGATTCCCAAGCCCCCAGGACCTCTTGCCTCTTGGAACCCCTATGATCCCTCTCTGACCTGACAGAGATGGTGTGTGGTGTCTGGTGGCGTGATGGCCGCTAAGAAACACACACCTGTGAGAGGATGGAGGGAGATCAGCGTACCACTGTTAACCTGAAAGACCACTGAGGTTACACATACAGAGGGTAAGAGTCATGCAGCTGAGCTAGGATTACACCCCACATACACACTGTTTGGTACACCTCAGCTTTGTACACTCCGACATGCCCCTGGGGACGGTCACTGTATAGGTGTGTGTGTGTTTGTTGTGCATGCCCGCGTGGGCATGTTGCCTTGGTGACTCAAGAGGCAGGTGTTCCCAATGAAGTCCCGTCTCCGGTGGCCAGCAGGTTAAGTCTTTGTGCTTTTGAAACCACCCCGCACTGCACGGCCTCTCACGTAATTGCCTGTCCTGCTCGGTGGCACGGGTTTTGCCACCTGTGTGTGTGTGTGTGTGTGTGTTGTTGTGTGTGTGTGTGTGTTGTGCGTGGCGTGCGTGCGTGCGTGCGTGTGTGTTGGTGCGTTGTGTGTGTGTCACGTCTACAGAGTCTCCCTTTCTGCACGACTTCCTACCTCAACTGATGTGGATCTCCTCTTGTTGTTTTCAAGCTGCCATACTTGTTTTCCACTCCCATGATTGCTTTTGTCTCCTCTAACACCACTGTGTGCCAGTGAAATCTTTTATGACGGACGACCCGTGTAAGGAGGAGGAGAGAGGCAGGATAAAAAACCTTGAGGGACAGCGGGACACGCGGGGGGAGAGAGAGAGAGGAGAGACGACGACGACGCGAGACGCAGAGCGCGCGAGGCGCGAGCACGAGCGAGAGGGAGAGAGCGAGAGCGACGCGAGCGGACGGCAGAAGAGCAGAGGAAGAGAGAGAGAGGAGACGAGAGAGAGAAAAGGAGATAGACAGGGAGAGATGCTCAACGCTGTGAGGAAACAGCAGAGCAACTTGCAACATCCTCTATGACTTATATACAGAGCTAGTTAGTGGATCAGTTGGCTGTGTCAATATTTAGAAACCCATCAAACGAGACTGTCAACAAAATCTTCAAAGGTGGGGTTAGTGGCCATTGGGTAGCTACTGGAGGAATATTATGAGGGAGGAGAGTCATTGAAGGGAAACCCCTCTGTTGTAGGAGCTGGAAACCTGCTCCCCATCTCTGCTCCCTGGAGCCAGCGGACTGAGGCGTTATGCATTCTAATTAATGATCTTCTAGACTGGCCCTTTCCCCCCTGCATGCACACACCACATTTTTTTAAACCTGATGGGTGGGGACGAAGACGAGGAGGGAGGGAGGGAGGAGGGAGGGAGGGAGGAGGGAGGGAGGGAGGGAGGGGGGAGGGAGGGAGGGAGGCGCGAGAGAGAGAGAGAGAGAGAGAGAGTTGAGAAGATAGACAGTAAAGAGAGATGAGAGAGAGCTACCTAGAAAGGGGAATGGATGGAAAAGGGACATCATTATATTCACTACCCTGTGTTCACTTTAACACAGACAGCCTGATCCTCACTGTGGACGTCCCCTGGTATTTCTGGTACCTAAAGTGGACAAGTAATAGGACCGCCTACTGTACTGCTACATGCACTCTCCACTCATTTCTCGAAATCCCTCTCTCATTTCTCCACATTTCACCCTTGGTTGACTTTTACTGCCCAAACCTAATGATATTCAACGCTCAAACTGGTTTAACAGCTAAGCAACCAATCTGTGATGTAAATTGCATGTAAATGCATACTCCATAAATACAAGAGACAGACAGCAGGAATAAGTTATTTCTATTTTCTCCCCTGACAAAGCCACAAACAAACAGGCATTGAGAACATGGGGGAAATGAATACATTTCAGCCAGACAGAACTGTGCAGTGTGGTTGTGTGTGTGGGGGTGTGGGGTGTGTGTGTGTGTTTTCTGATAAGCCTGAGGCTGTGTGTGGATCTGGAGCCCTCCCACTAACACTCATCACACACAGATCAATCAATGCAGAGGAGACATAGCTGCTCAATGTATGTCCCTGCATGTCCTGTGGAGGTGACAACGTTCCATCACATGACCACCCTCTCTCTTACTCTCTCCTGGAGCTCTGGTCTCCCAGCACCTCTCGTGAACACATTAGATCCTAACTAACTACCACACCAATAGCCCCCGTGTCATGCTGTCTCTCTGGAATGAGAGGCCCACAGGGGCTGCCCCCTCCTTGCCTGACCACAAATGTAGTATTTCACCACTCGAGTCCCTGGTCGCCCGCCGTGAGTAAGTGAGCGAGCGAGTCCTCACAGTCGACCATCACGAAACTCAATTAGAGCCATTCTGTGGTCGGGTGTGCATGGGGAATGGAGGGTTAGGGGAGGAACAGGGGTTATTATGGGGTTTTATAACCTCCTAGCTACACTAATAGCGTTCTCCCACTCCCCCAGACCACCGTCAAAATACACTCACCTTACTGTGAGGTGACGCAGAGTATGTGTGTGACCTCTCAAGGTGAGTTATCAACAACAAGAGCCTCAGGCTGCTTCTACATGGGGTGTGTCTCCGTCAGTGGAGGCTGGTGGGAGGAGCTATAGGAGGACGGGCTCATTGTAATGGCTGGAATGGATCAGATCAAATATGTGGTTTTCATATGTTTTTATGCTTTTGATAACCGTTCCATGATTCCATTCCAGCCATTACAATGAGCCCATCCTCGACTATAGCTCCTCCACACGCAGCCTCCTCTGGTCTCAATAGTCTAAAATGGCCTCCTCTCGGAGTTGATTTTCTGCAATAACTCTGGTGCAGTTGGCGTTGACTCGGTGGGCATGTTGTCTCCCTCCCACCGGCATCACTGGCCCACTGAGTCAGCCACAGCTATGACTCCTCACCAGTGGCGTCGATGGAACCATGTGGCGGGGAACATAAGAGCAAATCAACAAGACGCCTCTACACCAACTGTTTTCATAACTAACCATCTTATAATCTCTATCTCTTATTTCCCCACAGGTCGATACGGTACAATTTCCTTTTCTCATATCCAGTAATTCATTAGCAGTAAGGGAAATGTTACAGTGTCAACAGGGGGTCATTTGCTTCAGCACACTCACTGTGCTCGTAGTCTTCCTAGTAAGCACTGCTTCATCCTCACTGCGGAGTATAGATTGCTTCCCCCCCAAACGAACGCTGGGATGTCTGAACTCTCCCAACTCTATAGGCGGCTGGCGTCGGCGGCGGTAGAAGACAGAAGCTGGGTGGATAAGCGGATCCAGGGGTTTTGATTTCCCAATAACTCCTAGGAATGGAATCAATCGCTCCAGAGGAGTGGAGAGGCTGGATCAAAGCCGGAGTGAAAACCAAGCTCTCTTGTCTTGATGGCAGAGTGGAAACAGTTGGATTTATTTATCTGATCCCAATCTCGATGCTGTGTGAGCGGGGGTCCTGCGAGGAGGATTGGAGAAGGCCTCATGGGAAATTGGGTCAAAGGCCAAAGCCTGTCTGTGGAGCAGTGGTATGATGATACAATCGTGGCTTGTGCGCATGCACACGCACACACACACACACACAAACCAACCACAACACACACTACACACACTTACACACCACACACACACACACACACCACACATGGACACACACACAAACACACAAAACTACTACTTCTATTCAGAGGAAATCCACTCGTCTTGCCAACCAAATCCCCCTAAACACTCACATACAGTATACATTCACATTAAGTCCCTGCCAGTGGAAGGGCAGTGACTATAGTTATTAAATGTCCTTGGGGAACTTTTCAATGCTGTCAGACTTCTAGTCATGAGGATTTTACAATTGAATTCATTTTCCTTCTTTAGTTTGTGTGGTGAGTGTATGAGGTACAGCTGCTGTAAATCTCAACCGCCATAAGAGAATTTTGTGATGGTGAGACTACTTCTGCGAGAGTTACGCCCAGAGATAAAATGAGAGAAGAAAGGAGAGAACATGAAAGAGTGGATAACAAACGCAAGGCTCAGTATTCCAAACTGTATTTTATCAAAGTAAGTTTAAAAGTCACCTCGAGAGAGAGAAAATCTAAGAGAGAGACAGAGAGACGAGAATGTGGTAGAGTGTGTGTGTGTGGAGAGAGAGAGTAAGAGAGAGATTTAAGACATAAAAGAAAGACTGAGTGTTAGATTGAGTGAAAACCTTCTGAGAGTACCCCTCTGTCGTTGTTCTCTCTTGACCTCCTGTTCTTCCTGTTCTCTCTCGTCCCCCTGTCTTATCCTCTCTCTCTTGTCTGTCTCTCTTCTCTGTCTCTCTGTCGCTTTTCTCTCTCTCCCCACACACTCTCTCTTTCCTCTTTGTGCTCTCTGCTTCTTCTCTTCTCGCTGTTCTCCGCGTCTCTGTTCTCTCTTTACTCTCTCTCTCCCACACACACTCTCACACATTCTCTCTCTCTGTTCTCTCTCTTAGATTTCTCTCTCTCTGAGGTGACTTTAAATACTTTTGATAAAATACCAGTTTGGAATTCTGAGCCTTGCGTTGTGCTTTATCCACTCTTTCATGTTCTCTCCCTTTCTTCTCCTCATTTTATCTTTCTGGGCGTAACTCTCGCAGAAGTTAGTCTCCAACCATCACAAAGCTTCTCTTTGATGCTGGTTGAGATTAAGCACGCTGTACCTGCATACACTCAAACCACAAACACTAAAGGAAGAATTGAATTCAATTGTAAATTAATCCTTATGACAGAAGTCTGACAGCATTGAAAAGTTCGCCAAGGACATTAAATAACTTTAGTCACTGCCGCTTCCACTGGCAGGGACTTAATGTGAATGTATACTGGTATTGTTGATGTTTTAGGGGGGGGATTTTGGTTGGCAAGACGAGTGGATTTGCCTCTGATAAAAGTAGTAGTTTTTGTGTGTGTGTGTGTGTGTGTGTGTGGTTGTGTGTGTGTTGTGTGTGTTGTGTGTGTGTTGTGTGTGTTGTGTTGTGTTATGTGTGTGTGGTTGGTGCGTGTGCTATGTCGTGCACAAAGCCCACTTGTATTGTATCATCTATTGACCATCTGCTCCACGAGACAGGCTTTGGCCTTTGACCCATATTTCCCATGATGCCTTCTCCAATCCCCGTCGTTGCAGACCCCGCTCACACAGGCATCGCAGATTGGGGATAGATAAATAAATCCAACGTTTTCCACATCTGCCATCACAGACAGAGAGCTTGGTTCTTCAACTCCGGCTTCTGATCCAGCCT
>NC_036845.1:10297199-10322199 GCF_002910315.2 Salvelinus sp. IW2-2015
TCTCCACTCCTCTGGAGCGATTGATTCCATTCCTAGGAGTTATTGGGAAAATCAAACCCCTGGATCCGGCTTATCCACCCAGATTCTGTCTTCTACCGCGCCGACGCCAGCCGCATATAGAGTTGGGAGAGTTCAGACGATCCCAGTGTCGTTGGTGGGGGAAGTAATCTATACTCCGCAGTGAGGATGAGCAGTGCTTACTAGGAAGACTACGAGCACAGTGAGTGTGCTGAAGCAAATGACCCCCTGTGACACTGTACATTTCCCTACTTGCTAATGAATACTGGATATGAGAAAAGAGAATGTACCGTATCGACCTGTGGGGAAATAAGAGATAGAGATTATAAGATGGTTAGTTGATGTAAACAGTTGGTGTAGAGGCGTCTTGTTTGATTGCTCTTATGTTCCCCGCCACATGGTGCCATCGACGCCATCTGGTGAGGAGTCATAGCTGTGGCTGACTCAGTGGGCCAGTGATGCCGGTGGGAGGGAGACAACATGCCCACCGAGTCAACCGCCAACTGCACCAGAGTTATGCAGAAAATCAACTCCGAGAGGAGGCCATTTTAGACTATGGAGACCAGAGGAGGCTGGTGGGAGGAGCTATAGGAGGATGGGCTCATTGTAATGGCTGGAATGGAATCATGGAACGGTATCAAAAGCATAAAACATATGAAAACCACATATTTGAGTCTGATCCATTCCAGCCATTACAATGAGCCCGTCCTCCTATAGCTCCTCCCACCAGCCTCCACTGACGGAGACACACCCCATGTAGAAGCAGCCTGAGGCTCTTGTTGTTGATAACTCACCTTGAGAGGTCACACACATACTCTGCRTTCACCTCACAGTAAGGTGAGTGTATTTTGACGGTGGTCTGGGTGGAGTGGAGAACGCTATTAGTGTAGCTAGGAGGTTACTAAAACCCCATAATAACCCCTGTTCCTCCCCTAACCCTCCATTCCCCATGCACACCCGACCACAGAATGGCT
Source organism: Salvelinus sp. IW2-2015 (assembly GCF_002910315.2). Classification (NCBI taxonomy): domain Eukaryota; kingdom Metazoa; phylum Chordata; class Actinopteri; order Salmoniformes; family Salmonidae; genus Salvelinus; species Salvelinus sp. IW2-2015. The sequence goes on from NC_036845.1 coordinate 10,298,192, forward strand.
CTAATTGAGTTTCCGTGATGTGTCGACTGTGAGGACTCGCTCGCTCACTTACTCACGGGCGACCAGGGACCTCGAGTGGTGAAATACTACATTTGTGGTCAGGCAAGGAGGGGGCAGCCCCCTGTGGGCCTCTCATTCCAGAGAGACAGGCATGACACGGGTGGCTATTGGTTGTGGTAGTTAGTTAGGATCTAATGTGTTCACGAGGTGCTGGGAGACCAGAGTCCAGGAGGAGTAAGAGAGAGGGTGGGGTCATGTGATGGAACGTTGTCACTCCACAGGGCATGCAGGGACATACATGAGCAGCTATGTCTCCTCTGCATTTGATTGTCTGTGTGTGGATGAGTGTGTAGTGGGGAGGGCTCCATCCACACACAGCCTCAGGGCTTATCAGAAAACACACACACACACCCCCCCCCCCACACACACACACACACTGCACAGTTCTGTCTGTGGCTGAAATGTATTCATTTTCCCCTCATGTTTCTCAATGCCTGTTTGTTTGTGGCTTTGTCAGGGGAGAAAATAGAATAACTTATTCCTGCTGTCTGTCTCTTGTATTTCATGGAGTATTGCATTTACATGCATTTACATCATCAGATTGGTTGCTTAGCTGTTAAACCAGTTGAGCGTTTGGAATATCATTAGGTTTGGGCAGTAAAAGTCAACCAAGGGTGAAATGTGGAGAAATGAGAGGAGGATTTGAGAAATGAGGGGAGTGATGGTAGCAGTACAGTAGGGCTGTCCTATTACTCTGTCCACTTTAGGTACCAGAAATACCAGGGGACGTCCACAGTGAGATCAGGCTGTCTGTGTTAAGTGAACACAGGGGAGTGAATATAATGATTTCCCTTTTCCATCCATTCTCCCCTTTCTATGTTGTTATCTCTCTCTCATCTCTCTTGACTTCTATCTTCTCCTCCTTCTCTCCTCTCTCCTCCCTCCCTCCCTCCTCCCCTCCCTCCCTCCCTCCCTCCGCTCCCTCCCTCCTCCCTCCCTCCTCCCTCCTCCTCTCTCTTCTGCCCCACCCATCAGGTTTTAAAAAAATGGTGTGTGCATGCAGGGGGGGAAAGTGGGCCAGTCTAAAGATCATTAATTAGGATGCATAACGCCTCAGTCCGCTGGCTTCCAGGAGCAGATGGGGAGCAGGGTTCCCAGCTCCATAAACATGAGGGGGTTTGTTCCTCAATGACTCTCCTCCCTCAAATATTTCTTCAGTAGCTACCAATGGCAACTATACCCCACCTTTTTGAAGATTTGGTGACATTCTCGTTTGATGGTCTAATATTGACACAGCCAATGATCACTAACTAGCTGTAATATAAGTATAGAGGATGTTGCAAGTTGCTCTGTGGTTTCTCTCACACGTTGAGCATCTCTCCCTGTCTATCTCCTTTCCTCTCTTCTCTTCTCTCTCTTCTCTCTCTCTCTCTCTCTCTCTCTCTTCTCTCTCTCTCTTCTCTTCTCTCTCTCTCTCTCTCTCTCTCTCTCTCTCTCTTCTCTCTCTCTCTCTCTCCTCTCTCTCTCTCTCTCCCCCTCTCTCTTTTCCTCTGTCCCTCAATTTTTTTTTAATCTCTCTCTCTCGCTCTCTCCTCCTTACACTGGTCTCCTCTTAAAGAATTTCACTGTGCATCACATGGTTTTAGAGGAGAAAAAAGCTCTTGATTTGAAACGTAATTATGCATGTCATTAAAACAAAAGTGAGATCCACATCATTGAGTAGTTAATCGTGCATGAAAGGGAGACTCTTTTTAGATTCTGACACACACACACACGCACACACACACACGCACGCACGCACGCACGCACGCACACACACACACACACACATACACACACACACACACACACACACACAGTGTCAAATCCCTGCCAGGCCAGCAAGGACAGGCAATTACGTGAGATGCCTGCATGCATGTGCGTTCAAATGTCACAAAGACTTAACCTGCTGCCACGGAGACTGGACTCATGGGAACACCTGCGCTCTGTGAGTCACCAAGGCGACACATCCCACGCTGTCATTCACACAAACACACACACACCTATGTGACCTCCCCAGGGGCATTGTGGGAGTACAAATCTGTGTGTATGTACCAAACAGTGTGTATGTGTGTGTAATCCTAGCTCAGCTGCATGACTCTTACCCTCTGTATTGTACCTCAGGTGGTCTCAGGTAACAGTGGTACCGCTGATCTCCCTCCAGTCCTCTCACAGGTGTGTGTTCTAGCGGCATCACGCCACCAGACACCACACACCATCTCTGTCAGGTCAGAGAGGGATCACTAGGGTCCAAGAGGGGCCAAGAGGGTCCTGGGGGCTTGGGGAAATGGGATGGGTGTCCCCTCTCTCTATCACCCTCTTTATTTAATGTAATGGTTAAAGGACAACTAGCCCCTCCCTTACGTTGGGTCTTCATGGAGATCTGAAAGAATCTTCCCCATTCCGTCATTACTTCTCCTTCAGTTGAAGCCTCATATCATTTTGGTCGGCTGTTATTGGACAACACTGTCAATGTACTGACACAAATTGGGCCCCACTCAAATGTGTCCTCTTCATCTGATGTCAGACACATAAAGACCACTTGAATGCAATCTCATTCTCGCTCCGTCAATACTGGCCTCTTTTGCACGGCTGCATCTCTAATTCACTGTGTATCAAATCAGGGGGAAGAAGACAAACACAATTTTCCCCTTTTATTCACGGATTTGCATAACAATCCGTGACATCGTTCAAATTAATATTCAAATGAGGAGACAGCTTTGGGTGGACTCAGACGTGTGTCACTGGGCTATTAATACGGCGGGTGTGTATCGTATCTGGGGCGATTTCGCCTGGTTACCATCGGATCTTACGAGGATTAGAAAGGCGGTAACAGACACGTTTGGAGCTTTGCCCGCTTTGTCGACTGATCCACTCTCACAGAACACTGACGAGGTGGATCTGTTGGCTGCCTTTTAGTTCTGCTAGTTTGGTGGAGAAAAGAGGGAAGAGAAGGAGAGAGAGAGGCATGGATGGCCCTGGTGACAGATGAAGCAGAGAGAGTGAGAGAGAGAGTGAGAGAGAGACCTGTGGTGGATGTACGTACTGTAAGATATTCTTCTCTCCTCTGTGAGCAGTTTATGTACAGGTAGTGATCATTCCCATGGTCATGACACTGACACTCTTGTGTTCAACTCTCCTATATCTCTCCTCATCCCTTGCTTTTTGACCCCCAGGCACGGTTTAATGGTTAAAGCCCACTGAGCCAACCCTAAGTCAGCCATTTGTATGCATTTATGTATATATATGCGTGTGTTTGGCATGTACTTAGTGTGTGCTCAGTCGCGTGGACCAAGGATCAAGACACCGCTATCATTATGAAGAGTCATTAATGGCTGTGGAGGAATTCATACATAGCCAACTGCTGTATAAGCCTAACAGCGCCAAACAAAACAACCACGTCCATCCACTGAATTACAAAATAGCAATACAGGAATCTAGAGCCTTGTGCTGAAAAGACCTGTCAAGAAGGCTTCCACCCTCCCCTGTGTCTTCCTCCACTCTTCCTCTTTTCTTCTCCCTCTCGTTTTACCCGCCGCTTCCCTGCGTCCCTCAGATGTGAAGTTCCCTCTTATTTGCTGTTGTCTCTCCTTCGCGCCAGACATTGCAAACAACACGAAGCACAAGTCTGCAGACAAAACAAAACTCTCCCAAAACCAGACGACAAGCAGCAACAACACACAGCGTCTGTTTGCCTGGAGTCCCCTTCTCTGATTCTTTTCTGAACTTCTGAACGCCTTCTGAGAGCACTTGCTTGCTTTCTGCCCTTCCCCACCTCTTTCCTCTCTCCCTATTTCTCCCCTTTTCTCTCTCTCTCTCTCCCTCTCTGTGTGCTATCAGACAGTGTGTTTTGTAGGAAACATGCTCGTGGGAAGAGCGATAGAAAGAGAGGGTGATGGGTTTGTAAAGAAAATGTCATTCTTTTCACTGACTGCTAAGGCCTCGGGGGAAGCGACAGTCTCAGACAGCAGATAGCTGCTAGCGAGGAAACAGACGAGGGAGGGAGAGCCTCAGCCTGGGATGGAAACAGGGAACCTATCAGCCTTGTTGCATCTGGCCATTTGTCTCCACCCAGAGAATGRGTCCAGCGTCATCCAAGAGCTGTGGCTGCCGTCAGGGGGGAAGGTGACACCAGCGGATTGTTGAGAAATTGATTTTGAGAGGCAAATAAGATTAAGGAGATTGTGCCAGGGATCGCAAACACTTTGAAAGGGACAGATGGATGGATGTGTTTGGAAAAGTCAAAGCCCAATGGTGGGAAGTGGCACAGACATGGTTTGTTTTTGGCTAAAAGGAGGACTCAGACCCAATGACATCATAATCAAAGGATTAGGAGCTTCAGCAGACACTAGTCCTCCACTTTCCCAGAATGCAATTAGCTCATATGCCTACATTTCACACAGACAACCTCTTAGTAGTGATTCCACGTCCCCCTGACTGTACCAACTGGTATCTCTAACGTTTGACCCTGACCCTTAATCGCTTTATCTTTTCTGTGTCTGTAGGTGATGAGTGGTACCTCTGCAGGCTGAGCCTGAGTGTRCCCACCCTGGCAGACCTGCAGTGGGGCATGTTCCCTCAGCCCTACCTGGGTGCAGTGGGACCTGACGCCGCACCAGGCTCTGTGGTCTACCGCCTCACCGCCCGCCAACGAGACGGCACAATAGGAAACGCCCACTTCCTGCTACTGGACGGTGAGTGAAATGTCGATCAACATTGTGATTGAATTGATACAACGTTTAAATAGTGTCCATTTTACATTACATTTGATTAGATTAGATAGCTGAACTCTGATGAGATAAAAGCATTTAATGAAAGGATGACATGCAAATGTTCTATTTTTAGGGTACTAGGTGTTGGACATCCCTAAGACAGCGATAATGTACAATAAATTATAACAAAGAAAAAATAAAATAGATATAGATTGAATAAAATACAAAAATTAAATAATGAAAAATCCAAAAGAAGTGAGTGACAGGAACAATGCAGCTGTGATTAGCTACATGTCCCTGGTTACCAGCAGCTTTGTTCCTCCTATTCCTCTCTCTCTTCCTCCTCCTCTTCTCTCTCTTTCTCTTTCTCTTCCTCCTCCTATTCCTCTCTTCCTCCTCCTCCTCTTCTCTCTTCCTCCTCTTCTCTCTCTCTCTCTCTCTCTTCCTCCTCCTCCCCCTCTTCTTTTTATTTCTCTTCCTCCTCCTCCTCCTCTCTCTCTCTCTCTCTCTCTCTCTCTCTCTCTCTCTCTCTTCCTCCTCTTCCTCCTCCTCCTCTTCTCTCTCTCTCTCTCTCTCTCTTCCTCCTCTTCCTCCTCCTCCTCTTCTCTCTCTCTCTCCCTCCTCCTCCTCTTCTCTATCTTTCTCTTCTGTTGATGCTGCTGCCCAGGGGGACATGGATGAAGATGACCCTGTCATCCTGTTCTCCTCAGAGAAAGATCAGAGGCTGGATGTTAACCCGATAACACACACACACCGCACACACACACACACACCGCACACACACAGCCCCAGCTGGCAGAAGGGTCCTCTACCCCCATCTCTATACACAAATAAACACACACACCAGCCCCCCAGCCCAAGAAATCAGCAATGTCTTAGGGATGTCCATTTCTGCACAGCTGTCTCTGCTACATGATATCACTCACATGATTGTCTATAAGGCCCCGGGGCAAGCTGTGTGTTGAGGTGTGAAAACACAGAACAACTTTAATTTGGGGGTCAACTATCCCTTCAAGAAAACCTTTGAGTCACTTGGAAGAACCATGTGTATCTGTGTGTTTATACGTGTTGTTTATATCCCATAACTAGGTGGCGAGGATTCGTTTGAGGTGGACCGTGGCTCTGGGGAGGTCAGGACCACCGGCCGACCCCTGACCCCCAGCAGGGAGTACATGCTGAGGGTGCAGGTGGTTGACACGCAGGGCAGGAAGTGTCCCCCTGCAACAGTGGCTATTCTGGCAGGGTTCCGCCCCCCACAGTTCACCAACGCCTCCTACACCCTGACTGTCCMAGAGAACACGCCCGTGGGCCAAGCGTGAGTACACCCTGGGTTTGGAGAGATTGTTGTGAGGAAAACCCAATTACCCATATTATGGACTACTTTTGACCAGAGCCACCTAGTGCACTATATGGGGAATAGGCTGTGATTGGAGATTACTAGGAAGGTGAATGAACTAGGGTTTTACAGGTGACATTGGACAGGAATAACTGCTGGATGTGGGTCAGGAATAGGATGAGGGAAAGGACAGGGTGCACCATGCATTTCACAATGAGGGAGGAGGGGTAAGTGCATCAGTGAACCAATGAATGCGTGTGTTCTGCATATGTCTGTGTACATGTATTTTTGCTTGTGTATTGTGCTTGTTATGTGGGTGTGTGTGTGAGTATTTGTGTGTGTGTGTGTTTTTGTGTGTGTGTGTGCCGCCTCTGCTGCTCATTAGAGGGGAAGCCAAAGGATTGTGTGAACGTGGATGATTCCTCTGCATTATGTGTCATGTGTTGGGAGGGGGGGTTATGAAGGTGGGGGTGAAGGAGGGACGCAGATGCATCATTTTGTCCCGGCGCTCAGAATATGAAAGTGTGGCTAATTCAAATATGTATTAAAATAAATTTTAGGATAAACATGAAGGGCAAAGTGTGTGTCTGAACCTGCCTCCTCAGGCCTCTGGTGACTGGAGCACAATGTATTCATCTCCTGCCCACCCCCTACACTGTGTGTGTGTGTGTGTGCGTGCGTGTCGGTGCATGTGCCTATTTGCCTGGGTGTGGTAGGTGCAAGTGTGTGTGTCTTAATCCAGAAAACCACAAAATAAAGATGCTATGAATGAGAGTGATGATATCAGACTGAAGATGGATAATTTCTTGCTCCCTGGAGATCTATTTCATTCGTGAATGTGTCTCCTTATGACATCACATCCTGTCTAATGCGTCTCCCGATGACATCACTTCCTGTATACTGTATCTCCTTATGACATCCTGTTCCTGTTTCCCCCTGCAGTGTGGCGATGGTGGGGGCCATCTCCTTCCAGAGGAAGACTCTGTCCTACATGCTGCTGGTGAACCCTGGCAACCTGTTCAGTGTCAACCAGGAGAGTGGAGCTGTCAGCCTCACCCGGACAGTGGACTTTGAGAGTGGACACACACTCCACACACTGCAAGTCAGGGCCTCTGAGCCAGACACAGGCCTCAGCGGTGTGGCAGAGGTACACACACGCAACTATACACACACATACACACATGCACGCATACACACACACAGTCACACATATATAGTACACACTCACCTCTATACACACCTGCTCCTACCCAGATGGCTGGCTTATACACACAAATGGCATCCTCACGAATCCACCAGTTCCCCTTAGGCCCGCTCCAGTCAGCTTGGCTAATTCACTCGAATGAGCTGTGCATGTGGCTCTGAAGGTGTGTGTGTGCCTGCGTGTGTGTGTACGTGTGTACTTTCCGTTGGAGTAGAATTGATGGGGAATAGACCCATTTGAGGAAACATCAACTATAGCCCTGGTCAACTGCAGTAGAGAACGTCCAACCTGCCCCACTATGCTGCTCACCAGCCGTGGTCACATAATGGAGAACAACAGTGTGGAGAGCCAGCCGTGGTCACATAATGGAGAACAACAGTATGGAGAGCCAGCCGTGGTCACANCCAGCCGTGGTCACATAATGGAGAACAACAGTGTGGAGAGCCAGCCGTGGTCACATAATGGAGAACAACAGTATGGAGAGCCAGCCGTGGTCACATAATGGAGAACAACAGTATGGAGAGCCAGCCGTGGTCACATAATGGAGAACAACAGTGTGGAGAGCCAGCCGTGGTCACATAATGGAGAACAACAGTATGGAGAGCCAGCCGTGGTCACATAAGGGAGAACTAACAGTATTGGAGTATCCACCGTGGTCACATAATGGAGAACAACAGTATGGAGAGTCAGCCGTGGTCACATAATGGAGAACAACAGTATGGAGAGTCAGCCATGGTCACATAATGGAGAACAACAGTATGGAGAGTCAGCCGTGGTCACATAATGGAGAACAACAGTATGGAGAGCCAGCCAGTGTAGCATGGTGATTCTGTTCAGGTGATTGGACTGTGGCCTCAGTGGCGAGTTTGGAAATAGAAATAGCTTCAGTGCAGATACAGTGAAGACTATGGAGATTCTGGGTAAAAAGACAGAGAGACAATTGTTGTTTTTATTTATTCAGAAGGTTGTTTATCTTTGCTATCCTATTATGTGAAGAGAATCATCTCAGGCTTTACAATTAACATCATATTGTATGACGTCTCCCTCAGATTTAAAAAGAACCTTTTACCTAAATGAGAACAGGTGTGTCCTAACCCCTTGTTTGGCTTCAGTTTCCATTCCCACAAGGGCAGTTGAGGTAAGCTGTTGTGAAACTGGCGTATTGGAATCCCCCGGGGCGGCCATCTTTGTTTGTCAGATGCTCACATCCACTGATTGAGTTGTTTAGATGGACTTGGCAACCAGGCAGGACCCTGTGGCCAACGTGTGCCTGGCAACCAGGCAGGACACTGTGGCCAACGTGTGCCTGGCAACCAGGCAGGACACTGTGGCCAACGTGTGCCTGGCAACCAGACAGGACACTGTGGCCAACGTGTGCCGGACACAGAGGAACGCTTTGGCACCACAAACACACACACACAAACAAACATGTACAACGTGAGTAGACAAACACAGAAACTCTTGCATGTACACACACATGCATTAAACACAGATGTAACAGTGCACACGTACAGACACAACACACACCAACATAAACAGGCTCCGCAATCTGGCAATAAGCTGGGCACCAGTCACGGTCACCTTCCTCTGTCCAAAACTCACCCCGTCTGTGGTCAAGACCTCAATCCGTTTGCTCTCTCTCCCTCTCTTTATGTCTTTCCTCTCACTCTGTCTCTCTCTGCCTCTGTTTCTCTCTCTCTCTGCTATCATTAATACAAGCCCATTGGGTAGGAGTATGAAGAGGAGAAGGCATCCCATAGAGTTCCATGTCTCTTTCCCTCTCTCTCCTCCCCATCTCTCTCCGCTCCCAGCTTCTTCTCCTAATCTTCCTTAAGCACTTGTACTAGCTCTTAGTATCACTAATACTCTCACTTTCTGCCACGCACACAGACGCACACACAACACACACACAAACACACACACATACACAGTACGGCAGCAGTATGAGACCAGGCTCCTGTTGGACCAGGCTCACGGTGTGTGGCGGCTCTCCAAGAGGGTCTTAACAGACAGGGTGTTTTTCTAACAGGGATTGGGATTCCCAGGGAGTGTTGGTGATTAGGTATGAGTGAGAGGGGGATCCAGTCTGCCGGGTTTGGAGGAGTGGAGAGAGGGAGGGCTTCATAGTGTTACCCACAGGATAGAACGTAGAAATAGTGGCAAGAATGGACAGCTCTCTGTTTTAAATCAGTCTGATTGAATTGATGCACTAGGGGAAGAGTCAGACATTTTGTGTCAGTGTATCGATGCCAAGCATAACCTTATTGTTTGGAGTTTGGAGTTGTTGTTGTCTTTGGAGCGAATCCTAACTTCCACATAAGTCGAATTTTCACTTAGTCTCGCATTGACATCAAGTTTGGATTTCAATTATTTGTGGCCTCCCGAGTGGAGCAGCAGTCTAAGGCATTGCATCTCAGTGCTAGAGGCATCACTACAGACCCTGGTTCGATCCCAGGCTGTATCACAACCGGCCGTGATTGGGAGAACTATGAGGTAGCGCACAATTTGCCCAGCGTTCACCGAGTTAGACGAGGGTTTGGCCTACCAGGATTTCCTTGTCCCATCGCGCTCTAGCGACTCCTTGTGGCGGGCCGGGCGCCTGCAAGCTGACTTCGGTCACTAGCTGAATGGTGTTTCCTCCTACACATTGGTGCGACTGGCTTCCGGGTTAAGCGAGCAGTGTGTTAAGAAGCAGCGGGCCTTGGCATGGTCGTTTTTCGGAGGACGTATCGCTCTCTCCCGAGTCCGTATGGGAGTTGCAGTGATGGGACAAGACTGTAACTACCAATTGAATATAACTTAAAAGCTGTAAAAGTACAAAAAAAAGGATTTCAATTTGCCTCAGATTTTGAAGGTTTGTCAAATATGGTGTTGGAGTTTTTGCATTTTCAAAGTTCCAATGAAGTTTGTGTTAGTTCCTTCATTTCAGACTGACAGTGTGGGAGTTGATGTGAGTGTGTTGAGTGTGTTAGCCTAGTCATAGTTCCATACTGGGGCCCACGCTGGCTTCTCCAGCCCCCTGTCTGCCATGGCTGCTCTGTGTGCCCACCTCTCTCCCCTGGGGAGCAGCAGTCTACCCCCTGGCACATCTGGTCCCCAGAGATAACACCCCCATGTGGGAGACTGGAGGGGGAGGATCCAGCATGACTAACACTGCTCAGGGAACCTCTGGACTACCCCGCCTCTCTTTACCTCTCTCACTCTCTTTCCCTACCTATCTCTCTAACTCAATCTCTACCACCATCCTGCCCCATCATTATCTATCTTTTCCTCTTTCTGCCCCCCCTTTCTTTCTCTCTGTCGCTATCTTCCTAGGTTTTCTTTCTCTCTTTTTCTCTTCCCCCTTAATTATCTCTCTCTCCTTTGGATCTCTCTATCTTCCTTACGCCTCAGGACTGTCATATTTACAGCTATAAAAAAAAATATGTGTGTGTGCACAGAGATTCAGTGTAGATGTGTGTGCATGCATCTGTAAGAGTGAGTGTGTGTGTTTGCGTGCGCACGCGTGAGCGTTTGTGTGATGTTGTGTTCCGCTTGGCCGGGGAGCGGCTCAGAGGGTTGGGGTGCAGCTGTGCCTGACTACCACTAGGTCCTCGCCCTCCCACGCACATTTATATTAACCCAGCCAACACGCCCGAGAAAACACACATACACACAAACACTCACATACACATTCACATATCTTGTAAATGACTGTCAAAGCTTCACACAAAGAAGAACTTCCACAGACACCAGCCCATCGCCGCTCCAAGTTAACCCTTTCTCCTCTGTCCTTCCCTATAGGTGGTGGTTCACATCACAGATGAGAATGACTGCACCCCAGAATTCCTCCACTCCATTTACAGCCGGGATAACATTCCCGAAGCCACCGCGCCTGGAACATCACTGCTACAAGGTGAGACATCGGTGGAGGTTCTATGTGGGACATAAAGTCCATAACATACGTAGAGACACACACACAGACACACAGACAGAGAGACACACAGACAGAGACCCAAAGACACACAGAGACACACAAACAGAGACACACAAACAGAGACACACACACAGAGACACACACACACACAGAGACACACAGACACACAGAGACACACAGACAGGAACAGAGGACACACAGACAGACAGTACATAACAGACAGACAGACAGTAACAAACAGACAGCTAAGACAGTACATTAACAGACAAACAGAGGCACACAGACAGACAGAGACACACAGACAGACAGAGACACACAGACAGACAGACAGACAGACAGTACATAACAGACAGACAGAGACACACAGACAGACAGAGACAGACAGACAGACAGACAGACAGACAGACAGACAGACAGACAGACAGTACATAACAGACAGACAGTACATACAGTAACAGTGTATACAGTGCCTTCAGAAAGTATTCAGACCCCTTTACTTTTTCCACATTTTGTTACGTTACAGCCTTATTCTAAATTGTTTTTTTCCCTCATCAATCTACACACAATACCCCATAACAGGATTTTAGCAATTTTTGCTAATTTATAAAAAATAAAAATAAACATTTACATGAGTATTCAGACCCTTTACTCAGTAGTTTGTTGAAGCACCTTCGGCAGCGATTACAATATTGAGTCTTCTTGGGTTTGACGCTACAAGCTTGGCACACCTGTATTTGGGGAGTTTCTCCCATTCTTCTCTGCAGATCCTCTCAAGCTCTGTCAGGTTGGATGGGGAGCGTTGCTGCACAGCTAATTTCAGGTCTCTCCAGAGATATTCGATCAGGTTCAAGTCCGGGCTCTGGCTGGGCCACTCAAGGACATTCAGAGACTTGTCCCAAAGCCACTCCTGTGTTGTCTTGGCTGTGTACTTAGGGTCGTTGTCCTATTGGAAGGTGAACATTCACCCCAGTCGGAGGTCCTGAGCGCTCTAGAGCAGGTTTTCATCAAGGATCTCTCTGTACTTTGCTCTGTTCATCTTTGCCTCGATCCTGACTAGTCTCCCAGTCCCTACCACTGAAAAACACCCCCACAGCATGATGCTGCCACCACCATGCTTCAACGTACAGATGGTGCCAGGTTTCCTCCAGACGTGACGCTTGGCATTCAGGCCAAAGAGTTCAATCTTGGTTTCATCAGACCAGCAATCTTGTTTCTCATGGTCTGCGAGTCTTCAGGTGCCTTTTGGCAAACTCCAAGCGGGCTGTCATGTGCCTTTTACTGAGGAGTGGCTTCCGTCTGGCCACTCTACCATAAAGGCCTGATTGGTGGAGTGCTGCAGAGATGGTTGTCCTTCTGGAAGGTTCTCCCATCTCCACAGAGGAACTCTAGAGCTCTGTCAGAGTGACCATCAAGTTCTTGGTCACCTCCCTGACCAAGGCCCTTCTCCCCCAAATGCTCAGTTTGGCCAGGCAGCCACTCTAAGAAGAGTTTTGGTGGTTCCAAACATCTTCCATTTAAGAATGATGGAGGCCACTGTGTTCTTGGGGACCTTCAGTGCTGCATACATGTTTTAGTACCCTTCCCCAGATCAGTGCCTCAACACAATCCTGTCTCTGAGCTCTACGGACAATTCCTTCAACCCCATGACTTGGTTTTTGCTCGGACATGCACTGTCAACTGTGGGATCTTATATAGACAGGTGTGGGCCTTTCCAAATCATGTCCAATCAATTGAATTTAGCACAGGTGGACTCCAATCAAGTTGTAGAAATATCTTAAGGATGATCAATGGAAACAGGATGCACCTGAGCTCAATTTCAAGTCTCATAGCAAAGGGGCTGAATTCTTATGTAAATAAGATATTTCTGTTTTTTTTATTTAATTCATTTGCAAAAAAATCTAAAAACCTGTTTTCACTTTGTCATTATAGGGTATTGTGTGTAGATCACTGAGGATTATTATTTTTTTAATCCATTTTAGAATTAAGGCTGTAACGTAACAAAATGTGGAAAAAGTCAAGGGGTCTGTATACTTTCCGACGGCACTGTAACAGACAGACAGACAGACAGACAGACAGGACAGGACAGACAGACAGACAGACAGACAGACAGAGACAGACAGACAGACAGACAGACAGACACAGACAGACAGACAGACAGACAGACAGACAGACAGACAGAACAGACAAGACAGTAACAGACAGTGGGTGATGCCCTCTGTGTGAGATGTTGATAGCCAGGCTTGGTTAGTGGACAGACACCCTGAGGGGTGAGGAGAGGGTGACCTCTACTAAAGGCTGGCCATAATGGAATGGGCTGCTCTTATCACCCTGCCTGTCCCAGACCTGATCCTATCACAGTAATTGAAAGGGTTTTGCGCCCACTCACAATGGATGACTATGTGCAAGGTTTAACCACCGGCTACTCTTTTATAGAGGGAGGAAGGGAAGGGAGGAGTGGACAACCCTATGGGAGGTTAGATAGACGAGCGTGTGCTTTGTGCCGTTCATGCACAGGTATGTTCAGTCAATGTGCTACCATGTCAGTGCATGCATCTTTGTCCCATTCTATGTGACCTCAACTCTATTGCACACGCCACACGTTAAATGCGAGCCGACAATGAGGTTGGCTTTGCTGCTTGTCACACTGCATTAGGTTCTGGGATCAAATTATCAATGCTAATGGATAGCAGGCTAACAGCTAGCCTCCCTGGGAGTGCTTGAGCAGTCTTCCCCCACTGAGCCATGAGGAGAAGAGGGAGAAGAGGAGACACCCCATTTTTCAAGTGTGTGTGTGTTTGTGGGTGTGTGTGTGTGTGTGTGTGTGGTGTGTGTGTGTGTGTGTGTGTGTGTGTGGTGTGTGTGGTGTGTGTGTGTGTGTGTGTGTTGTGTGTGTGTGTGTGTGTGTGTGGTGTGTGTGTGTGTGTGTGTGTGTGTGTGTGTGAGCCAGAGAGAAGAGAATGGCCGAATTGCTTACCAGCCTTTAATTCTGTCTTTGTTCTCAGCTTAAGCCAATCGGCTTTAGCGAGGGATGGAGAAAATACAGAGACAAAAAGAAAAGAGAGAACGAGAGAGTAAGACAGGATGATCTAGTGGCCGCAGCATGCTTTCTGAAGCAGATGCACACGTTGGCATGGGCCCGGCTGTGTGTGTGTCTCTGTGTGTCTGGTGTGTGTCTCTGTGTGTCTGTGTGTTTGTCTCTGTGTGTCTGTGCATGTGCTTATGAAAATTCAATTATGGTGAATATGCAGCTTTTTTGCATATCGCCATGTCGACAGACGCGCCTGTCACTCTGTGTCACTCACTCACGCAGTGGAGACTCCCCCTGCATGCAGAGCACGCGCGTGTGCGCGCGTGCGCGTGTGTGTTTGTAGTATTTGTATGTGAATGGATAGTTTGATTTCGAGCTTTAGAATGGATAGTTGTGATTCAAGCTTTAGAATGGATAGTTTGATTAAAAGCTTTAGAATGGATAGTTTTGATTAAAAGCTTTAGAATGGATAGTTTGATTAAAAGCTTTAGAATGGATATTGATTTAAACTTAGAATGGATAGTTTGATTTAAAGCTTTAGAATGGATAGTTTGATTAAAGCTTTAGAATGGATAGTTTGATTAAAAGCTTTAGAAGTGGATAGTTTGATTAAAAGCTTTAGAATGGATAGTTTTTGATTAAAAGCTTTAGAATGGATAGTTTGATTAAAAGCTTTAGAATGGATAGTTTTGATTAAAAGCTTTAGAATGGATAGTTTGATTTCAAGGTTTAGAATGGATAGTTTGATTTCAAGCTTTAGAATGGATAGTTTGATTTCAAGCTTTAGAATGGATAGTTTGATTAAAAGCTTTAGAATGGATAGTTTGATTTCAAGCTTTAGAAATGGATAGTTTGATTTCAAGCTTTAGAATGGATAGTTTGATTTAAAAGCTTTTAGAATGGATAGTTTGATTTCAAGCT
Source organism: Salvelinus sp. IW2-2015 (assembly GCF_002910315.2). Classification (NCBI taxonomy): domain Eukaryota; kingdom Metazoa; phylum Chordata; class Actinopteri; order Salmoniformes; family Salmonidae; genus Salvelinus; species Salvelinus sp. IW2-2015. The sequence continues at coordinate 10,313,348 of NC_036845.1, forward strand.
TTAGAATGGATAGTTTGATTTCAAGCTTTAGAATGGATAGTTTGATTTCAAGCTTTAGAATGGATATTTGATTTCAAGCTTTAGAATGGATAGTTTGATTTCAAGCTTTAGAATGGATAGTTTGATTTCAAAGCTTTAGAATGGATAGTTTGATTAAAAGCTTTAGAATGGATAGTTTGATTAAAAGCTTTAGAATGGATAGTTTGATTTAAAAGCTTTAGAATGATAGTTTGATTTCAAGCTTTAGAATGGATAGTTAGTTGATTAAAAGCTTTAGAATGGATAGTTTGATTAAAAGCTTTTAATGGATGTTTGATTAAAGCTTTAGAATGGATAGTTTGATTTCAAGCTTTAGAATGGATAGTTTAGTTTGATTAAAAGCTTTAGAATGGATAGTTTGATTTCAAGCTTTAGAATGGATTAGTTTGATTTCAAGCTTTAGAATGGATAGTTAGTTTGATTAAAAGCTTGAATGGAAGTGTTGATTCAAGCTTTAGAAGGATAGTTTAGTTTTGATTAATGTAGATGATAGTTTGATTTAAAAGCTTAGAATGGATAGTTTGATTAAAGCTTTAGAATGGATAGTTTGATTAAAAGCTTTAGAATGGATAGTTTGATTTCAAGCTTTAGAATGGATAGTTTGATTTCAAGCTTTAGAATGGATAGTTTGATTTCAAGCTTTAGAATGGATAGTTTAGTTTGATTTCAAGCTTTAGAATGGATAGTTTGATTTCGAGCTTTAGAATGGATAGTTTGATTAAAAGCTTTAGAATGGATAGTTTGATTTCGAGCTTTAGAATGGATAGTTTGATTAAAAGCTTTAGAATGGATAGTTTGATTAAAAGCTTTAGAATGGATAGTTTGATTAAAAGCTTTAGAATGGATAGTTTGATTTCGAGCTTTAGAATGGATAGTTTGATTAAAAGCTTTAGAATGGATAGTTTGATTTCGACTTTAGAATGGATAGTTTGATTAAAAGCTTTAGAATGGATATAGTTTGATTAAAAGCTTTAGAATGGATAGTTTGATTAAAAGCTTTAGAATGGATAGTTTGATTTCAAGCTTTAGAATGGATAGTTTGAGTTCAAGCTTTAGAATGGATAGTTTGATTTCAAGCTTTAGAATGGATAGTTTGATTAAAAGCTTTAGAATGGATAGTTGATTAAAAGCTTTAGAATGGATAGTTTGATTTCAAGCTTTAGAATGGATAGTTTGAGTTTGATTGAAAGCTTTTAGAATGGATAGTTTGATTAAAAGCTTTAGAATGGATAGTTTTGATTAAAAGCTTTTAGAATGGATAGTTTGATTTCAAGCTTAGATGGATAGTTTGATTAAAAGCTTTAGAATGGATAGTTTAGTTTGATTTAAAAGCTTTAGAATGGATAGTTTGATTTCAAGCTTTAGAATGGATAGTTTGATTAAAAGCTTTAGAATGGATAGTTTGATTAAAAGCTTTAGAATGGATAGTTTGATTTCGAGCTTTAGAATGGATAGTTTGATTTCAAGCTTTAGAATGGATAGTTTGATTTCAAGCTTTAGAATGGATAGTTTGATTAAAAGCTTTAGAATGGATAGTTTGATTAAAGCTTTAGAATGGATAGTTTGATATAAAGCTTTAGAATGGATAGTTTGATTAAAAGCTTTAGAAAGATAGTTTGATTAAAAGCTTTAGAATGGATAGTTTGATTAAAAGCTTTAGAATGGATTGTTTGATTTAAAGCTCTTAGAATGGATGAGTTGATTAAAAGCTTTAGAATGTATAGTTTGATTAAACGCTTTAGAGTGGATAGTTTGATAAAAGCTTTAGAATGGATAGTTTGATTAAAAGCTTTAGAATGGATAGTTTGATTAAAAGCTTTAGATGGATAGTTTTGATTAAAAGCTTTAGAAATGGATAGTTTGATTAAAAGCTTTAGAATGTATAGTTTGATTAAAGCTTTAGGAGGGATAGTTTGATTAAAAGCTTTAGATGGATAGTTTGATTTCAAGCTTTAGAATGGATAGTTTTGATTAAAAGCTTAGAATGGATAGTTTGATTTAAAGCTTTAGAATGGATAGTTTGATTTCAAGCTTTAGAATGGATAGTTTAGTTTGATTAAAGCTTTAGAATGGATAGTTTGATTAAAAGCTTTAGAATGGATAGTTTGATTAAAAGCTTTAGAATGGATAGTTTGATTTCAAGCTTTTAGAATGATAGTTTGATTAAAAGCTTTAGAATGGATAGTTTAGTTTGATTAAAGCTTTAGAATGGATAGTTTGATTTCAAGCTTTAGAATGGATAGTTTGATTAAAAGCTTTAGAATGGATAGTTTGATTAAAAGCTTTAGAATGGATAGTTTGATTTCGAGCTTTAGAATGGATAGTTTGATTTCAAGCTTTAGAATGGATAGTTTGATTTCAAGCTTTAGAAATGGATAGTTTGATTAAAAGCTTAGAATGTATTGATAAAGCTTTAGAATGGATAGTTTTATTAAAAGCTTTAGAATGGATAGTTGATTAAAAGCTTTAGAATGGATAGTTTGATTAAAAGCTTTAGAATGGATAGTTTGATTAAAAGCTTTAGAATGGATAGTTTGATTAAAAGCTTTAGAATGGATAGTTTGATTTAAAAGCTTTAGAATGGAATGGTTTGATTAAAAGCTTTAGAATGTATAGTTTGATTAAACGCTTTAGAGTGGATAGTTTGATTAAAAGCTTTAGAGATGGATAGTTTGATTAAGTCTTTAGAATGGATAGTTTGATTAAAAGCTTAGAATGGGATAGTTTGATTAAAAGCTTTAGAATGGATAGTTTGATTAAAAGCTTTAGAATGGATAGTTTGATTTCAGATGCAGCGAGAGAAAAATACTGAGAAAGATGCGAGCATGAGGGAAAGAGATAGTCAGGAGAAAGAGATAAGGATAGAGAGAGAAAGATAGAGAGAGGGGATGATTATTGTTGTTTACCTTAAGTCAGGATTAGTCTATAAATTGGGCCTTGGTTTTTAATGGAAGCTAGCAGTGAGTGACGGGGAAATCTGCCTCTCCAATTATCTAGCCGAAATGTCCCAGGAAGGATTTAGCAGAGTAGGGAGGCGAACAACCCCCCCCCCCACACACACACACACACCCACACACAAACCCCTCAGCTAGCCAGAATCGCTCGCCTAGCCTCTCCCCATATTCCTATGTTTAATTTAGCTACCGCTGCAACTCCAATACTCCTGCCTATGCATTAAAAATGCTAATAGGTAGCCTGAAGATATATTATATTAGTCTGTGTATATTTAATGAACCTTCTGTTTCAATCCTGGCCTTAAGCTCCCCTTCTCTCACACACATGAACACACACAAACACACACATACACACATGAACACACACACGCACACACATGAACACACACATACACACACTCTCTCTCGCTCGAACACATCCCCCCCTGCAACAGGTTCATGTGTGAGTGAGAGAGCTAATGGGATAGAGGGAGGAAGAGGGAGAAGTAGAAAGAGATGATGGAATGATGAGAGATGGAAGAGAAGCAGTGAGTCAGCCAGTATACAACTGCTCATTTGCGTCATTCTGTGTACATGTGGGCGTGAGCATTTCTACATGCACGTGTGTACATTAACACACACTTGTCTGTGTCTGTGTGTGGAACACACGCTCTCTCTCGCCCTGAGGGCTAATTCATTACAACTGGGCTCTGGCTCTTTGGCTAATGACAGCATAGCCAGTCTAACACTAGCCAATACTCAGTACATACAGTAGGTCTACAGTACAGCTGGTGTTATCACACACACTTCATACACCACTGGCCTCCATTATGTCTCTTTTAACACCACAGACGGCTTAAATTCACCTACTGTACAATGGCAAGGAGCTGGGAAGGGGGAGGGAAGGGGGGACAAGGAAGGGTGGAAGACTACTTTAAGTCGTTAAGACTAATGTATGTCACTCTGGATAAGAGCATCTGTTAAATGACTAGATGGAGAGAGAGTGGAGAGAGAAATAGATAGGCCTAGCGCAGCGCAGAGCCGGTGATAATAGAAATATCCCAATTGCTGCTGCTTGTGTTCGACCGCTCACGATGTGGTGTGTGTGTGCATGCGCCCTAGAGAGATGCCGCCGTCTATAATAGATAGATAATGTGTGTTGCTTCGTGTGTGCTCGGTGTGTGGTACGAACGATTGTGAGTGTGATGTCGTCGCTCCGTAGCTTCGCCGCTGTCCGTCTGTGTCTGTGTGTTTTCGTCGAACAATTTTCCCACCTCATATAATTTGTGTGACCACCATGCAATATCTTTCTGCTTGGTCTATTTCTGTACTTCGCGAGAGAAGCGTGGGCAATAATGTTAACCAATGTGTTACATTATAGGCTGATGTCATATAAGGAATACTAAATGACTTCCTCGCTGTCCTCCTCTACGCTCTCCTTTGAGAGATATAATAACAACATAACACTAGAGTCTCTCACCTGTCTCTCCTTGTCTTTCTCCTGTCTTTCCTCCTGTCGTTCTCCTTGTCTTCTCCCCTGTCTCTCCTCCCTGTCTGTTCTCTGTTTTCCTCCTCCGTACTGTATCACATATCACTAGTTCCTATTGCCGAATCATCTCAGAGTCTATATCCTCCTCGTTCTTATACAATTCATGCGCGTGGCGTATATTCCTGTCGGGCGTGCCCTGATCAATATAATCCTACTATATCCGTCTCCTTGTCCTCCCTCTCTTTCTCCCTCCTTCTCCTGCTCTTCCTCCTGTCTTCCTCTTCTCATCCTCCTGTCTTCCTCTCTAGTTCTAGCGAGGGACTGTGACACCGGCTCAACTCAGAGCTCTCCTACTTCATCCAGAGTCCCGACTTTGCCATTCTCTCCAGGGGCGTGGTCAGCCCCAGCCAACGGTTGGACTACGAGCGCCCAATCACATGTACGAGTTTGTGTGGTTGCCGTGGACAACGGGACTCCACCCCGCACCGGGACCGCTCCATCCGGTTCAGAATGGCCAATACCAACGAAGAGGCTCCCATCTTCTCTCAAGCTGTGTATGTTGTCATCTATCTGTTTCTCCCTCTCTAACTCCCCCTTTCTCCTCTCATTTCTCCTCTCTTATTCTATGCCACTGTGCTGGTTGGCTGCTCGTCCTCCCCCATTCCTACACTCACACTCTCCCTCCCTTTTACTCGACTCTACACCCTCTACCAATGGAAGTTGTTACTCAGAGCAGAATTCTATCCAGTTAGCCCTGCCCCCCTTCATCACACACACAACCATACATCTACACACACACAACCATACATCCACACACACACAACCTACATCCACACACACACAACCATACATCCACACACACACAACCATACATCCACACACACACAACCATACATCCACACACACACAACCATACACCATCACCACCACACAACCATACAATCCACACACACCACAACCATACATCCACACACACACACAACCATACATCCACACAACACACAACCATACATCCACACACACACAACCATACATCCACACACACAACCATACATCCACACACACAACTCCCTCTTTAGTCCTATGAGGTGGCATTTGGCTAGCGCAGCCAGAGCAGAGGCAGAGCGAACCATTTGGAGCCATGCAGAGATATAGCAGCATGCCAACAGTGACACACTAGCACACAGAGAGAGACACAGTGAGACTTTAGCCTTGCCACATGCCTACAGAGGATGGGCAATTCATTAAACATGGGTGTGTGTGTGTGTGTTGTGTGTGTTGTGTGTGTGTGTGTGTGTGTGTGTGTGTGTGTTGTGTGTGTGTGTGTGTGTGTGTGTGTGGTGTGTGTGTGTGTGTGTGTGTGTGTGGTGTGTGTGTGTGTGTGTGTGTGTGTGTGTGTGTGTGGTGTGTGTGTGTGTGTGTGTGTGGGGCAGGACTAGTCCATGTACCAGAAGAGACGCTTCAGAGGGCTGGGGAGGGAAACAGATGGTAGGGTTGGGGATCTTCCTGAGCTACGGCAGGTTTTCTCTCATCCCTCTGCAAAATACCTATTGAAGAAATGAATAAATTATGAAAGAAAATACATGCAAATTAAATGTAATGCCAATTACATAATATAATAATAATGACTGTATGAATATTGTTTTATAAATCTCTCTCTCTTCCCCCCTCTCTCTTCTTTCTTTCTTTCTTTCTTCTTTCTTTCTTCTTTCTTTCTTTCTTTCTTTCTTTCTTCTTTCTTTCTTTCTTTCTTTCTTCTTTCTTTCTTTCTTTATATCACTATCTATCTATCTAATCTCTCTCTCTCTGTCTCTCTCTCTGTCTCTCTCTCACACACACTCCCCCCCTACCTCTCTCTCCCTTTCTCTTCTCTTCTCTCTCTCTCTCTGTCTGCAGCTATAAGACGTTCTTGTCGGAGGACGCTGGTCCTGACACTCTGGTGGCCATTGTCCACGCCAATGACCCTGATGGAGACGGGGTCTCTACGCCATCACTGGCGGAACGAGGACAGTAACTTTGAGCTGGACAACCAGAAAGGTGCGTAGAGTTGACAGTGTGTATTTCCAAGGGGTTTTGTAAGAGTGGTGCAAGGGCTTGTATGGAGAAGACTGGAGAAGGTATAACATAGTGGTTCTATAGTAAGGCATTCAGACACACATGAAACACAGGCAGACAAACGAACAGTCATATGCATGTATGGAGATAAACAGACATTCTTAAACCCTAACGCATAAAACAGATGAACTCTAACATGCATACACTACTTCAGACGGAGAAAACCAAGAATACGCCTGACACACACGCACACACACAACACACACACACACACACACACACACACACACACACACACACACACACACACACACACACACACACACACACACACCCACACACACACACACACATACTTGTTATTCAGATTAGCTTGTGTTTGCTGTGGTAACTTCAATTGGGGATCAAGCTCAATGCTAGGCCAGCGGGAACCCAAATCTCTAACAAAACCCCCTCTACTCTCACACACACACTTCATAGTCATACTCTCCCAGCACAGACCCTTTTATTTTCCTGTTCATCTCTGTTTGTCTTTGTGGACTCCATGTAAAAGATGTTTTTGAGTCTGTCTCCTTTTGTGTGTCTGTGTGTTCATGTGTTTGTACGTGTATGTGTGTTTGTATGTGTTGTACATAAGTCTCTCAGTCTCTCTGTGTACTGGCTTTCACACTTTCCTCACAGTCGAGTCTCTCTACGTCTGCGTCGGCAATCTTCCGGTTATCGTTTGTTTACAAGAGCCCTCTCTCGCCTCCGAGGTGGAAACACTGACTAATGCTTAAGCCCCCTGCCTTCCTTATCACCAGCCCCGCACTGCACTGCCTCTCCACCACACAGCCTATTACGGCCACCACACACACACACACACACACACACACACACACACACACACCACACACACACACACACACACACACACACACACAACACACAACACACACACACACACACACACACACACACACACACACACACACACACACACAACACACACACACACACACACACAAAGATGTCCTTTGGCTTTTTCCACTGTTACCGAGGGGAAAATTTGTCACTTCAAAGACTTAAGCTGCATTTTTATGTATATTTCTCTCGGTACTTTGGTAGACATAGTTACTTATTTATTTGTGAGGAATCTGCATTGGAGAAATGTGTCAAAAGATGTAGGGTCCTAAAGGGCTTGTTGTAGGGGATTGTAAAGGGTGGGGGCTTGGTGTAAAATATTTCCCCCCTTTGTAGTTAAAGCTACGTTTTGAGTGTTGGTTTGATTGTTTGTGTGCGTGTAGTGGGTTTGTCTGACTGCAATATGTGCTATAGTAACAAAGATGGCTGCCATTGTCTCTCTCTCTAGGCATCATCAAACTGCGGCGGAGCCCCCCTCCTATCCTGCGTGGCCCCCAGTACATCCTCAACATTACCGCCACTGATGACAACGCGGCAGACGGACCCTATCCCCTCAGTAACTCCGCCCAGGTCATAGTGGGCATCAACGACATCAACAACAACAAGCCTGTCTTTGAAGAGGTGAGGGAAGGGGGGCATTGGACACATTATGGGTGTGTGTGAAGCCTGTGTGCTGTCGAAAAATAGATGAGCGATGAGGCATATAAAGTTGCAGTGGAGATGAAAACAAGAGAGAGAGGGGCAAAGAGCGAGAAAGACTGATAGCGATAAGGAGAGAGAGAGAGAGAAAGAAAGAGAGAGAGAGAGTAACATAGTGACTGAGGGAGGAGAGGCAGAGGTCCACAGCACTAGGGATGAGAGAGATGACAGAAAGAGAGAGAGGAACATGCCAAGTTGCCAGTTCAAAGTAAAGACAGCTGGTGTTCTCCTCGACGGCAGAACTCCACTCTACTGCAGTCCTGAACACTCCAGGGTCAGACCAGAATGCCCTCTTAGCATAGCTCAGATCAGCTCAGCACAGCTCGGCCCCAAAGATGAATATTTCAGCAGGGACTTGCCCACAGGGTCAGTGGGTTCCTACACGGGAGGAGGAGTGCTAAGTGTGCAAAATCTGGCAACCCGTTAGATTTGGCAACTCCTTGCACCCCACGTCATGCGTGTTAACTAGTCTTATTGTGATGGATGTTGAATGCTGGCTGGGGTAATCACAGTCCATCTGTGCTGGTTGACCAGTGTGTCCCATTGGCTACTGGTCATTTTTAATTGGGACTTACTTTTACAACTGACAAATGCAGCATCAATGCCATAAGTGCTGTGTGAACTCTGCCCCCTCAGTGCCATAACTACAGCGTCAACACCGGTGTCCTGGAGAACCAGCCCCCTGGGACATTTGTCCTGCGCGTTCACGCCCTCGACGCAGACATGGGGGTCAA
>NC_036845.1:10327718-10330218 GCF_002910315.2 Salvelinus sp. IW2-2015
GTGATGGGGAACTCTCACATGAACGGACAAATCCCTGGTACCCTGGCCTTAAATATGATTTTAGGGGGACGGTTGAACTAATTTCCTTGTTGCGCTTAGAATGGAATAACATTTTAATTCCTTGTGGAATATCAGGCAAAGGGCTTAGTAAGCACTTGTTGGAGAGTGTGGAGGAGGGAGAGGACGCTTAGATAAGACAGTCCCTTGTGTCTATGGCAGGGCAACCTTAGCGAGAACACTGGTTCCCCTAAGCCACCACTCAACACTAAACAACCATATTTGTATTGGGGGATTAAAAGACAGCAGCCAAAATAATACCTTTATAATACCTTGATAAGATACTTAATGTATTGACAAGGCAAGACCAACAGGCACATTTGATATGAAATTGTCTGAACCAAACAGGAGAGGACAAAGGTGAAATGATGAGCGTGACGGAGATGACCCAATGTGACGGAGGAGTGACAGAGGTGACCCTTACACTGGTAGCGGCTGTTCTCAAACTTGGGGTCGTTGTCGTTTCTGGTCGGCGATGAGGATGGTGATCTGGCAGATGCCGATGAGGGGCTCCTGGCCAGGTCTGTCGCCGTGACAGACAGGGCGTACTCTCTCTGGCGCTCGCGGTCGAAACTCACTGTGGTGCTGATCACACCTGGAGACACACACACACACACACACACCAACACACACACACACCAAGAGAGAGAGGAACATGCCAAGTTGCCAGTTCAAAGTAGAGACAGCTGGTGTTCTCCTCGGGGGCAGAACTACACTCCACTGCAGTCCGGAACACTCCAGGGTCAGACCAGAATCCCCTCTTAGCATAGCTCAGATCAGCTCAGCACAGCTCGGCCCCAAAGATGAATATTTCAGCAGGGACTTGCCCACAGGGTYAGTGGGTTCCTACACGGGAGGAGGAGTGCTAAGTGTGCAAAATCTGGCAACCCGTTAGATTTGGCAACTCCTTGCTTCCCACATCATGCGTTAACTAGTCTTTTTGTGATGGATGTTGAATGCTGGCTGGGGTAGTAACAGTCCACCTGTGCTGGTTGACCAGTGTGTCCCATTGGCTACTGGTCATTTTTAGGACTTACCTTGACAACTGACAAATGCAGCATCAATGCCAACGGTGTTGTGTGAACTCTGCCCCCTCAGTGCCATAACTACAGCGTCAACACCGTTGTCCTGGAGAACCAGCCACCTGGGACGTCTGTCCTGCGCGTGCACGCCCTCGACGCAGACATGGGGGTCAACGGAGAGGTAAAATATGGGATCATGCACCGAGACGGGACATCATCCAGCTTCGTCATAAACCCTGACACAGGTTAGAAAACAGACTTCAGTCAAACTGTATCAAGACATCTCTAATTGATTGCTGTGGAATGGCTGACTGTACGTATCTAGAGGACATCAGTAACATTCAGTAAAATACATTGTGTGTGTGTGTGTCTCCAGGTGTGATCAGCACCACTGTGAGTTTCGACCGCGAGCGCCAGAGAGAGTACTCCCTGTCTGTCACGGCGACAGACCTGGCCCAGGAGCCCCTCATCGGCATCTGCCAGATCACCATCCTCATCGCCGACCAGAACGACAACGACCCCAAGTTTGAGAACAGCCGCTACCAGTGTAAGGGTCACCTCTGTCACTCCTCCGTCACACCTTGGGTCATCTCCGTCACGCTCATCATTTCACCTTTGTCCCTCGTCTGTTTGGTTCAGACAATTTCATGATCAAATGTGCCTGTTGGTCTTGCCTTGTCCAATACATTAAGTAATCTTATCAAGGTATTATAAAGGTATTATTTTGGCTGCTGTCTTTTAATCCCCCAATACCAAATATGGTTGTTTAGTGTTGAGTGGYGCTTAGGGGAACCAGTGTTCTCGCTAAGGGTTGCCCTGCCATAGACACAAAGGGACTGTCCCCTTATCTAAGCGTCCCTCTCCCCTCCTCCACACCTCTCCAACAAGTGCTTACTAAGCCCTTTGCCTGATATTCCACAAGGAATTAAAATGTTATTCCATTCTAAAGCGCAACAGAGGAAATTAGTTCAACCCGTCCCCCATAAAATCATATTTAAGGCCAGGGTACCAGGGATTTGTCCRTTCATGTGAGAGTTCCCTCCATCACCTTGTTGTGCCAAGTGTAGTTTAAGGTCAAAGGTCAAGTCAAAACTGTGCTTGCTCAGCAATGTCCAACAGCTCAAGGACCCAATGTCCTCCTATCCCAGTCCAATGTCACTGCCTTGTGGCTTCTGTGTTATGTCTTAACAGTTTTCAAGGTAAAGCAATATTGTGAAAGGTAAGACTTAGCAGCCCCCCTGAAGTCCCAATAAACCATATGCTGATGTATATATTAAATCACAGGTAATCCTGGAAAGCTTTTAAGACTGATGAAAACGTTTACGCCTCCCTGCTCTCCGGAGTCCGTGTTTGTTTACCACGTGTGCAAATATGTGTGTTGATAAGCCCCATGTCAGAATCCCTTTTATCACATTAGAACA
>NC_036845.1:10337718-10559116 GCF_002910315.2 Salvelinus sp. IW2-2015
ACCATACATAGGTTTCTGGTAGTAGTGGTTGTGGTAGAGATGGTTCAATGCTCTACCAACTGCAACTTGGGGGAATGCTCCAAAATGATAGCCTAATCTCTTTCCAACTGACCAAGATAATAGAGACCCCCCAAAAGGAGTTCCCCAGCAGCAGCTTGCCAATATAGTGGGGACTAGGTTACTATTAGTGCCTCCAGACAGACTGGCATCAACATCTCTAGGACCTTACTCCCTGTCGGAGGGGAAAGTGGTTCTTCTGAGACTATTCCCATCCGTGCGTCCCGCCTATTCATCAGGAAAGAGAGCCTTGAGGAGCGGTAGTAGAAAACGCACTTCACTTTCCCCAACCATCAGCATGTTTAGCAGGGTGCTTCGAAACATTTCTGCCGAGGCGAGTACACAACCCTGCTGCAGTTCACCTGACGAAACTGAAACATCACACTTTACCCCCGCCGCCTCCCTCCCAGGGCTTCTCCATCTTACCCCCGCCTCCTCCCTCCCAGTGCTTCTCCATCTTACCTCCGCCGTCCTCCCTCCCCAGTGCTTCTCCTCTTACCCCCGCCGCCTCTCCTCCCACCGCTCCGCTCCAGTCTCTCCTACCCCCGCCGCCTCCCTCCAGTGCTTCTCCATCTTACCCCGCCGCCTCCCCCAGGCTTCTCCCTCTTACCCCGCCGCCTCCCTCCACAGTGTCTTCTCCATCTTACCCCCGCCGCCTCCCCCCAGTGCTTCTCCTCTTACCCCCGCCCTCTCCCTCCCAGTGCTTCTCCTCTACCCCCGCCGCCTCCCTCCCAGCGTTCTCTTCATCTAACCCTGCTGCCATCACTCCCGTCTTCATTTCACACATTCAAAAATCGCTACAAATTTAATGTAATGTTAGAAAATTTCCCCTGATATGTTCTTTCTTATAGTCGTGAGTCAGTTTTTGAAAAGAGAGGCGGGACGATTGACCTACTTTCGCCAAAATCATGTTCATACTCGCTTTGCTTCTTTCGTTTTTGATAACCTGTTTAAATATGTCCCGGGCCTCTTTTTGACAACACCGAATAGAATTATCCCTCTTATGCAGAGATGGCAGAAACGCAACGACCACCCGTATCTGTTCAGCGTCACACGGGAGACAAAGGAGCGAGAGAAAAATGATAAAATTATACACCCTGTTAAGACTCTACAATGCGTCTCTATTGCCTCGACCGCGCAACAGAGGGAGACGCTTAATTACTGTATTCATCTCCTGACAGCTCAGCTCGCGTCCCCCACAGCTTCACTGGAGAAAAGAGAGGAAGGAGCCAGAGGGAAGAAACAATAGAGAACGAGAGAGATGAGAGAAGAGTGAGGAAATATAGAGCGAGAGAGAGATGACGAACGAGCGAAGAGATGAGAAGGAGACGAGAGAAAGCAGAGAGAGAGGGGAGAGACAGAAGAGAGAGAGAGAGAGAGAAGAGAGAGGGTAGTAAATTAATGCCACTCTAATCCACTAGAGGCTCTTACATATTTTAACACAGATGTCCCCTCAAAGGTTTTCCGTGGAATTGGAAAAGAGAAAGGCTGGTCCATTCTCTCATTCTTCTCTTTTCACATTTCTCTCCTCTGGAACCTGTTGATCGATAGCCAGATGACCTTAGGTCTCCCTTCAGTCTTTCTCTCCTTATCTCCTCTCTCGCTCTCTCTCTCTCTCTCTCTCTCTCTCTCTCTCTCTCTCTCTCTCTCTCTCTCCTCTCTCTCTCTCTCTCTCTCTCTCTTCTCTCTCTTTCGCTCCCTCTCTTTCTCTCTCTGTCTCTCCATGTCTCTCTTGAACCCCTCCTGAACCTGCATGGCCCAAAACAATTTTTTCCCCCACCTCCACCCCCTTCCTCTCCTCTTCGTTGGTTCGTTCCGCCACCGAGGTGGCATTATTGCGGCTATGTAGATTGTTGTTTTAAATTTAGCAGGGCTAATATGATCTGTTAATTACATTGTTGCCAGGGATGAGAGACACGGATGCGGGGAGAAATCTCCATATCAATGAGGCCCTTCTCCTGTGGAGAGCCAGTAGGATGGGTGCTTTTGTCTCATCAGCGCTGTCAACGCACTTTCCTCCTCAGGCCTCTTTTTGTTATTGAGGATGTGTGGGGGTTGTTTTGGGTCCATCTCTTTTTGAAGTGGAGTGATGGAGCAAGAGGAGAGTGCCTTGTTGTTTACATACCCTGGGCTTATTCATTGGGGGGTGCMGCCTGTCAAAGATAGATCTGACACAATTCTTTGATGTGCTAAACAYACATACATACTAGAAGTCACCCACTGCAATACACAGGGAATATGAAGCAGGTGAAAGTTTGACGAGTGAACACGAACACAACCCTTTCTCTACACCAAAACATGCTCAAGGCCAGCCATTTAGCTTGACAGCAGTGGAGCTACGCTAGGCTAGGCTAAGCTAGGCTACGTCTCTGATCCGCTTAGCCCCCCGGACACCATTGATGTGTAATGAGATGATTTCTCATTAGAGCTAAGTCCGTGCCGCCTCAGCTTTAGGCTTTTTGCATCGTGCCATTGAGAGGACATGCTAGGCACCTCTGAACTGAAATGCGAGAAATTGAGTTTCTTGTGAATTGTTGACTTATTGAATTCAGATGGTCTTGAGCACTTTCTTATGAACATGAAAATATGGAAGATGATTCCAGTAACTGTTGGATGCATGTTGACATCTTATGGTCAAGCTTATGAGCCCTTTATAATGYTGTTCATGGATGCATTATGGCCTAGTTGGTACCATTCATGACAACTTTATTCATGGCCACATTGACCCCATAAAGGTCAACTATTACTGTCTCCTCTGTGACTTGTGCAGTGACTGTGCATGTGCCAAAGGCCAGTCCCAWTGGGGCTCTGCATGTGGTCTCGTATGTCTTCGCTAAAAGAAGAACACACACCACTTTCCCTAGAGATCACCGAGCCCTGTATGAAAGGGTAGTGCTCTTCTGCTCTCAGCCCTTTTCTTCATCGATTTCTCTCTGCTTCTTTCTTTATATATTTCCTCTCTTCTCTCCTCTGTCTCTCTCCCCCTCCCTCATCTAAACTCTTTCAGGAAGCTCCATAAGTTGGTGTAATGGTCCACTATAGTCTCGGTAGTKTGGTGGGCTCAATAGGTTTACTAATGGTGGTTGACGGCAGCCTCTGATTGGCTAGACAAATAATATTACCTTCTATAAAAGCTTTCAAGATAACGGCTGCCAGGAGTGACCATGGTAGTGGCCTTTTAATGGAGAAAACTTTCAACACTTCCAACCGTTAGTGGAGGATCGTTATTAGCCAGAGAACTTGTTCACTTTCTCTCTTTTTTTCTTCTGCTCTCTCTCTTTTCATTTACAAACTCTCTTTATCTACACTCCCCCTCTCTCTTTCTCTCCCTCTCCCTCTCTCTTTCTCTCCCTCTCTTTCTCTCCCTCTCACACTCTACAATGTCTCTCTGTACTAATATAACTTGAACAACAAAGCACTTCACAACAATTACAGAGTCTTTTTCCTCTCTCTCTCTCTCTCTCCACTCTTAAGTACAGTATTTACTCCCTGGTGTGGAGTAACTGTAGCAACTGACTGTTAAAATCTGTTCTGTGCTTTGGGAGCCTTCACAGTAATTCATCCTTAGAACTCTAAATACAAATTAGGCTTGTTAAACAGTATAATGCATTCATTAGCATCCCTGAGCTGCCTTGTTGTGTTACCGAGTGCCTCTATTCATCTACCCCACTATCAATTTTTTCTCTCTTTCCCTCTCGCCTCCCTCCTCCATCCATCTATCTATCTATCTCTCCGCCTCCCTAATTAAGCATTTAAATATCGAGCCTCTCATTGTGGAATTATCTCAAGGAACGATAATTAGCGAATTTCCAAACGCGGTAATTGCAACCTTGAGGAAGTAATTAAGGGGCCTTGTTCTTTAGCAGCCAGCGAGATAATGGGTATCATTCCCATCATGCTCCTGTTCCAGGGTTCGCCCCTGTAAACTGAGGAGGAGGCCCAGTGCGTGAGGGGTCTTTAATAAGGTGGAATACAAGAGGTTGGACAAGTTGTTGTATTTTCTCAGCAGATAATCAAAATCAATTATTGAAGCTAAACTCATGCTGCCATGAATATTTCAACCAAACAAGGCTTTTGAAGCATAAAAGTGAATTATTTTTTTGCTAGAAGCTGAGGTAGGTGGGAAGTTGGGGGTCCACAGGGGCACCTCTGGGGTCTCGCTAATGCACTAGCTCGCTACGGAGAGAGAGAGAGAGCGCCCTCTTCCACTGAGTCGGAAAGGAAAGTGAGAGCCTTTCGCTGTTGCGTTATCTTCAGGTGTTCTCCCTGACTCTCTTTCTTCTCTTTAGCTCTACCAAAGCAATAGTGAGTCATGGACATACAGTACAACAATGCTACTTTCAATGTTCTCCCTTCCAATGCTTTCCCTCTTATGTTATTGGCAATCATAATGGGTAACAATGGGTTTTTTTGTGTTGCTCAACAGATTGTTGATCAACAGATTTTGTTGTGCTGTTCGTTTTCAAACCTGACTTCCAGGATAAGTTTTTTCAGAACAGTGGCTCAGTCAGACAATGGCTCACTCAGACAGTGGCTCAGTCAGACAGTGGCTCACTCAGACAGGTGGCTCACTCAGACAGTGGCTCAGTCAGACAGTGGCTCACTCAGACAGTGGCTCACTCAGACAGTGGCTCACTCAGACCAGTGCTCACTCAGACAGTGGCTCAGTCAGACAGTGGCTAGTCAGACAGTGGCTCACCAGAACAGTGGCTCACTCAGACAGTGGCTCAGTCAGCCCAGTGGCTCACTCAGACAGTGGCTCACTCAGACAGTGGTCAGTCAGACAGTGGCTCACTCAGACAGTGGCTCAGTCAGACAGTGGTCAGTCAGACAGTGGCTCACTCAGACAGTGGCTCAGTCAGACAGTGGTCACTCAGACAGTGGCTCAGTCAGACAGTGGCTCAGTCTTGCATGTCCAGATAATCACCTCAAAAGTTGAAATCTATCCGGTGCCATTTTGATTTTCAAATTTTCCATTGTTGGTTGGAGTCCAAGAACAGTGCTGGTTACACCCCAGTCAGTCAATGAGAAGATTGAATGCCTTTGTTTGCCAGACTTGGACTCAAAGGCTACCATTCCATTACAGCACTCTCTGCTTTAATCTGTCATTCTTATGCATCCTAAATGGACGATTTGCAATGTAGACAGCTGTCACGTTCCTGACCTGTTTTCTGTTGTTTTGTATGTGTGTGATGGTCAGGGCGTGAGTTTTGGGTGGGCAGTCTATGTTTGCTGTTTCTATGTTGGTTTTGGGTGCCTGGTATGGCTCTTATTAGAGGCAGGTGTTTTGCGTTTTCCTCTAATTGAGAGTCATATTAAGGTAGGTTGTTCTCACTGGTTGTTTGTGGGTGATTGTCGCTGTGTCTGTGTTTTGTTGCACCACACGTTACTGTCTCGTCTCGGTCGTTCCTGTTCATGTGTTCTTCGTTTCATGTAAGTTCGTAGTTTAGGTCTGTCTATCGTCGCTGTTTGTTATTTTGTAATTTCCAAGTGTTTTCGTATTTCGTCTTCGTGTTTCAATAAATATCATTTATGTCTAATTACCTCGCTGCATATTGGTCCACCGATCCTTCTCTCCTCTCCTCTTCCGAGGAAGAGGAGGACGACACCCGTAACAACAGCCATGTCAGAATACTGGACGTTTGAAGAATCTCAGAATCTCCAGTAGTGTAGATATGGTGAATTTGAAGAGTTAGTGTGTGTGTGTGTGTGTGTGTGTGTGTGTGTGTGTGTGTGTGTAGGGCCTCTGCTGGATCTAAGCAGAATGAGTGGTGAAGTGAGGTTCATTCGGCCATGGTTAATGTAATCCTTCCCTGTCAAGGTTGTGACTCTGTGGCTGTGTGGCAGGGAAAGGACAACGTGGGCCTTAAAAGCTCTAGTCTGTATGCACACACACCGCACGGCCACACAAACAGTTACATACACAGAGCACACACACATACAGTCACATACACAGCATTGTGGCAGGACAAGTGGTGAAGAGAACATGGGTCTTAAAAGCTCCACGTGCTTCCTGCTTTTATAGGTCAGACCATTTTGCTGTAGGGTACTGCACAGGAACACACCAACACACACATTCACCTGCACACACATTCACAGTCAGGCACACACAGTTGATTCCGAATAACACTGCTCTTCAACATTTCTCAGGGTTCACTAGTATCCTTGCCCTTGGTTAAAGAGGTTGCCTTGCCTCTCTCCTCACACATTCATACTCAAGGCAAGCCATTAGAAAAGTGCAGTCCAAACACGTCCGTAGATAGTTTGGACCATTATTGTTGACATGTTTGGACAAGAGCTAGAACTATGAATTATTGAACACACTTAAACATACTATCATCTATGTAATAAATGCTCCCATTTATGGATTTTGTTTGGCGGAACCCTTGAAGTAACAAAGGATTTGGTGCCAGACAGCGTGCAGCTGTGACCCATAATGGAGTCCTCAGAACAATGAGAATCCTGCCTGTTGTCCCTGTGAGTGTAGGATGACGTCCATGCAACCACCCCATATGTTTCATACAGCGAGGGAAAGAAAACATTCTCACACCTAACCTCCATACTGGTATAAACAGGAAAGGAGGGGGGGACATCAATAAGCGTGACACCATGTCTGTGAAATCCCATTGATGGGCTCCCTCTGTACCCAGGTATGCGCGGCAGCGATATACTTCCCCGTATCATTTCCTGTCACGTTGGTTTTCTCTGCCACGGTTCCTGGAAAAGAGAGAGTGGGAGCGTTGTGAAAACCCTACAGCCTTCATTTAGAAGCAGATCGTCTGGTGTTTCCAGTGGAAAGTGTCTCCATAAAGAGTTCACATCAGTTCAGTAGGAACTTTGATGGATTAGACTTGGAGTGTCTCCAATGTATTCCTGATGTGGAGTCAGCAGTAGGGAGACGTTTGTGCTGATTTTAGATGGGCCCGCTCACTAATAATGCAAATTATCTTTAGGGAGCTTTGGCCAAAGCCTGCTCTGTTTGTTAGTCATTGGTTATTTTTCAGTAATTCCCTCTAAGATAAAAAAAWTTWWAAAAAAAAATCTATGGGACATTACAGCATGCCCAAGCAGGTTTCTGAAAGTTTTCTGTGTTGTACCTCAGGAACACACACTGGTACTCAAATGAACCTGCACAGACAAAAGAACACACTCACTCTGTTAAGACATTCAATGAACCACACACACCACATCACACCCACGACTCAATTCACTCTGTTCAACATGCATATACACTTGCATAGATATCCACTCTCCCCTATCCCCTTTCACGTAAGATGTCAAGTCCTGCTTCCTCTCCTCCAGACTATCAAGGCCACCTCCCCGCTGGTGACCCTAAGAGGACCTAATAACTCTGTGAGGAAGGGTCAGGTGCCGGAGAACCAACATTGCCTGGTCCGGCTACTACATCAATCCCAACAGGCTGATGGCTCTGCATCCATCACTGCGTGGCTGAAAAAAACCCCCACCCCTCCCCTTCTCGCTGGGACTATGAAGACCACGCAGCTTCTGCACACTAAGGGTCAGAGTGCAGAACGTTACTGCTGCTTCCACTGGCCTCTTTTACTAGCCGTCTACCGTCAATGTTACAGGTAGGAGCATTTAACAGTGTTATAGTGCACTCTGAGATTGTAACTAGTGTGTATAGTCGTAACATATCTGAGATTGAAGGCAGTGGATTATTGTTGTAACACTCTGGAGATTTTAACAGTGTGTATAGTGTAAAACGCTGAAGATTTATAACAGTGTGTCTGTGTACACCCGAGATTTTAACAGTGTGTATAGTGGTAATACACTGAACGATTTTCAAACAAGTGCGTATAGTGTTAACACTCTGTGAGATTTTAACCAGTGTGTATAGTGTACACTCTGAGATTTTAACAGTGGAAAGTGTATCATGCTCTGAGATTTTAACAGGTGTATATGTGATAACTCTGAATTTTAACACGTTGTGTATAGTGGTACACTCTGCGATTATTAACCAGTGTGTAAGTAGTGTATCACTCTGAGTGATACAGTGTGTATCAGCGTAT
The DNA here is from genome assembly GCF_002910315.2 of Salvelinus sp. IW2-2015. Lineage (NCBI taxonomy): Eukaryota > Metazoa > Chordata > Actinopteri > Salmoniformes > Salmonidae > Salvelinus > Salvelinus sp. IW2-2015. Next base: position 10,345,806 of record NC_036845.1, read on the forward strand.
ACACTCTTGAGATTTCGAACCAGATGTGTATATGTATCACTCTGAGAATTTTGAACAGTGTTTGTCAGAGTTGTACAACTCCTTGAGATTTGAACTGTGTAATAGTGTACACTTCTGATGCTTTGTAACAGTGTGTATACTGTGTACATCTCTGAAGGATTTGAACCTGTTGTATAGTGTACACTCTGAGATTTGATACAGTGGGTGTATATGGTGTCAGCACTCTGCCGTATTTGAACAGTCAGAGTGTATATGTGTAACATACTCTGAGAATTTTAACAGTGTGTATAGTTACACTCTGGATTTGAACATTGTGTCGTATAAGTTCACTTCTGTAGTATTAACAGTGTGTATAGTGTTTAGCACTCCTGAATTTAACAGTGTGTATATGTGTACACCCGAGATGTTAACAGTGTGTATTATGTGACATCTTTCTTTAGATTCTAACAGTGGGGTAAGTGTATCCTACTTGTGAGTGTATTTAACAGTGTGTGATAGTAGTGTGAACGCTGGATACATTTACTCGTCTGAAGGGCATGCAACTATGGAAACACTGTGGTCCTCTGTATGCTCATCGATTATGATGCATGCTGCTTGTAGCTGCCAGTGGTTGTTTGGGTTCTATTCTCTGGGGCCTGTAAAATGGTCATGCACTCATTGATTGTATAGTTGCTCTTTGGATATGAAAGTGCCTGCTAAATGTGATTTTATGTTTATAGTTGTACAATACTTGGCCACGGACCTTTTCATCTTGCGGTCATGACTCCTGGAAGGAGTGAAAGTTTTTATTTGAGGAAATAGAGAGAGAAGAAGACAGGCAAGCATGGCTTGATCAGTATGAGAAATCAGTGGAAGGGCTTTCCAACACAACATAAATACTTGAAGCTCCAGCTCAGTTAATGAAGGAGGGAGGCTGAGAGGAGGAAGAGAGGAGATTGAAAGGTAATGACAGGGAAGATGTAGTCCCTAGAAGCCTGTTGGAGGAAGGTGTAGTCAGCCAGCGACAGAGAACACTAGCGGCTAAAATGACTGCTTGTTTAGCGATGACTCATACCACATGCGCCAGTGAAGGAGGCGGGAACACAAATATCTAGTTCTAATAGCGTAAAGATAAGAGGGTATTCTTGTCTGACTTTGTCAATAATTGTCTTTTTGGAGCGTTTAGGGAAATCAAATTATCCTCATCTTATGGATACCTAGAGAGTAGTCTTAAAACCTGGAGAGTCAGTGAGTTGGGTTTGTCTACTTAGCATTAGCATTGTTGAGGACAAAACAATAGGTGTGGTAGGACCTCTGTTAGCATGCTCTTAATAGAAGGCCTTTATCACCTCCCTAAGCCTGACCTCTGGCCTGTCTCTCCTATCTCCAGATGTAAATGACAACGTTCCCTTCTTCCTGTCCTCCACCTACGAGGCTACCGTTCCAGAGGGGGCAGAGATCGGAACATCGGTGGCCCAGGTTTCTGCTACGGACCTCGACTCAGGCCTCCATGGAATGGTGAGGACCCCTGCGGACTCTATTGCGAATGACTACATTTCCCATAATCACTTGATTTTCTTATGATTTTAAATGAGAATAATTCAACAGATACACAATATTGTATGTCATTTTGTCCTGATATTGCATTAATGTTTCGATCTTTGTCTACAGATAAACTATGTGATCTTGAAGGATGAGAGTGGAGACTCTCAGTACTTCAGTATTAACTCCTACACTGGGGTCGTACACACCCGCGCCTCGTTTGACCGTGAGCAGAAAGGTTCCTACCTCATAGAGGTCCAGTCTCAGGACAGCTCCGAGTCAGCCAGGCCTGGACAGCAGGGCCAGCCCAACACTGGTGGGTATCTCACATACCTACACTCCTATGCATTCACACATGTTTGCAGTCCACACACGGGCACACCTGTCCAGAAAGGGAATCACTGAGTATCATACTCTCTCATAATAGGTAGCTCTGTCCCCTTACCAACCCTATCCTCCATCAACCCCCCCATTACCTAACCAGTCAATAACACATCAGTCGTTTTCTAACCAGGCAGTAACAGGAACACACACAGAAACACAAAACAAACACACACAGACATACACACACACCAGCTGGCTCTATCCCTGTTATTAGAGCATGAACTTCATTCATTAAGACGTCGTTAGCGATGCGCTAATGGAACGAGCTAATGGCTAATCTGGGTTTTGGGTCAACAATGACCCGCACACAGAGGTACAGCAAAAGAACAGGGATGCTACAATCATCCCACCAACACACTGTTTGTTCAAGCCATCAAGGTTCCGCTAGAGTTCATACGGCAATGACTAGCTAATGCACATTATTCTCCCTTTTGCCCCTGTTGGTATTACACTGCTGTGTTCTGTGAGGTTAGATGGTTAATGCTTCTGTTTTCTCTTGCCAGGTGTAATACTTAGAGTAATGTACTCTCTTTTTAATGTCTTTGGTCCACATAGACCAAGCCAATGTAATTTAATGTCAGAGTACTATACATTAGTGTTGCTCTCTAGGTCCATGCTTCAATCTGGATTGGTTGTTAGTCCTGAGTAAAGATCCCTCTCATTGGTTCACACAGACACGGCCTACGTACGGATCCTTGTGACGGACGTCAACGACAACGCTCCGGCTTTCGCCCAATCGGTGTATGAGGTGAGCGTGGAGGAAGACAAGGAGGTGGGCTTCGTCCTCATCACCGTGACGGCCAATGATGAAGATGAAGGTGAGGCACATTGGGTTGGTCTCAGGGTGGGGAGGGGTCAATCAGTCAACCTGGGTTTAGACTTTTTTGTTGTTGAAAAAAATAGCGCTCACAATGATAAGTTAATAAGTATTATTGGTGCTAGTTTCTCCTGGGAGGTAGTTATAACAATATTTGAACAGCACTGTTTATCATTCTAGTGTTTACTTCCATGGAAGATTATCTTTCATCTTTACAAAGGCCTTGGCAGATACAAGTCTGAAGACACCCGAACATAACAATTGAGAATTGAATGTAAGCACAATGTCAGTCCACTGAGTCCAGTAGTCATAATGTCTTTGTTGAAGTGCCTGATAGTCATAGAGGACTTGGGCTCTAGTGGTACAGTGTGTGTTTATCCTGGTGTTGCTTTTCCTACTTGTCTGTTCAACTCTGCCTCTCGACTGTAATGGAATCACTCACTCTCCCCCTGTCACTTTCCTCTGTGCTTATGAATTCTTGTCAATATCAAGTTGAATGTTCTGTTGATGCTTTGACAGGCTCCACAGAGATTAAGAAAAGTATAGGAGGTATATTTATGTAAAGAATACTCTGTCTTTCTCTCTCCGTCTCTGACTCCCACTCTGTCACTCTCTCTCTATTTCTCTCATTTTCTGTCAGAGCTTGTTAGCAAATCTCTGTGGTGAATGTGGGAAGTATGGATGCGGCCCCCCGAGGTAGTCATTTGATGTTTGTCTCTTTGTTTTTATTTGTCCCTCGTCTCTCCTCTGAAAATTAATAAATAAGAAAAACAGTGTGCTGTCTTAATGACAACGGTAAATCCTTTGTGGGAGTAGATGCCGATCATTGTTTTGGTGGAAATGTCACCTTCCATGATGCCAACACAGGTGTTGAAATCACATCTGATTTAATGGGCTGCTACATTACATTTAAGGAGTTAGAAAATGACTAAGACGAGAATTTAGGGTTTCTTTTTCCTTTCCAATGTTCAGTTGAATTAGCAACTGTCTTGGCTCTGCTCTTTATCCCTCTTCAGACACCCCTAGCCTGATCCCTTGGCGGATTTGTAAAAGCATACAGCCCAAAAAGACACTGAAGCAGAATTAAGAAGTGCTAAGATAGCAAACTAACCGCAAACAACAACTATAATTCCCTCCCAAATGCTCCGGCTTATCCCGCCACCGCTCTGTAGACTTTAACCCAATTCCCGCGGTTCTCAGACAATGTGTCTCAGTGCTGGTAATTAGGGAAAAAACGTTCTCCTCAAGGAGAGACAGGAGTGAGTAGTCAATACAACTGCCAGTGGTGGCATTTTGTCTTCCCTTGGCCCCATGCAGAGTGTCCCAAGCAGGGAGAATGATCATGTTTTAAGCTAGGAGATTATAGCTGTAAAACATAGACACGATCACCTGGCTTATAGTCGCTAGCCGTTGCTCGAGCAGCCGCAGCGTCTCTGAGGGCGAGTGTTTGAGCTCAGCCAGTCCTGCTATGCGTTGTGGTGGGGTGTCGCGTAAAGTAGGCTGTCCTTTTGCATGTCTGCACATGTATTGTCATTAGTCTCTGTCCTCGACATGGTGTCTCATCTCAGATCTCTCGTGGCTCATTTCTCATAGTATAGACTCGTAAATTGTGCTCATCCGTTATACTTCCTCTATTTTCAGCTCTTCCTGGCTTCATCTTGTCTTTCTCTGACTTCTCTCTCCTCTCTCTATGTCTCATCATTCTCTCTTTCCTCTCCTCTCTCTCTCTCTCTCATCATCCTCCTCTCCTCTCTTCTTCTATCTCTCTCTCTCTCTCTCTCGCTCTCTTTCCTCTCATATATCTATACCATCATTTATCTCTGTCTCATCCTTTTCCTACCCTCGTTCTTTTCAGTTGTGCTAGATCCTGTCGACCATTTTTCTCGGGGCTTATTGTTTTCATCCGGAGTGGTTGAGTAAGTCTAGTTCAGTTGTCCCAATCGGATTCGTGCTGGAGGGAAGTGTCTTCGATAGACTAGGTCTTGACTGTCATCATCCTCAAGCCACTTGGGTGATATCATGACCATAGCAGCGATATTAGGTGAACACTCAGGTTGAAATCAATCGGAGCTGTTTACTGATCTGAGCTGGCATCCTGCCTGCTGCAGATGTCGAATTGTTACACACACATCTGCACCTGTACACCAACTCAAAATAACACAGGTGCTAGACATTGATCATTGGAACAGCAGGACATCACTGTTCGTTGGTCCCAGGTGTGCGTTGTGTGGTGCTTCTATATAACCGGATTTAGTTGTTACCTTCTTCCACGAATTTATATACTGGCTCCACTGAACTCTAGAGTCTCTTCACCATTTCTGATCACATCACAAACACCATTGATGGATTACATTTGATGCAACAACACAACCAAAATAACCAACAAATTATCAATCAACCGGCAGCACACCTTTATCGTGCTATGAGTGGGTCGATGAGATTATGGCAAATGGTCTACTTAGTTCAGTACTCTCGTCTAATTACATCTTCAGCTGAAGGTACCTTTTCAGCATTGTGTATTCCTTTTCTCTGCGACCTTCTGAGCAAGACTGTTCCCCAACATACGGTGGAATTTCTAACAACACCAAACAGAGATAGTCAAGTAGCTATCAAACACATGGAGAGATTGTCTAATCATTTATTTGACGCCTAATCATCTTAGGTCTTGAGTATCTGACGCACTCACATATATCAAAGCTCCTATTCCAATCCCTGTGTAATTTCATTTCAAAGTACACTTCAAGGGCCTTTTCCATGATCCCAATATTTTCCCAATTACACTCCCAGTGGAACTTGGGAATTGAATAATTAAGTGAACAGATCCGTGGGAATAAGAGGGGCCCCTGATTAAACGCTCCCCAAACGCTTGATTAGTTTCAGCGTCTTTTTGTTGCAGACAGACATCTTTTAGGATCGGGTTTTCTATCCCAAGTGGGAAATGTGCCGACAATAGAAGAACTTTTGGATGGAGCTTTAACAGATCAAGTTTTTTTGCTGAATGTTACATTTGGAGTTAGAGTTGAGCTGAAGTTTGTCCAGTAAACAGATTATAGGTTTGTTAGCTAATGGGTAACAGATATAGGTTGTCATAGCTAGAATGGTAACGGAGGTATACGCGTTGTCTCGCTTAATGGTAAACAGATATGGTTGTCTAGGTAATGTAAACCAGATATACCGGTTCTGTCTTAGCTAATGTGTAAAAGATATATGGTTGTCTTAGCTTAATGGTAAATACAGATATTTAGGTGTTCTAGCTTATATTGGTAAACAGATTAGGGTATGTGTATGTGGATTAACATTGGTGTGGGGAGGGATATGCTGGTGATCTCTAATTCAGAATTATTGGGGCTTCAGTTGTGGAGCTCCTGCTTTGCTTAGGATAAAACCACATAACCGCGTTGAGCCGCCCCTACCACCCCCCTGATGTGCAAGTTGGCCCCCTCACGAGTCTATACTTTACAGGGACGGGTGCGGTTAAACATTACCTGGCCAACCGATCATTAGGGTGAGTGCGCCAACGGAGGCAAAAGTTCATCACTTGGAGCCTTTACTGTCCCTGCGATCTTCTCTCTCGCTATTCTATCTTCTCCAGCAACTTACTCTACTATGTCTTACCTTCAAATGCACATCCGTCGCACGCGCACTGCGTATCTCTTCTCGCGCTGTTCACTGACGCTACACCATAGCACTACACACCATTTGTTGAGCGAGTGGTACGGCATGATCATAGCGCTCTATGCAGCACTGCACTTGGCAGCGCACTTAAGCCACCCGACGACTATCTACACACATCTCCTACCATTCTATCTTTGGCCCGGAGAAATATGGAGGGGAAGGGACATAGTTCGATAACTGACAGGCCTACAACATGTGTATGAGGAAGATGTGTATTTTGGTCGTCATTTAAACCTCTGTGTGCCTTGGTAAACAGGGCTGACAAGCGCATGGAGTACAGGAGTGTGGGTGTGATGTGTACTGCTGATTAGAGAGAAAGCACGAGAAAGAGAGAAAGAGAGAGAGAGGATGAGAGAGAGAGAGAGGAAGAAGAGAGAAGAGAGAGAGAGGAGCGAGAGAGAGGAGAGAGAGAGAGAGAGAGAAGAGAGAGAGAGAGGAGAGAGAGAGAGAGGAGGCAGAGAGACGAGAGTAGATGAGAGATGTAGAGAGAGAAACAGTGTGTGTTTGTGTTTATGGCGCATATGTTCTTTGTAGCGTGGGGCGCGTGGGAGGATAGACTTGGTGCCGCGAAACTAGTAACCAATATGAAATTGAGATTGTTTATGGAATGTGAATGTGTCATGTTTAAGTAAGTGCATCCAGCCTTCGTGCACAATCTGTTGTGTTTTTGAACAGTTCTTGCATATATCTCTACCCACTCATAGACTCACTAATGGCTTACCGATACCCCATACCACATTCCCCCTATTCAGCCTTTAACATAGCCTTTATAAGGACTAGTATGAAGGTCCCACTGTGGAGCTCCGAGATGGAGCACCCAGCACTCTAACATGACAGACACCAGCAGTCAGGATTCAGACTCCTTTGATCCCGTCCCATTATTCCCATTTCCCAGACCGGGAACGCCATCCCGACCTAGCCCTCTCCTCTCCGCTTTGATGGGGTATCTGATTAGGGTTGACAGTGGTAGAGTGGATGAGGTTAGAGAGGAGGAATGAGAGAGTGAAGAGGAGAGGAGATAAGATAACAGGGGAGGATAAGAGGGATAAATTAGATAAAAGAAGAGAGGAAATTAGAAAGATGTGTGCATGCATGTGTGAGAGTATTCACAAATATGTGCTGTACCAGTCAAAAGTTTGGACACACCTACTCATTCAAGGATTTTTCTTTATTTTTACTATTTTCTGCGTAATAGAATAATAGTGAAGACATCAAAACTATGATAATAACACATATGGAATTGTGTAGTAACCAAAAAAGTGTTAAGCAAATATATTTGAGATTTGAGATTCTTCAAAGCAGCCACCCTTTGCCTGTTGTTTTTTAGCAGGTCAATGACACAACACACCTCCAGGCTGTGTAAGGGCTATTTGACCAAGAAGGAGAGTGATGGAGTGCTGCATCAGATGACCTGGCCTCCACAATCACATGACCTCAACCCAATTGAGATGGTTTGGGATGAGTTGGACCGCAGAGTGAAGGAAAAACAGCCAACAAGTGCTCAGCATATGTGGGAACTCCTTCAAGGAGAAAAAGCATTCCAGGTGAAGCTTGTTGAGAGAATACCAAGACTGTGCAAAGCTGTTCAAGAAGAGCCTAAAATCTAAAATATATTTTGATTTGTTTAACACTTTTTTGGTTACTACATGATTCCATATTTGTTATTTCATAGTTTTGATGTATTCACTATTATTCTACAATGTAGAAAATAGTAAAAATAAAGAAAAACCCTTGAATGAGTAGGTGTGTCCAAACTTTTGACTGGTACTCTATGTACATTTGTTGTGTGCACTTGTGTATTTTTAACTGAACACACTGAGGACATGAAGGGCCAGGGAGGGAGGAGAACGGGTGGTGCCTGAGACAAAGATGAGGTGGGGGTGGATGAGACCAGCCCTCACTGCCTTCTGTATTCTGTCTAATGAGGCCCACTGTGAGAGAAACGGATGTTTTCCTCTGAAATATTTGATAGCCGGATGGCACTGTGTGACTCAGAGAGGGTATTGTGGGGGTTGTTCTTTTGTGTTGAGGGCTGTTGGAAGTTTGAGGTCGTTTTTTTGTTTTTGTGCGGCACGTGTTTGTGCGTGTGCAGATTGTCAGCCTGTAGGCTTGTGTGTGAGTGAGCACACACATACCACAGTCATACGGTCTGTAACTATGTCCTCATTTCTCCTCCTCTAACATGGACGACTAGTTCTACCTTGTCCAACCAATAAAAGCAACCTTGAAACAGCCATATTTCCTTGTCCAGGTGCCAACGCCAAGCTCCGCTACCAGATCACCTCTGGCAACACCATGGGCACCTTTGACGTGGAGCCAGAGGTGGGCACCATCTTTGTGGCCCAGCATTTAGACTACGAGATGGAGCAGCGCTACGAGCTGAGACTGGTGGCCTCCGACGGGAAATGGGAGAACGAGAGCCTAGTGGTGGTCCAGGTGGTGAACCGCAACGACGAGGCGCCCGTCTTCGGCCAGACAGAGTACCACGCCGCTGTCACAGAGGAGCTGACCGAGCTGCCCGTCTTCGTGCTGGAGGTCAGATGTCATACATACTATAGGCCATGGTTCCCCAACTGGCGGCTCATGGGCCGAATTTGGTCCGCAGGTGGTTTTATTTGGTTCCCCAAGTTTTCTGAGCAAAACAATTATTTAAATGTTTTATTTTCAACACCAGGAAATCAGCTCCAAGTGATTTTAATTTTGGAACTCTGTTCCCAAGTATTCCGACACATACTAGAGAGACACCCGTATACAAATGTAAGCAAGGTTTGAAACTATTATGTTTTAGTCAAAAAGTGTATCTGTTTGGGCTTCTTCTGTCAATTTTCGGTCTAAAAATGATTTGTAATTATGTACCCGGCCCCCGACCATCCACTCAAGAAGAAAATCGTCCCGCGACTGAATCTAGTTGATGATCCCTGCTCTAGGCCCTACGTACTGGTTTACCTCTTATAACAGCCACATAAACAGTGCATTACACCATTAGGTTGTTTCATTAACTTACAGAGCCTCCTGTCTTTAGCTGGAGGTCAGARGTCATTCATACATAGCCCCTTTGTAACAACGACATAAGCAGGGTATGACAACTGATATTTGAAAGCCTTTTTTGATAAAGCTAAACTTGCTGTGAGGAAATTCTGTTTTATACATGCAGTCTTAAAAATGTAATAGAATGGAAGTGAATGCAGTGACATTGTCCACCCATTGATGGAAATGTGGCTTTGGTTTCACCTCTCAAGTAACATAATATATACAGTAACTCATCGCACATGTGGACATTGTGTGAAATCAAATATGCTCCGATGTTATACTCCTATCCTAAAGTGTTGATACCTAATACTACTAAACATGAGCACCCACAGTTTACCCACGATAAATAGTTGTGGAGCCTCCTGCTTTTTCTTAGGCTTTCATTGTGTACCCAGCCTAGTTTCGTCACACCTATTCCCAGTTATTCCCAATAATACTGTATGTGCATGTCGCCAAGGTAAATCAGATTAAAAAGGAGTACGATTCATGAGGGCATGGAAGTAATCCTAGAGAGRGAGGCATGTGTCACAGTATTCAACCCAGGGCTSCTTTCCTGRAGKTGGAATTGATTTGATGTGCACTCGGTTCCCCTCTAATGCACTTAATAGTTTCCAGTGTGTGGCAGGCAGCCATCCCCTCCCCGAAGTTCCTTCGCTCTGTATATGAATACAATYCTGCCGAAAGAAAAAAGATWGGAAATCCAATTTGAAATGAGTATTTACCTGGCCTTGGCTGTCGTACGCCGCACCGTGTCTCGATATTGTCTTCTCATTGCATTGTCAGGAAATGGAGAGAAAAAAATGTAAACTTCAAAGGCTTTTGTAAACAAACCCTCCGGTGAGAGSRGAAGAGAGRAAKAAAGAAAGTRTATTTCTTCTTTTGCTGGCATCTATTAACTTTTAATTGCATTGTGCGTTCTGGTGATAGATGTGGGGGGAAGTGTCTGAGCTTGTCCTTCACACAGAGATAACATGAAGGCAGGTTAATTATCTATAGAGGAAAACAAGGAAAATTGTCTTATTTTTGTTGCAAGGCAACAGACTGTATATTGGCTACTGCAATCAATTCTCTTTTCATGTCCTATTTTTGGGGCCAGATGGAATCTGAAGAGGCAGAATATCCGTAAATCAACAGAAATGGTTCAATCAAATGATATATACATATTTTATTTAATTGAAAAGAAAAATTCACAGCCAATTCTATCCGGCCCTATTGTCTAATACTAGGTTTTTGGGGGTTTCCTGTTTGTAGGTTTCAGCCACCGACCCAGACCAGGAGGCAGACCAGAGCGCCCTGCGCTACTCACTCCACGGCCAGGGAGCCGACAGTGAGTTCACCATCGATGAGTCTACAGGCCGCATCTACGCCCAACGCCGTCTGGACCGTGAGGAGCGCCCGGCCTGGCGTTTCCTGGTTCTGGCCACCGATGAGGGAGGGGCGGGACTCACTGGCTTTGCTGACGTCCTTTTGGAAGTTCATGACATCAATGACAACGCACCAGTCTTCCCATGCCCGGCGCCGGACGCTTCAGGCTGCTTTGTTGGCCACGTGCCTGAGAACTCTCCCGCCGATACCTCAGTGATGGAGATGAGGGCCGCGGATTTAGATGACCCCAAGGCCGGGAAGAACGCCATACTGACCTACTGCATCGTACAGAACGTTCGCAACGAGATCAACCTCAATCTGTTCTCCATCAACCCTTCAACTGGAACCATCAGTACAGTTCTACGGTCTCTGGACCGTGAGGTGGAGGACCGCTATCTGGTTGTGGTTGAGGCCAGGGATGGTGGGGGCTTGTCYGGKACTGGAACGGCTACTATCATGGTGTCAGATGTGAATGACCATCCACCAGTCTTCACCCAGAGGGTCTACAATGCCCAGGTTTGTTCACCTGCTCAAAATACAAAATGTTCACCCCAACACTGTTGCTCTGTAAAATGTTTGATGAGTATTTTGTTATCAATATTTTCATGTAATTTGTTATCAATATTAATAGGTGACAGAGGACCTAGAGGTAAACAGCGAGGTACTGGCGGTCTCCGCCAGCGATGGCGACCAGGGTGAGAACGCAGTGGTCACTTTCAGCATCGTCGGAGGCGACGAGGACAGGAAGTTCTTTGTGGAGACGGACAAGGCGAACCGGCGTGGTGTGGTGCGGCTGAAGAAGAAGATGGACTTTGAAAAGCCCCACGAGAGAACRTTCAACTTGACTGTRAAGGCRGAAGACGCAGACTTCTTCAGCCTGGCATACTGCCTGGTTCAGGTGGAGGATTCCAAYGACCACGCACCCGTCTTCTTCCCACAGTTCTATGAGGCTCCTGCCATGTCTGAGGACGTGTCTGTTGGCACCATTGTGGCTCAAGTCACCGCTGCCGATCTGGACTCAGGACTAAATGGCCGCTTCTCCTACAGCATTGCCAAAGAGTCTGACCCCWACGGGCAGTTCCTGGTGGAYCAGTCAGGCTGGGTGGTAGTGGCTGACTCTCTGGACCGGGAAATGGTATCCCAGCACAGACTCATGGTCCTGGCCACCGACACAGGCAGCCCGCCACTCACCGGCACCGCCATCGTTATGGTTACCGTACTGGACGTCAATGACAACGGGCCAGAGTTTGAGGTGCCCTACAAGCCCATTGTGTGGGAAAACATGGCTGCCCCCCAGGCGGTGAGAATAAACGATACATCCCTGCTTCTCCACGCAGCCGACCGCGACTCCTCACCCAATGGTGGACCGTTTTCCATCCGTCTCCTGATGTTAACCTCCGATGCTAACAGCTTCAACCTGACTGACCTGCGCAACGGTAGCGCTGCACTGACTACCCTGCGAACCTTTGACCGGGAACGCCAGAAGGAGTACCGTCTTCCCATTCTCATGATTGACAGCGGGTCTCCTCCAATGAGCTCAACCAGCACACTGACGGTTGTCATCGGTGACAGAAATGACCACCCCCACTCTCCGGGCCACACCGACTTCTTCGTGTACAGCTACCATGGTATGTTTCTCCAGTGTTCTGCTGATGTTGTGACGACACTACTTGTCACAGTTGAATGCTTAAGGACTCTTGAAGCCCAACATCACTTATTTAGTATTTCATGCCATCTGTCAGCTTGCTGTAACTGCTGGAAAAACTCTGGTTTTCTGTAATGTATTTTTAGTAGATTCTCTGTATGGGTTTTGCCAGAAGAAAGTACATTAACCCTCTAATAAGAATTCATCATGTATCTCCAAACATGCCATGAAGCAAACAATTTACTTAAGCTTAAGTCCCAGGTTTGATAGGCATATAAACAGGAGCCATTACATGTTTTATTTTATTTCACGCCTAAGGGGATTACAGCACTCCATTTAGCTTTTTGGAGGGAAAACGGGAGCTAACATGCTAATGTGTGCACTTCCCCTGCTGTGTTTTCAAAACCGTGTCCATATGTGCCAACGAGGCCACGCTCTCCAACTTATCTTCCCTCCTCAGCCCCTCCTCCTCCTCTTCCTCCCCTCCTCCTCCTCCTCTTCTCCCTTTCTTTCTTTTTCTCTCTCACTCTTGAGAGCTTTAGGTGTACGACAGGGAGGGGTTGTCTTCCCGCACCTAATTCTGAGTTTTCCCCCGTAGGTGTTCTCCCCACAACAGTGCTTGGACAGGTTCAATCCCCTGACCTTGACGACTGGAGCGAAAAGGTTTACAGATTCCAAGGCAAACCCCCCAGGTACTTTGATCTCCTCACTAAAGTTGGAATGAAGCCCGGCCACTTAAGAGAGAGGAAAAGAGAATAAGACAAAAGAGTGTACAATAAGAGGGGAGGAAAGTGTGGGATTGAAAGAGAGAGAGAGAGACAGAATGTAAAAGGAGAGAAAGGTACATTTTAGGGGAAGGAGAAACAGGCCGTTTAAGAGAAACAGAGAAAGTAGAAATAGATTGGAAGAGAGAGAGGGAAAGCGAGAGGGAAAGGGAGACATGAATTGTCAGGAGCACCATTATTAATACTTCATAAAGAATTGTATTGAAAATTCCCAGTGAAATGAGGAACGGCGCTCTGGTTTTGTTTGATGGGTGCGCAATGTTTGGTGTGCACTGAAAAGAAGCTGATTACGCTGCTGGCACCTCTCCCTCTAATGAGACACCTGTAATCGGGAGAGCTAGTAAGCACACGAAAAGATGACAAGGAATGACAGAGAGAGAAAGTGAACAAGAAAGAGCCATTACCATGTTGAATCCCCAGTCAGCAGATCCCAATGCGTCTCGAAGGACCAAACTATATGGATCATCTCATTATACCTACCAGCCATCCGTGTAGATGATGATTTGAAGCCTATTTGTTTTCTGTCTCCAAAGTGCTGTGTTGCATGTTTGCCCCAGCTAGCTCTGCAAACAGGGATTCATTAATGTATTACATTAACATGATGTCCCGGGGAGGCATGACATAACACACATCTCCCCACAGCTCAGCACCTCTTCAATTGGGCCAGCTGGTTTAATTTTCTTATGGCTCAGATAATTACCTCGTTTGGCCTGACTTCTGAAGGTCACGGGCCATGCAGAACCAGCTTTTACTGTTACGTAAGAGAGAGCCATGGCACCTTTTCAAATCTCTTTTGATCATGGGCCAGTGTGTGAGGGTACTTACCTTGGTGTGCCATCAAACAAGGTGATGCTAAAACAATAACGTGGTCATGTGGTAAAGCTAGGTGTATCTGTAAACATTTGTTTGTTGCTCCAGTTGTACAAAGGCTCTATAGAACAGAACTATAGAACCATTTTCAGTAGAGACGGAAGCTTCAAAAACAGAGACATTTTGAAAGACATCAGATGAACTCCTTGGCATTGACCTCTAACTTGAGAGATGAGGAGAGCGTGAGGTAGATGGAGATAGCCACAGCAGAACCATCATCATTCCCTTGTCATGATCTGAGCCAGTGATAAGGGACAGAGTGGACAGGGGCCAAGTAAATAGAGGGATGATAGATGGAAGGGGAGAGAAGATATGAGTAGATAGCTGGGAAGGAGAAGAGTGACTGTAATAGAGGGAACAAGGACATGTGAGTAAGAAAAGTTAGTGAAGTGAGAAGTAGACTTTAGGAGCAGGATAGGATAGAAAGTTCTGCAGTATTAACATGGGGCTTAGGTAGGGCTGGTGGGGTTAGTGTAGTGAGAATGTGTCTATGGGGAGTAGACAGAGAGACGTAGAAGGAACCTAAGAGGCTGTGGGAACAGGTTCAGGGGGAATAGATTTTTGATAGAGTGAACACTGAACTGAGTGTTCAGGGAATAGAGTAATAGAGTTAACAGGGGGCTAGGTGGGAGGAGGGAGAGGTGTTGGTAGAGTACAGGAGAGGTAGGGTAGAGGGGGTTGCATTGATACTGATAGTGAAGCCATCTATTATGCATGTGGCTGTCTCCCTGGACAGTTCAGTGTTTTAACGTGAGATGGTGAGCATGGAGGGAGGCCAGGGATAGTCCTGCATGGATGAAYACCGGGGTGACTACTACTGATCTCTCTTACACTCTGTTCTATGCCCACTACCCCCCTTTTCTCTCGATCTTCTTCCATTTCTCTCTCCCTCTATCTTGCTCTCTCCCTCCATCTCCTCCTCCCTCCTCCCTCTCTCAGCGGGTTGTTCAGTCTGAACCACAACTCAGGCCAGTTGATTATCAGAGAGGGGGCCCCTGTGCCGGTGGGTTCCTACAGCCTCGAGGTGCGTGTCTCCGACAAGACCTGGCCCGACGTGACCTCCACTGCGGAGGTCGTCGTCATGGAGCTGGACGAGGAGGCGGTCCAGAACGCTGGCTCTTTGCGCCTGTCCAGTGAGTTTTGCCACCTAGTGTATCAGCCAATATCGTCACTTTTCACTCTTTTTCATGGTCACTGACCACAGACCATAAGGAGCTAATGCTGTCATAATGTTTCCATAGTAACCGTGTCACGTGTGATGACATGCATGCCTGAGTGCTGTGTGGCAGGCTTTCTTGTATCTAATAGTTCCCTAAGGTCGTGGTTCACATCACCCCCAGGCACCAGCTGAGAATTTACAAACATCTGACTGATCTGTACTATCGTTATCTGTAGAACATTGGGCAGGGGAGTGCTTTGCAAGGGGCATTCCACTTTGTAGTGTGTTGATGAACTGAGTGTCCTGACCATTCAATCCCACCATCCTGTTGGGCAGACATCACAGTGGAACAGTTCTTCAGTAGTGCACCGGGTCAGGAGAGTTCTTTCTCCCGCCTGGGTCGTCTCCTCTCCGAGCTTCTCCAGACCGACCGGGACAACGTCCACGTCTTCTCTGTCGCCAATGGCAACCGCCAGGGTGAGCGCGAGGTCAACGTGTGGTTCGCCGCCCACGGCTCGCCATACTACAAGACCGAGAAACTCCACGGCAATGTGATGCCGCATAAAGCTAAGGTGAAGATGGGATACACACAAGTCTCTCATATAAGAGTTCATTCACACTATCTCACACACAGTGATGCACTACTAAAAAGAAACCCATATTTAAAATCTCACACACACTTAAACACACACACACACTGACACCATGCTCAACAACATACATATTTCATCACACACACACACACATTTAAACTCTCACACACATTTAATCACACACGCACAGCGGCACACTACTCAAGTGTGTGTACATTTTTCATGTCCATTTAAGGCATGAGATAGCATCTGGTGACCCAAGCTTGTGCTGGGTGAACAGAAAGGGAGAGAGAGGGATGGATGGATGGATGGAGAGAAAAAGAGGGATGACAGGAGAGAACGTCTGAGTCTTTATAAAGTCTTCACTAGTCCATAAATCCTAAACTGTTTTGTAGTGAGTGTTGCGCTGCCCAGAAGCAGTTGTTTATACACTGGATGTGTGTCACTGACAGTTTTACTGCTGCCTGTTAAGATTGAATGGAACTGGTGAGTTGCTTTTAAGCCATTGGAGTCAGATTGAGTCAGAATGAATTCATCCAGAGACATCACCTGACTGTAAATGAAGACTATGAAAGACTGATATGAAGACGATATGAAGACTGATTCAAACCAATTTGATTTCACTGACAGGCAGTAGACTGACGCTCTCTTTCTCTCCCCCCTCCTCTCTCAGTTGGAAGCAGCACTGGGTGTGTCTATCTCCCAGGTGGGTATAGACGAGTGTCCCTACACAGACTGCAGTCAGTCGGGCGGCTGCAGCAGCGACGTCACCTTCAGCCTCACCCCCACCGCCCTCAGCTCCGGGAACACCTCCCTGGTGTCTGTCTCCGCCTCCTCTGAGGCACGCTGCGGCTGCAGGGCCAGAGAGAGCCTGCACCAGGCCTGCTCCTCCTACCCCCGCAACCCCTGCCTCAACGGAGGCACCTGTCAGGACAGCGAGCTGGGATACAGGTATGACGGTCAAAGACAGTTGGAGCCAATAGCTCTCGCTAGTTAGCATTAGCTGTTAGAAATAACACGTTCACAATGTTTCTCCCCTGCCGTTCAGGTGCAAGTGTCCACCCATGTTTGACGGACCTGAGTGCCAGCAGACCAAGCACTCCTTCCACGGCCAGGGTTACGCCTGGTTCCCTCCCATCAGGCCTTGCTTTCAAAGCCACATCTCATTGGAGTTCATAACCGAGTCAGCCAATGGGCTGCTGCTCTACAATGGCCCTCTAGGCCCCGC
This sequence comes from Salvelinus sp. IW2-2015, assembly GCF_002910315.2. Taxonomy (NCBI): domain Eukaryota; kingdom Metazoa; phylum Chordata; class Actinopteri; order Salmoniformes; family Salmonidae; genus Salvelinus; species Salvelinus sp. IW2-2015. The sequence goes on from NC_036845.1 coordinate 10,362,878, forward strand.
CCAGGCCGGAGAGCAGGAGGACTACATCGCTCTGGGTAAGAACAGACAGCCTACATGTAGGCCCTGAACAGAAACAACCACACCATAGTCCATCCCACTTACTCCTACTTCCTACTTTCAAGGTGTCTGGATGTGGATAGGTAAGCAATATGGGGATCGACTGGCAACCAGCACTCTTGATCAAACCTCTAGTGGAGGTGACAAACTCATATCCTCATAAGCCTGCGTCATATTCAGGTCCCAATAAGCCATGTGGCTTTTATGTCAAGTCATGTCCCCCCTAATCCTAATGTCACATCCCAGAGGTCCTATATGTCCCTAAAAGATTAGTCCAGTTTGGCCTTTAGAAAGGCCTTACATAATCTGTTTGGTAGCCCCGTCGCATTCATTTATGTAATTATCGAGCCTGCTCCAAGTTCCCCCGCTCCGGGGATAGCAAATCGAACATGGCTGCTGAATTGATTGCRGTGAAGCATTTTTCACTGGTGCTGCTCAACTGAGTAGCAGTGTAGAACACAGAGGTTGGTCAGGTCACACACCATGTAGTCATACACACTTTCACACGCATACTGTTAATGCAACATTAAGGTGGCTCATCAATGTAACTCTGCATATTGGTGAGTCAGACMGTTTCAAGCGCTTGGTGGCTAGAATGGCTTGTTTCCAAGAATGTGTTTGTGAAAATGACTAGATTGATTGGAGAGTCAGAGTGTGTTTCCACTGTTATGTGATCTCAAGCCTCAAAGTGATTATCTCTCCTCATCCCTGTTTCCTGTCTCTCTTCCAGAATTGAGGAATGGCGTTCCGACCCTCAGCATCAGCCATGGATCGGGAACACTGACGCTGCAGCTCCCAGCGAGATCCACTGTCACGGACCGCCGATGGCACCGCCTGGACATCGTCAGTGACGGAAAGGTCCAGACATATTCCCAGAGGGGTTGGAGGAGGGAATGGTTGGGGATTGGGGAATAGCCGAAGGGGGAATCCTCATTGGGATGCTTACATTATGAACTGAGCTAGGACCTGACTGTGAACGTGACGGTGGTGCTATATGATGTGTTTAATCCAGGCAGTTCAACTGATCCTAGACCAGTGTTCGGGGGCAGTGGTGAATGAGGTGGAGGGTCTAGTGGTGGAGGTGCTGGAGACAGATCAGTCTGGCTGCAAGGCTTCTGGAGAGACCCCTGGCAACCTGAGGTAAGAGCAGACAACTGTAGACCACTAGACTACTACAGACCACTGAAGACCACTACTGACAAACCATGTTATGCACAAGCTAACACTAGCTGGGTTCCCATCCAATTGGCGACAGATTTTCATGTGAATATTCTAAAATCTGCTAAATAAAAACGATGTGCATTTTCTCACCAGAGATGTGTTTCCATCAAACTGACCCGTTGCAGATAAAAGGCAGTGCGTGATAACGTAGTGCACATAAAAATACCTTTTGCGGTCAAATTCCCACATACTGAATACAAAAATTCAATATTTTAAACTATACTGATGGTTTTCACGCAAATATTTTGTTGTTGTTGTTATATAGTGAGTGTGCCCACTCTGGTATTGGCACGTGCTCTCTAGCCAATAGCGCTATCTGCACGCTGTTGACTAGAGCGCACATATAGCCGACATGATGAGATTATTATTATGGACAAAAGAGAGATTATTTTTATTTGTCAAACAGCAGCCAAGCATCGATTATCATGTCACCAGAATAAGACCCTCAATATTTATTGGAAAGGAACATCAAGCTCATCAACGTGCGCTTTAACCACCCTGTAAAGTTCATCATAACCTATTTCATCTGAAGCCTAATAAATGGCATGCTTTCCCGACGAGTCATGGTGGGAGGCCTACGCAACATGTCATCGCGTGACTCCAAGTTTACTTCTATATAATTATTATATCAATATTTGCGCATAAAAGCGTTTTCATCGATATTTCTCGCATAATTCATTTTACCAACACAAAAAGATCCCACATTGTCTAGCGTATTTTGTTTTGTCGACATTTGGAAAGTTTACCGAAAAATGTTCTGTTTCCGTCAAGCCTGTCATGACATTATTATTTTTTTATCCGAAATGTACTTTACTTACATGAAAAGGTTGGATGGAAACCTGGTTACTGACTCTTATCTCTCTCCCTCTCCTCCCCATCTCCCAGGTTCCTGAATGTGAACCAGCCTCTCCAGCTGGGTGGGTTGAAGGAGACCTCCACACACAGACGCTACAAAGCTTTCACTGGCTGCCTCAGGAACCTGGTGGTCGATAGCAAGGTAACCTCTCTCTTCCCCCTTCCCTTGCGTTCTCTTTCTTTCGTTCTTTCTTTCTCTCCCTCTTCATTAAAGTCACACCTCCTCTTCCTCCACCACCTTTTATTCCTCACTTCTCTAGTAGTTCTATCCTCCTTTCCTCACTGTCACAGTGTTTTCATGCTCCCCATCAGAGTGACAGAGCTGTCTATCCATCAGACTGATAGTGACAGGTTTATGAACAGAGCTCAGAGGAGACGGAGACTGGCAGCTGTATTAATATACCTGGGAAGAAGAGATGCTTTCTTTTAGTCTGTTTACTCTATGGGGTTGTCAATATTCATTTGTTTATGTGAGTGGGTTTTTCCTACAGTGTTTTGAGAGGCAGTGTATGTTGTCTTTCAGTTGGAGAGTGTTAGCTTCTCTGTCTCTTTGCGACTTCTCTCTGCAACGTGTGTGTGTGTGTGTGTGTGTGTGTGTGTGTGTGTGGTGTGTGGTGTGTGTGTTGTGTGTGTGTGTGTGTGTGTGATGTGTTGTGTGCAGGTTGTGCGTGTGCGTGTGCGTGCGTCAATCTCTTTGTGTGTGTCTTCTGTTGGCACTGGCTGAGAGTGCCAGGGGAGAGAGTTGGACAGAAGGTCGTTTGAGCACAGCTTATGAAATGAGGACAAAAAAACGATTTCAAAGTCCAAATAAGACATAAATTAAAAGAACATCTCCTCCGTAAACTATTCCTGAAAGCAGATGAGCTTGTGTGGTTTTGCGTCACTGCTGGGAAATATGAAAGGGAGGGAACATGGGACTGAAGTGGTGGCCATTTTGGCTCAAATGGTTGACAGTTGACCATATACAGTCCTGTTTGACATTAATAATTAGGGGAGAGGAGCACAGCAGGACAGCATGAGGGATGACCATTTTGGATCAGACAGTTGATTATATACAGCAACAGTAGTAGCCATTTTGGCTAAAGAAGTTGACCATATAAAGCCCTATTTGACATGGGGTGTGAAAGGAGAGGATCACAGGGCAGCAACGGCATCCATTTGAGCTCAAATGTTGATAACTGACTCTGAGGGCTCTTTATGTTTCTCTAAGCTGATATTTAACCTATAATGTACATCTCTCTCTGGAGGTGTATGACCTGGGAATTCCGGGGGAGAGCTTGGATAGTTCCCCAGGCTGTGGCCTGACAGACGGGGTGTGTGTGACAGCAAGTGGACCCTCCTGTGGTGTCCACGGGACCTGCCTGGGCGAGTGGGGCTCCTTCAGCTGTGACTGTCACCCCGGGTACAGCGGGCACAAGTGTGACAAAGGTAGGTGACTTTGCTGGTGGACTGGTTCTTCTTCACAGCAGTATTTTGGTGTGTGAATGTGTGTGAGAGAGTATTAACCATATCGCCTCTCTCCCCTGTAGCTCTACCAGAGTGGTCCTTCGTCAGGGACAGTATGCTACGCTACCAGCTGAGGGGGGGAGGTAGCCCCCGTCGTACACACATCCAGCTCCTGCTCCGCACGCGCTCCTCCTCTGGCACCCTGCTCTCCATGACGTCCCGCGGTGCCAACGAGTACATCATCCTGGAGGTCAGTGCCCTGCTGTAACATCACTCACAGGATCCAATTTAGTCAATTGGAAAGTGAAAAGTGGCTACATTTGCTGATGTCCTCTCTCCACTCTCTCAGATCGTAGACGGCCACCTGTCGGTGCGTGCCAACCTGGGCGACGGTGCCCACTCCCTCCGCCTGGCCAGCCAGCGGGTCGACGGGGGCCAGTGGGTCCTCGCCAGCTTGTATCGTCATGACAACCTCTTCACGCTGCGCCTGGAGCAGGGCGGTGGCTCGCGGGAGGCCAGGGCCTGGATGGGGAACAGGCGGGAGATTGTGGTGCACCCCTCCAGTGTGCTGCTGGGAAATGGACCCACCCCGGGACAATCTGCTGACTTCCAGGGTAAGACTGTCTCCTCTTCTGTCCTTTCCATGTTTTCTCTGCTGGTTCTCTCTTCTTTCTCATCTGTCTCCTCTTTTTCTCAATCTATTCTCCTGTTTTCCTCTCTCCTTTCATCCTCTCTTCTCATCATTTCACCTCATCCTGTCTCTACTCCTCCCCTCCTCTCCACTGTAATGGTCTCCTCTCTCCTTGTGTCTACCTTCTAGCTCTCAGTGTGGGTATCTTTGGCTGGGTCATAAAGCCACAGGTCCATGCGAAGGAGTGGCTGATCTTTCTGTCATCATTTTGTTCCATCTTTTTTACTCAAACTTTCCCTTTTTTCCCTCTATTTTACATTTCTTAGAAGTAGCAATCACAGAAAACAATCATCTCTGATGATCTTTTATCCTATTAGTATTTGTCAGTCATTAAGGCTCCCTCCCTCTCTCTCTCGCAGGCTGCCTGCGGGATGTGAGGCTGAACGGCCACTCCCTCCTTCTGGATGGTCAGAGTACCGAGTTCAGCACCGTGTTGGAGCGGAGGGGGGTGACTTCAGGCTGTCACTCAGATGCCTGCAGTGCCAAGCCCTGCCGCAGCCCCCTCTACTGTGTGGACCTGTGGAGGAAACACCAGTGCAGGTGTGTGAGGCTGGCTACACACACATTTAAACACATACAAGCACTATCTCACACACACACAATCTTACACATGCTAAGGACACACAGACATTGTTAAAAGAACAAACCTGTTCTCCGCCCTCTCCCAGGTGTCCAGGTGGCCAGGTGACGGTGACAGACGAGACATCAGGCCACCACCGCTGTGTGCCCTCCCCCTGTGGACCCTCGGCCTGCCGTAACAGGGGCACCTGCCACGCCCTGACCCCCGACAGCTGGCAGTGCCGTTGCCCCGAGGGGTTCAGAGGTCAGCGTTGTGAGGTGGGCCAGATGAAAGCCCACCGTATGGCCGCCCTCAGCCCGGGCTCCATCCTGGTCATCAGCATGTGTCTGCTCGTCTTCTTCGGTAAATATGGGTGACTAAAACCCTCTCTTCACATGACCTTTTACCCTTCATATAGTGAGCTGTTTTTACGGAACATTGAGCGTGCTTAAAGACATCAATAGAGTAGCCATTATAATGCTGTCCATTAGCAGCATTGATAAACACCATATAGATAGATGTGTAGTTAGATATATGTAGAAGGGAGAGCAGGGGAAATAGACTAGAGACTAGAGGGCCTGTTCAGTGACACGTGACGGGTAGCGAGGTTTGTATGAGCCTCTGACGGGTACGGCTCTGTGATGTCAGACTGGCAGTGCCCCCGAGGGCCCCTTTGTCAACGCTGACGGCCCTGATACACGACGCAGCGAGATCATAGCCCCATGCCAGGGAAAGGAGAGGGGGATGAGAAGTGGAGAAGACGAACATAAACATCTGAGTGCTAAAACTAGAAATGTCAAGCGAGATGAGGAAAAGGGTGAAGTAGCTACAGTGGTGAATGTCTAAAAATCAGTGATGGTTAGACTTGCAGGGAGAGAGGAGGGGAAATTGAGAAAAGATGGCATGAAGGGAGAGGGGAAAATAGAGTGTAGGATTGCCTGAGGGACGGTAGATGGCCGACAGAAGACGAGGTGAACGTGAAAAGGATAGGTTTTGCTTCATCTCTTTCCCTTCCACACTCAGATGCATGTAGAGTACAGTAGTGTTATCTCTCATTCTCTTCCATCCACTATAATGACTGAACTGTTTCCTTTCTCTGTGTCCTGTAGCTGTGCTGGTAGCTGTGACAGTGTGGTCCCAGAAGGGCAGTCGTAGTAAGTTCCAGAAGAGGGGCGTGTACCACATCCCTGCAGAACACCAGAGCTGGGAGGACATCAGAGAGAACATCCTCAACTACAACGAGGAGGGAGGAGGAGAGCAGGACCAGGTACATTGACCACTAGATGGCATCATTTACTTATTTTTCATACTTATGTTTTTAATTTGATGCCATTTCATCCCTCCAGAATGCCTATGACATCACAGAGCTGAAGAGGCCCCTGTGTTCCAGCCTGTCCCAGTCCTCATCCTGCACCACCGCCCCCCTCATCAAGTCCTCCCAGGGCTCCCAGGAGGAGGTGCACCCCGCTGGCTCAGCCTGCAGCTCAGGGACCCCCTACCTCCACATCCCCCACCACCACCACCGCCATCATTTTCACACTAGCAATGCTAGCTATACTAATGATAGTAATGATGCTCATGCTAGCTCCGTGGGCCACTGCCCCATGGACTTCAAGAGCTACGTGGCGCGCATCATCTGGGAGGCCGACAATGACAGTCATGAGTTCCCGCCGGACAGCTATCATGTCTGGAGCATCGAGGGCGCCGGGTCCCCGGTCGGTAGCCTCAGCTCGCTGGGTTCTGCTATCTCCCACGATAATGCAGAGGAAGAGGAGGGAGCAGCCTTCAGCTACGACCGGCTATCCCACTGGGGGGACAAGTTTGAGGCTCTAAGTGAAATGTACGAGCGACCGGCGCTGGCGCTGACATACATGGAAGCTTTGAGTTACAGTCAGAGTCAGAGGAGCCATAGTCAGGACAACCTGCCACACCCTTTTTAGGGTACTCATAAACCACAACCCATCATACACTGCAACATTGACTGACTTAGTACCTGCTAGTGGTTGTGTATGGTGTGTCAATGCTGGTTGGTAGTAAGGGAAACCAAGCACACAGAAAATTGGCTCTTGTTATTTTTTTCTTCATGTTGACAGGTTTGCTGAAGCTTTGTGTGGTGGAAGAGGGATTACAAGTCTTAGTGAGATGAATTTATTTATTCTGTTTTATTTCTCTCGGTGTAGTGTTGAAACTGTATTTATTTTTGCTCTCAAATTATGTTGAACCAACAGGGACAATGTTGTTCTTCTATATTATAAGGACTTTGAACTTAATGTGTCAAATGTATATGTTACCGGTACCCATTTATTTTGTATTATAACGTTTTTGTTTCAGACATCCTATTGGATAAAGACAGTCATGCCAAGGAAACGGGCAAACAGAGAAGCTCTGATTTGTTCCTTTACCACATTCTATCCTGTGAGAATATATATTAACAGCATTTTTGCCCTACACAGGGGGAGTTCCCCTTCTTCAGTTCAGCAGGAGGTAGATATGATCTCTAGGAGGAACCTTATATAACTAAAGGAAAATTGATTAGACGAAGAAAGCCATCAATCGTGTTGCTTGTTCCTTGATATGTGTAAATTATCAGTTCTCATGTGCAAGAGATTCTAGAGCCTCTAGACTATTGTCAAATACTTTCCCTTTCAATCACAGTCTAATTGCACTAGTGGATGATTCTCAGTCTTGATTGCAGAATCCATTTGCCAAAAAATAAGTACAAACCTTAAAATGCTTAGAACAGTAAAAGCATTGTTGATATGCCTGGTGAGAAACCTTCACTTGGCATCAATTATGTGTATTATAGAATATAGTGATGGGTTTCAGATAGGAAATATTTTTATACTCCAATATAGACATAATGAACCCAGCCCTTGTGGTGCACTGTCTTGATGTGTCTTACAAGGACGTGCTCCTTTCATCTGTTTCTAGCTCTATGTTGGTTCAGAGATGGTGTTGTGTGATGCCAATCATGTCTGAAACTTCCTGTCCTATCGTCTTGGAAACAAGGAGGGCAGGATGACCCCACAGTGTCCTGACAACGTCTGATGAATGTATTGTGCTAAAGGAGCCAGGAAATACAGGGAGGGGTTGGCTGGGGAGGAATAGTTGTGAGTAGTCAAAGAAAAGTCAAACAGTACAATCCCAGAAACTCCATTGCCGACAATTATTTTATAAATTATCTGATTGAAATGGTTCTATTTTTGTTGCCGTAGGTAGACAGAAACTCCACAAAACTAGCTTTCCAAAATGTCTTCACTTTATGATTTTGTTCTTGATAACTCCTATATATAGCTGTAAAAACAAATATCTCATTTTTTCCATGGCTGTAGAGTTACTGTGATGCACAGTGGGGACAAAGTGAGAACCAGGAACACTTCCCTAACAAACACACTGATAAAATCGCTTCTGGCTATTGTCTCCAAATTGTCTCCACATTTGAAATTAATGGGGGTGCCTTTAGTACACTGGTGTTTGGTGCAATTATCGACTGCACCCTTACATTTTTCCCCATATAACTTAACTGCAGTTGCTATGTTTGCATATATTAACCTAAAACTATAGATACAATGGATAAATGTGGTTGCAGCCATACAGTGATTTTGATCAGGACACACATGGACTCCAGAACTCACAAACCCAGTAAGGCTTCACTCCTCGCAGCCCAACGTCCCTACTTACTGTATTCAGGACTCGAGGTCGTTGTCCCCGTGTTATTATATGTATATATAATGTACATATCTACGTTTTATAGCAACCTAACGTCAGATATTCCTTTTGTATATTACTTTTAATAAAAATTACTTTTCTTCAAGGCATTGCAATTGGTTTTGTAACTTTCTTTTTCCAATGTATGGATGGCTGTAACTCCATCTCTATTATATGGACACCGTTAATGAACCATGGCGCAGGCTTTATCAGAACATAGCACTGTATGAGAGAAGGTACAACAACAGTGATTAAGGGGATGAGAAATACGGCCATGATTATTCTTAACATAGGGACATACTGCCCTCTTGTGGTGAGTATAAGATCTTTACATGAAACACATGAAAAATAATGTATTTGGTCAAACGATATTGTTATAGTTTCTCTCAAGGATTTAAAAAAATCTTTCTACTGCAGATGTGTCATAGACAATATGGGATATTTGTACGTGGAGATGGTAGCACATGTACGTTAAGTTGGAAAATGAAAGAAACTTGTCATAAAAGTGAAGGACTCATTATGTAGTTGGGTAGGGGGTGGGGTCTCTTTGTCAGGGTTGGTTTAAGAGGGATGGGTGGGGAGTTATGATAACGCTGGCATGTAGAGGTGGGGGCTATGCGTTCCCAGGCCAACACAATAACCTCTCAATAACAACACAATAACCAAGACTTGGGAAGGGGGAGGAGGGAGAGAGAGCGGCCCATGCCTGCCTTGCTGTCCCACTGTCTGCCTCCTAGACTACCCCCTCAAACACACACACACACTGGCCTCATGGAGAGACATGCATCATCACACACAGACCCCCAAGCGGAGCTGACTGACCAGGGATCACTGTCACTGTTCAGTCCTTTCAGGGTGGGGGACATTAGGGGGACTAGAGATAGGACTGGGGCAATTTTCTTAAAGGCCCAGTGCAGTCAAAAACGTAATTTCCTGTGTTTAATATACAGTATAGTATATTTCCACACTATGAGGTTGGAATAACACTGTGAAATTGTAAAAATGATGATGCCATTTTAGTGTAAGAGCTGTTTGAAAAGACTGCCTGACATTTCAGCCTGTTTTGGTGGGATGGGGTTTTGGCCTGCCTGGTGACATCACGAGGCAGTGGATTAGTTAATAGACCAAAAAGAAAGAGTTTAAAACCTCTGCCAATAACAGCTAGTTTTCAGTTTTCCCCACTCAGACCACTCCGACAGTCCTAGCAAAATTGTTGCTTGAAAAATTGCTGTTTGCTAAGAATCTATTTAAGTTTCTTTTTGACCATTTTAATTGAAAAGAATCACAATAAATTGTCACCCTGATATTACTTGATATTGAGATTAAAATGGCTGCATTGGACCTTTAACACAATCACATAAGGCTGACAGTCTTACAGCTGCTTTGGCCCACTTTTTCTAACCTTTAGTTCATAAGATTAGTGTTGTCCCTCTGCTTTCAACATAATACCCGAGTGATTACTTGTAAGAAAGTTGAGCACTTCATTGTGACTCCACCGTCTGAGTCATGGTTAAGGCTTCTTTTACACGCCGCCTGTCATTCAGAGTGAAGCGTTCCCCTCGTCCTCAGAAGATACTCCCATTGCATGTGTAAACATGAACTAAAATGCCAGGCCCAAGACAATACTCAAGGCCTAATAAGGATACTGAAGCAATGCAAAGCACATGAAAAACGTGCAGGCCTCATCTTCATAACACCCCAACATTCTGAGAAGTTACTTTTTTCATGTCGGAGGAAGCGAAGGCGTGAGGATTGCACCGCACTCTTGGAGGCCAGGCGATGTTTGTCCCATTTCTCCCTTCACTCGCCGTCTCCCCTCAGCATGTCACAGATATACAGGACTCCTCCAGGCTCTTATGTCCATGTAATAGGTAGTATTGTATACTGATCTTGTTGCCTGATTCATTTAAGTTAGACCAGTTCTAAACGGCACTCCCTCTCCAAATCACAAGAATTTAACAAACCATGGTTGAAAGTACTAGGCAAATGCTGCCTTTCCAAAGTCAACCATAAAAGCAGGCAAAATGTATTAATTTCTATTTCATTTATTCAATAAATTTCATGTTTCCATTAGAAAAGAGAACGTTCAGTTTATGTACATAACATATACACATTAGTATTTACAGTTTAAACATGGTTCTTTGTATACCACTGCCTCGGCAGGCGCCTGCACAACACTGAAGGTTTCAGTTGACAGTCACAGGTTTGCTGGACAGACTGGGTTAGAGCCCTCCACTGGAGCCTCTGGGTTCTCAAGTCTTCACATCACCATATTAGTTCAACTAAGGCACCACGGACAGGCTAGCGCCAAACTACGCAACATAACATTTCATATGTAACTGCATTATACCGCCTCCCCCCGCAATAACAGATGTCAAAATCATAAATAACATGCATCCCGTGACTTAAATAGGTTGCCTTTGGCATTGTTAAAGAACTGAATTCATAGCCCTATGAAGAATGTATATGGACATAAAACATTGTATGGCTTAAATGAACAAATAAATACAATGTTAAAATTACATAGTTGTAAATTGGTCCAAAAGGTCTAAATCAAACTACTGAAGTCAAGTTTTCCAGGAATGTGTTGTGGCAGGAGAATGCACCAGGCACATGGAAATGAGTCGTTCACAGTGGAGAGAATACATACGTTCAAAAATGGTGCTTAAGTTGGTATAGAAAATAGTTTACCCTGCACTACCCTTTCAAACAGCTCAAATGTTCAAACGTAACCATAGCACACAACATCAATAATTCTTTCAGTGTTATTGTATGGCTGAGCTTGTCCAGGAGTACCCAGATTTAGACTATACTGCACTAAATACACATGGTAACACAAAGTTAAGAGACTGAGTTGAGTAACTCAACTGTGTATTATGTACCAATTCACCTCAAATAAAATAGTAGCTTTTTAGCTATCAAAACATCCCATGTCCTGAGATGCTCCGCTTCAAGTAACAGGGGGAGCAGCAGACATGTTTTCCTATGGAGGAAGATTTGACTTGAGTCAACTCAAATGATCTCCATGTAAAATTCTAATTCTGGGGATTAAGATTGAGATAACAGGGTTTTTGTTGCAATCATTTGACAAAATAAGTCAATTTAGTAACCATGAGCTGATTTCCATGGTTGTACTGCATATATACTCTGATATCCAGCTTGGTATATAAAGTAAAATAACTCATCTTAACATGCTACACAAAGGTGAGTTATTACCAAAGGCAAATTTGATTGGTCACGTGAGGATGAGGTTCCAAAGTTTCCCGGCCTCTGGCTGGTCAGGCGTGACATCTAGGGAATTCTCCCTGCATCTGGTTGGTCAGAAAATCAACGCGAGGAGACCCTGGGGCTCAGTGATTGGCTGGTTTCTCTGTGCTTTTTGGTGGAGTCAATATCCCTCCTAAGGCAGCAGGCGAGAGACTGTCTTGGCTGTCCGGTTGCCTCTGGTGAGCGTCGCTCTGCAACAGACAAGACACTTCATTAAGAACAGCAAACATTTGTATGAGCAGTTCTATTCTTTCACTTGAAAATATTACTTGGTAGCACAAAATGGCTGCCCATGCATCAAGATGGCTGCAATACATTTCTGGGTGGAAGCGACTTGCTCCTCCTAAACACTGGTAGAAATACTCTAAACAGCCAACAGTGTGTAGACACTTCTGTTTTTATATTGTACTCATTCCAGCCCCTGAAATGTGTGAGCACTCACCAGCATGGACAGGTAGTCTACGTGTGTCTGGATGTTGTGTCTGTCGTCAGACGTCACTTTCTTAAAGTCTTTGAGCTCTACTCTGGGACAGGCGCTGACAGTGCGCATGAAGGGGGTCATCCACCGGACACAGGGAGCAATACTATCCCACGTCAAACCTGCACAGAAACAGACATTAGTAACTACGTAATAACACGAGGGCTGTGGGGTTCTAGAATGGGGCCAACCTATGTACACGATGCCAAATCAATGCTTACCCGATACTTTGTGGACAACATCAAATGAGAAAAAATGGCAGAAGGCAGCAGCAGACAGTATCCCATACTGGTAGTCCAGAGAGTTGATGTCCAGTATGGCAAGGTCTAAAAGCTGTAACATGAATAAAGTTATAGGGAAGCTAAAACCCACGTGTCAGAAGGAACAGTAAAAGCTGCAGGGGGGGGGGGGACTAGTGGACTCACCTGTGTGATCTGGATGTAGGTGTCCTGAGAGAACTGAGGTACCAGGAAGTTGACGCCATCCTTCAGGGACTCCACCTGAGCATAGAGCTTCAGCCATGTGATCACCGTCTCTGGACACAGGTTCCAGTTCAGCGCCTGATGGAGGAGAGAAGTCATTAAGTAATGTGTGACAACTGAATTAGTACAGTGCAGGGTTGGGCACAGGAGCTTCTTACCTTCAACATGACAAGTTCCATCTCCAGGATCGCTTCTTCCTCACAGGCTCCGTCAGTAACGTAGGCAAACTCATGGAGCTTTGGCGGGTAGATTTCCTGAGGGGCATAAGGAGGGGAACGATTAGACTTGAGAAAAATACAGCACAAATGCCATTTTGTTATTGATTTGTTATGACATAGTATAAACTAAAGCGGTGGTCACCATCCAGGACATGAAAATGGAGGGCATTACGCCTACCTCCATCTTAGACGCGATGAAGAGGGCTGTGATGCCTATGAGCTGCAGTCGGTCCTTCTCCATATCATCCTGTGTCAGCATGAAGCGGTCAAAGAAGTCCTGAGCCAGATAAGCAGTCTGTCGATGCAGAGTGTACACCTCACTCACCTACAACACAGGAGAAAACAAGAATGGTTAGACATCAGTCACGTCTGTACAAATCCTGGGGCACTATAGTAAAGAAGTCAAAGTATTGGAGATGTAGAACCCCTGAGGTAATAACTATGGAGGTGGAGTATCAGACCTTTGGCTCATGCATATCCAGTCATTACAAATCCAAGTGCAGGTGTAAACAAGGCTTATAGATAGGTACAAGTAATAGGCCCAAGATTGTATAGAGTACAGCAAGTCATTTCAGAGACACACATACCTCTAGAAGCCAGTCCAGGAGAATGGCCCTCATCTTGGGCTTTAGTTTGGGGTGCTGCTGTAGGAAGGCCTTGTCGTGGACATACTTCAGCTCCTTGTTCAGCATCTTAATCCACACGTCATCTGAGCTGGCCCAGCTGCCAAGGGGAAACACACACAAAGGTCTTAACAAGACGTCCAGTGCGCAATCCCATGGAATATGAGGCCCCAACACCAGACACTGAATTTGTTCATCATCAATAGTGACAAACAGGAGAAAACGCAAAAAGTTCAGAGTAGCTCACTTCTAAAGTGTCTCTAGTTGCAGGTCTACTGCCACCCTGACCTTGTATGTAAGCGTTGCATTGACACACATTAGCCAAGTGGCTAACGTGAGTAGAGTCCCACTAAAACATGACATATTCAGAGTTTTTTTAAAGTAGCGTTGGGGGTACACCTTAGGAACAAAGACATGGGGCGTCTGCATGAGGGGGGGGAGCAATTGCCACTATTGAGGTGTAAAAGGAATGTGGGCTAAGCCCCTTTAACACACACACTGTACCTGAGGCAGGGCAGCGGTGAGGTCTTGATGAAGATGTTCTTGAATCGGAACTGCTTGAAGCCAGACCGGTCTCTTGTCATCTCCAGCTCCTTGTGTGGTGTTTCTACGAGGACACATGGACTTGCCCCTTCTTCTGACCACCGTTTCTAGAGAGAAAAGGCACCAAGTTCAATCTCTTCATCAGCAGTCACATAAGCAGCAAATGCAGATATAAATAAGCATGCATTTACCAAGTGATAATTCCATATAGCCAACAGAGCACTCATTTACAAATAGAGGTCACAGCATGCTACCAGCACAGTGAAAACTACCAAACTGTTCAAAGCTATAGTAAAAACATGAACTTAACATACAAAAGAGAATAATGATTTTAATGGCGACAGAAACTGGTATTTATGAAACGTTACATAGTGTATACAAAACAAAGCATGCGATTTAGATTAGGCGGGCCGAGGAGAAAGGGACAGACAAAACGCGGGGTTATTGCGCGATGTCTAACCCACTGACACAGTTACCTCGACTAGTTAAGTCTCATCAATAATTACTTCGACATCCATGCGAATTTTACCATAGTTAACCCCTATATTCTCCCACATGTTTTACAGTCATTAATCACTGGCACAACTTAGTAAAGTTAATTGATTGAATAAACAAGCAACCAACCTGTATTTCATAGCTTTGTTTCTTCACTGCGGGTGGAATCTTCTTGGATGGCTGAAAAGTGGACAATACAATTAGCTAAGGTTATAGTTGTTATTTGACGACAAACCAATAAAAACAATACCGCTACACTAATGGTTAAAAATAACACAGCGAGCTAATTGAACAAACCTCAGATTTTCTTTTTCGTCTGATCTTGACATTCTCTTCTGGTGCGTTCTCATCTCTTGCTTTCAATGTGATGCGACCACTGAAAGGACAGACAATTTTTAGCGACAGCAAGCAGCCACCATACCAATTGTTACTAACATGTACAAATAATCAATGTTATAGCTAGCTGGCAATCATGCTTGTTGATAACAAGGCTTTATCCCATACCTGCGTCTAACGTTAGCCATTCTGTCAATTGAAGGCTTCAGAGTTCCACCGAAAATTATCCACTGAAACGGAGACAGGGCGAAAACATTATTAAAATTGCAAAGATACTTATCTTCACAAGTTCAAAACACGATTGGATAATAAAAGGCTGTTTTTTTCCGGCGGTAAAATGGCATGCCAAATAGGGTTGAGCTTGTGAGTACCGTCATTTCCATAAAGAAATCTGCCACAAATTGCATAAAAATCTACTTTATGCGTAGTCCCAGTGTTATGTCAGAAGCCCTGATAGTAACTTAGATGGTTATTGTTAACAAAAGTAACCACACGATAATTATTTGATGGTTTGTGAAACCCAACTACGCGCCAATTTCTCGAAGCGGGAGGATTTGGACAGTCACTATGGCTAGCTACAGTAACGTTAGCTCACCAGTGAGCTAACTTCAACTCCAATACAGCTACATAAAAACGTTTATATAAATAGATAAAGGATATGATACTTAAATAATGTATTGCCGCAGTAATAATTCAACATTGGTAGGTATAATTTGCATGATGATGTCGTTTGCTGGCTAGCAAAGTTACTGGCTAACTATCTTTATGCCACGTCCCTGAAAAGCAGTGGTTGCTTATGTTAACGTTGAATATCAATCAAATTTGATAAAAGAACAGAGTAAAACCAATGTGAAGAAACAGATGTATTGCCTTATCAAATCAACCAACTAATGTTAGCCAGATAACATTAGTTTGCAACCAACTTGTTTGCTAACGTTACCAGTCTCTCTTGCCATTTGGTTCCTTTTCAAGATTTTTTGACAAAAATAGAACCCAATAAACTAAATGTTGCTCATCGAGATAATAGCTTTATCACGAATTTTCAGAACAAACTCCTGAGATATATAGCTAGTTAAATAAGCAAACATCCAGCTCCTTACCTTCAGAAATGAATGAACGAATAATGATCAGCTGTCGCGCCGGCGCCAATCTTTATATATATGACCATTCCATGGCAAGTGCGCATGTGTGTTCCCGGTTCATTTAAACGCGCTAAATGTTCAAATCTGAATTCCATTTATTGCAAATAAGAAAGCGAACATTCTGTTTTATTTCCCGGGAGTTAATACATTTGATCACGTGTTTGCAATCATTATTAAAGACTAGCACTCATCGACTTTGTATGGATGGTGGATCTACTTTGCACAAGAGGGGTTTCATTTATATTTTTGGGGAAAAAGGGCGCGTTCCTTATTTTCCGGTTAACCTTAAATGACGCAGTAGGCGCTGAGTTAGCCTTTACACTTGGTCAAGTATATATAAAAAAACGTTTATACTCTATTTTCTTATTTTTTCGCTGCAAGAAAAACACTTCCGTATTACAGGTCCACCTATGGGAGGGGTTTCAAACTCGCTTAGCCAATCAGAGGAGGGTCAGGAGAAACAACGTGGTCTTCCTTCAAAATGTAAACAACCCGAGATTAAGATAGCGTGGAGCACTGTCATATTGAAACAGGAAGATTTTTACACGTTTCAACGCAGAGATTATATGCTTATTGTTATTGTACATAGATTGAGCTAGGTTGAAGCTTTCTTTTTTCCACTCCTCTTCTAGCTAATGCATTATTTGTCATACCAAGATAAGACTGCTGGACCCGTCCAAATAGTGACATCGACCCCCAGAGGGTAGTATCATGTATACCTATACCACAGTTTCTTACTAAACCATGTTTGCCTATACCGTATATAGTAAAGCAGGATCAAGGAGTTACATACCTAAATATTCTGAAATAACTTCTTTTTTTTCTTTTTTTTAAGCTTGAAATGGGCATGGTCTAATTGACTCAACAACCAAAAGCATAAAGTTTAGCCTTTTTAATGAATCAGAAAATCAACAGTTATTTCTGGTTGCTTAGCTGGCCAACTGATTGATCCCACTTCGTAGCATACCCCTCAGATTTCAACACACAATAAACATTAGTCATTATTCCATTTTATAGCCTTTAAAACAAGTGTATAGGATTATTTTATCAGAGTTATTATTTTCTGGGTCACTGTTTATTTCCTAAAGTGTTGAATCAGTTGTTTGTTTGTAATAAACTCAGCAAAAAAAAGAAATGTCCTCTCACTGTCAACTGTGTTTATTTTCAGCAAACCTAACATGTGTAAATATTTGTATGAACATAACAAGATTCAACAACTGAGACATAAACTGAACAAGTTCCACAGACATGTGACTAATAGAAATGGAATAATGTGTCCCTGAACAAAGGAGGGGGGGTGGGTCAAAATAAAAAGTAATAACAGTCAGTATTTGGTGTGGCCACCAGCTGCATTAAGTACTGCAGTGCATCTCCTCCTCATGGAAAACACCAGATTTGCCAGTTCTTGCTGTGAGATGTTACCCCACTCTTCCACCAAGTCACCTGCAAGTTCCCGGACATTTCTGGGTGGAATGGCCCTAGCCCTCCGATCCAACAGGTCCCAGACGTGCCCAATGGGATTGAGATCCGGGCTCTTCGCTGACCATGGCAGAACACTGACATTCCTGTCTTGCAGGAAATCATGCACAGAACAAGCAGTATGGCTGGTGGCATTGCAATGCTGGAGGGTCATGTCAGGATGAGCCTGCAGGAAGGGTACCACATGAGGGAGGAGGATGTCTTCCCTGTAACACACAGCGTTGAGATTGCCTGCAATGACAACAAGCTCAGTCCGATGATGCTGTGACACACCGCCCCAGACCATGACGGGCCCTGCACCTCCAAATCGATCCCGCACCAGAGTACAGGCCTCGGTGTGACGCTCATTCCTTCGACAATAAATGCAAATCCGAACATCACCCCTGGTGAGACAAAACCGCAACTCGTCAGTGAAGAGCACTTTTTGCCAGTCCTGTCTGGTTCAGCGACGGTGGGTTTGTGCCCATAGGCGGCGTTGTTGCTGGTGATGTCTGGTGAGGACCTGCCTTACAACAGGCTTACAAGCCCTCAGTCCAGCCTCTCTCAGCCTATTGCGGACAGTCTGAGCACTGATGGAGGGATTGTGCGTTCCTGGTGTAACTCGGGCAGTTGTTATTGCCATCCTGTGCCTGTCCCGCAGGTGTGAGGTTCGGATGTACCGATCCTGTGCAGGTGTTGTTACACGTGGTATGCCACTAAGAGGGTGATCAGCTGTCCGTCCTGTCTCCCTGTAGCTCTGTCTTAGGCGTCTCACAGTACGGACATTGCAATTTATTGCCCTGGCCACATCTGCAGTCCTCATGCCTCCTTGCATCATGGCTAAGGAACGTTAAAGCAGATGAGCAAGGACCCTGGGCATCTTTCTTTTGGTGTTTTTCAGAGTCAGTAGAAAGGCCTCTTTAGTGTCCTTTTCAATACTGTGACCTTAATTGCCTACTGTCTGTAAGCTGTTAGTGTCTTAACGACCGCTCCACAGGTGCATGTTCATTAATTGCTTATAGTTCATTGAACAAGCATGGGAAACCGTGTTTAAACCATTTACAATGAAGATCTGTGAAGTTATTTGGATTTTTACGAATGATCTTTGAAAGACAGGGTCCTGAAAAAGGGACGTTTAGTTTAGTTATTGAAGATCTTCCTGCCAACTACTTTGCTCTGTTGTGATTGGTCAAACATTTGTGATAACTTGTTCTCAATTGTTTGATGAAGTCCATCTTTTAAACATTTTATTAGGCTTTAATATTGCTGTGCAAAGCTGTTATGTGCTCTTTATTCAGAACTCATGAGAATGTCATACTGAAAGTAACATCAAAGCTGTCTCAGCTCAGTGCTATAAAGGGCTTGTTTTGGAAATAAAGTCTAGGCTGGCTGGCGGGTCTTTCTTGCAAAAGAGATTTCATCATAGTTGAATAAACCTGGTAGAATAAAGGTTAAATGGATCAAATGGACAGAAACACAAGAGTGTGTGTATGAAAACATTTATTGTAGACTGTGGCTTACATCATGACAACAGATCATGTATTACAGTTTTAGAACAGACTACCACATTCTCATTTGCAAATTTTGCTGACCATAAAAACAGAGTGAATTGATCTCTCATACATCCAAAATACAAATAACGCGATCAGTTAAGTAGATAAATAACAGTTAACGCTCAAATTCCTACACTTTTTTGGCAAAGTGCTGTATTATTCCAGTAAACTAAATCAAAGCAAAAGTCTAACACGTAGTAAAAAAAAAATGCCACCAAATATTCTTCACACAGGAGAAAACAGGTTTGCTACATTTGTGTATAAAAGCTGAAAATGGGCTGGGTGGTTCACAAAGAGAAGCTACCTCCTGTGTGCATAGTTGATTTGCTTTTGTATGTGTTGTCCCTTTGGACAACAGTTCAAGTTCTTCATTAATGCATTGTCATTATACTGTTTAACCTGGAAGGCACGTGATCCACAACAAATTCAAGGCATGAAACAAAATACAAATCCCTGTTATTATCATCAAGAGCTCATACAGACAGCTGAGGACAAAACAAGATGGCTCCTTCCAGCTTCACACATCAAAAATGAGGACTTAGCCATCTCCTCCATTCCCTTCGTCTTGTTGCCCGTGTCACAACAATGCAGTACAAAAATTGATGCGTCAAATGATGCAAGTTTTGCAATCTGAGACATCTGAAAATAAAAAAGATACACAAATACAATGACTAGGCTTAAATCACTTCACTATAATCAGTTTACAACTATATAGACAAAACCACCTTAGTGCTTCTTAATGCTACCACACTAAATACATCTGAATATGTATGTACTGTGTATTTCCCCCAATAAGTACAAAGAAACAGATGATATTAGGTCATAATATAAGGTCATGTAAATTATTGAGTTTGTCCTGGATACTTGACATTTAGAGGTTTTGTGAAACTTAAAATAGGCTACTTAGGTGTTTGAATTGTGTCTCTCTGTGCTTTCTTACCACAAGAGCGCACAGATTCATGTTGTCACAAACTTGACCATATCAGAACACAAAGTCTCCAATTTGCAATCATTGTTAAAGTAAAGGAGAATATACTGTAAAAGCAAAAACAATAGTAATATAAACTATTGCAAGGTTAGAGTTTGCCGCTACTTTTTGGTTGACATTTTAACATAATATTACTAAGTTATTTAACTAAGCAAATAAAGAACAGGGTAAATATCTAACTCAAAACAATGGAAAGTACACAGAAAAAATATATAAACAAATGAAAAAGACTTATAGTTTCACTCCATCTTGGGGTTATAACAGTCGATTGAGAGAGTAGGAGTTCATTTTCACAGTCCTTGGACAAGCAAACGTTCAAATTCAATTTTCTCGAGACGCACACGATTCTTTTAAAAGGTCAATTATTGATCACAAACATTACCACAAGGCAAAGCACACTATGACAAATTTGGAAGGTCTCCAGTATGTACAAAGACAATTAACATTTGTCAAGTAATCTGCATTTTAGTAAAGTGTAAAGGTGATTGGCTATGACCCTGAGAAGTGGACTGCAGATTTAGAACAATGAGAGATAAGATACAAAAACATTTTTTTCTTCTGTTTTCTGTTTTCTAGCGCTATACAACCATGCAACAAATCACACACTAACATAGTCAAACCGCCGCTTACAAACATACCTATGTAGATAAACGCTCATACTAACTTCATACTGATATGTAATATATGTTTTTTTCTTTTAAAAAATATTTTGGAAGTTTTTTTTAAATACATTTTATATTTATTTTTCATCTTAAATTCTACTTTTATAACAAGGCGTTTAGTGATATTTAACCCAGTATTTGACCAACATTTTCTCAAACAATATTGTGAAAGTACTGAATTACTAAGTTCAAGGCAGGTTCACCCTTAGTCAAGAGAGGGGAGTGATGATTTTGAAAAGTAAGTTGTGGCCATCAGAATGACAAATTATATTAGTTTGCCATGAAGTGATAGAGGAAGCAATTTCATTGGAGGGACATGAGAAACAACTTTGTTAATAAACTGTCCTAATTACAAGTGAAAGACATGCTTCTTTTCTAAATGCCTACTCCTACTCTAAAGACATCACAGTCATTCTATTAAGACACAAACACTCTTCTGATAGCACACAACCACTCTATGACAGCATACAACAACTCAATGACATCACTTACAATGTCACTACGACAGCATACAAGCAACTCCATGATATCAATCAATGACATCACACAACCATTGCAGAGTGGGTGAAAGCGGAGAGTGTCGCCACAGGTGTAATATCTGATTGAACCAGTCTCTCCCAGTTACCATGTGGTGGTGGGAACCTGCAGCGGAGTAAAGTGACCGATGGCATTGATTCTAAAGGAGTCCTCATCACGTCTCTTCATTCCAGAGTGGAGGATCGGTGGACGGAGGGAAGATGGAGAGCATGTTGCAGGATGAACTCTTTTCGTGGATCCAGGTTGAGACAGATGGATGAATTGATGGATGGAGGGTAATGGATAGGGCCAGGACCTCAGTAGTTGAGGTGCCTCTGGCCAGGCTGGTGTAGATAGGTGGTGGTGGTCTTGGCCTGCTTGGGCCCTCCAGTACGCAGCAGGTTGAGGCGGCGTAGGGCGTTGCGGGAGAGGAGCTGGTGCTGGGCGGCGCCACGTACCCTTTGGGTCAGGCGTCCATGATGCTGGGCCTGGTCTAGGAGGCCTGAGGCCCGGGCTGAGACGGCTGCCGCATAGCAGCCAGCATGGAGCCCGGCTCTGCGCTGCACTACCGTCTCTGGCCTATAGGGGGAGACAGGAAGGGGGCTGGACTGGTTAATCCATGTTTTTTTCTTCTTCAATTTCCGCCTAAAATGACAAATCTAACTACCTGTCAGGACCTGAAGCAAGGATATGCATATTCTTGATACCATTTTAAAAGGAAACACTTTGAAGTTTGTGTAAATGTGAAATTAATGTAGGTGAATATTTTTTACATTCACATTTTTTCATTTAACCTTTATTTAACTAGGCAAGTCAGTTAAGAACAAATTCTTATTTACAATGACGGCCTACCAGGGAACAGTGGGTTAACTGTCTTGTTCAGGGGCAGAACGACAGATTTTTACCTTGTCAGCTTGTGGATTCGATCCAGCAACCTTTCAGTTACTGTCACAACGCTCAAACCACTAGGCTACCTGCCCCCCAAAAAATATATTATATAACACATTAGAGCTAACATCTAACAAATATAAACACATTACATCTAGTAAAAGATAATACAAAAAAAATAAAAAATGTTTCTCCATCATTGAAATGCAAAAGAAAGGCCATCATATAATATTGCAGTTTAGGCGCAATTTAGATTTTGGCCACTAGATGGCAGCAGTGTGTGGGCAACGTTTCAGATTGATCCAGTGAAGCATTGCAATACTGGACAATATTTTGCATCAAGTCTGCCCAAATGTGCCAAATTGGTTAATTGATACATTTTGAAGTACATAACTATAGAGAATATTTATTTAAAAAAAAATGTTTACACACTCCCAGGAATATCATACATGATGGATCATTAGCTTACACACTAACTTTCACACATCTGGGACTCTCAGGATGACAAATCAGAGCAAGATTACTGAATGTAAGTACATTATTTACCTTCAGAGGTGAATGTATCAAACCAGTTGCCGTGAAAAGTTTGTTGTTGTGCACTCCTCAAACAATAGCATGGTATTGTTTCACTGTAATAGCTACTGTAAATTGGACAGTGGAGTTAGATTAACAAGAATGTAAGTTTTCTGCCCATATAAGACATGTCTATGTCCTGGGAAATGTTCTTGTTACTTACAACGTCATGCTAATCACATTAGTGCACGTTAGCTCAACCGTCCTGGAATAGGGACACCGATCCCGTAGAGGTTAAGCATAAATTCACTAAATGTAGGTGATGAAACACTACTGCCAGAATTTTTGCAGCAACAAATCCTACCTGTGGCAGGGGGTGTCAAGCGAACGTCGTCCCGGCTCCTTGACTACGGCGGCAGGTGCGTCAACAAGGGGGAGGCAGAGATTGAGGTTGAGGGAGAGGGGGAGGTTGAGGGAGAGTCGTGGGGGACAGTGGGTGGTGTACACAGACATGCTGGGGTGTTCTATCAGCAGGTTCTCCAGGGGGCTGGTCTCTAGTACCATAGGCTTGCCCCTCCTCCCCCCGCTGAAGCAGGGTGGGGGAGTGACGAACCAGCTCTCCTCTAGAGAACAGGCCTCCAGGCACTGGAAACCCCCCTCTTCCTCCTCCTCCTCTTCCTCGGGACCCCCATCCTCGGTGTCGGAGGTGGAGTCCAGGGAGGAGCAGGAGGCATAGCGGATGGGGGAGCTGGCGATGGGAGAGGGGACGAACACAAGGTCCTCCTCCTCCTCCGAAGTCAGGTCCACCTCAGACAAGCCATCACCACAGGGGCTAGAGCAGGCCTCGGCTGGGGAGAAAGGCAGGGATTGGTTAGGATACATCAGCACAATTAACATTCAAATAAGAAATGGAAAGTTTATGTTTGCCAAAGCATGTAGGGTATGTGTGTGAAAATGTGTTTTACAACCATTGAGTTTTATAATTGGCGATAAAAAAAAAACTCTCTGTAGCAAAATGTAAAAATGCTATATGATGTTCTTGAGCTCAACCTGGGTGGGATAACAACTCATATGCAATACCCTAACATGACTTTAGGGGGCAATGTGGCACAGAGAAAATGGCTTTAGCGATCAAAACAAAAAACATCTTTCCCCTGATGCATAGGTGTCAAAGCCCTACAGGCACAGAGCAGTGTTCTGTCTGTCAGAATAACATGCCTGACCCAAGATACTAGTGTGTGTGTGCAAGAGCTGTCACTCATAGGATCAAGCAGCATCAGCAACTCCCTCTACCAAACTGCTACCAAATGCTTTCCAGTCTTTCCCAACTCTAGAATGCACCAAAACACATTTTTCCACTAACTAACTATCTCAAAAGGATAGGAGAGAAACTAAGTTTAAATAGAATAAATCTAATCAAGTTAAATGAGGTGGTTTGGCTGGAGCGAGAAGTTGTATTCACTGCATGCCTGGGCTATATAGCATGTCTTGTTTTGAGACTCGGTGGTGTTACTGTCAATAGTGCACTAATAAGTCAGAATAATACACTGCCATATGGGAAGTATGATGGAAAAAGCAACTTGATACCAGATGGGAATCAAAGCCAGCAGATTGCTGTTTGGTTTCCCACAATACTAAAAATGACCCGCACGGACGTCTGGCCAAATCTTCATTCCTGGCCAAAGTTTAAAGCTGACTGTCTTTTTTTGGGGGGGACAGAATCTCTGATAAACAGCTGAGTGTGTGCATGTACATGTGTGTGTAGGTGTTTTCCTCTGTGTTCTTTGTGTATTAATAGTGTTCTTTGTGTATTAAACAGTGTTCTCTCTGTGTGTGTTGTGTGTGTTGTGTGTGTGTGTGTGTGTGTGTGTGTGTGTTGTGTGTGTGTTGTGTGTGTGTGTGTGTATATTGGATGTGTTCCCTTGTGTGTGATGATCATGAAAGTTTTCCTCTTTCCTTTTCAGATGATGTGTGTGTATAGCTGGTGTTGTGTTCATTTCTGAGTGTGTTATGGTGTACATGTGTGATATAAATACACCCACTCCCAAGAGACACCAGTTCCCATCCTCATCTTTCTCTGTCACGCATGTCAGCAGCAGTGCAGCCACCTTGTTAACTAAAAAAATAACAAAAATTGTGCCGACACACACCCTTATCTTAGCCGCTAAGCAACGCAGCAGAACCCTAATACAGCTTACATTCTCATCACTGTCTCTGTAAGGCTAATTAGGACTGTAATCCTCTCACCATCCACCTTGTGTGTGTGTGTGTGTGTGTGTGTGTGTGTGGTGTGTGTGTGTGTGTGTGTGTGTGTGTGTGTGTGTGTGTGTGTGTACACACACAGGAAGGGGAAGGAAAGCAGTCTACGCCATTATATAATAGATTAAGCAGTTTAGAAGAAGTAGGAGACTAGTGCCACTTGAGGTGTTGAGGTGTGCCAGGAATACAGCTCGTACACACTAAGTAGTACACACTTTAAGTGTGTGGAATCAATCCCTACTGTAAAATAGGTCAGAGACAAAACATCTAACCTCAAGTGTCTGCTTACTGCATTCACTCTAACAGTTCTATAAAACAGACACGTAACAAAGGGTTTATGATACCATGTATCAGCTGATATTAGAGATTCACTATAAAGTGATCAGATTAATCATTATTCTATGATCATGTAGTAACAAAGGGTTATAACAGTTTGGGTAAGGCTACAGAGTGCTGGACTGTAGGGTAATATATCAACCACCTGTTTGTAAATCATTATGAATGCTTTTATAGGCATTCAAGTATTTACATGGAACACCTGTAATGAATGATGTGTCACATGGTTTATGAGCACATTGTCAGCCTTAATGCATTTTCCAAAGGTTGTCGTAAGAGGCCATGAGCTACATATGTAAGACAAGTCCTATAACGAATTATGGCGTGACAGACGACGCTATGAATGCATTAACCCCCAGTGGTTTGGGTCATAGACAGTGTTACCGACTGGGGGCCATTCTGGAGGGGAATTCTGCTGGGCCCACACATCTCACTCCTCAGAGCCCAGAATTGCAACTCTACCAGGCCTATTTTTATCTTCCTCCCCTTAGCCCCCCATGCTTTTGTTTGACCCGATTACAGACATATTGCCCATATACTGCCCCATATCCCTTCCACCACCCTCCCCTCCCCCATACAGAAGTGGGCCAGCAGGATTCAGTCTCTCACACCTTGAATATTCACACACTTGTGGAATATGAGATGTGTCAGGGACAGACGGGCTGGATGCACTCCCCTCCCCCCAAAGAACAAGTGTGTGCCAGGTGTGTGTGTGTGTTATTGAGCAGAATTAATATACTGTATATGTGTAGAACCATGCATGTATGGGCACACGTGTATTTGTTTTTGTGTGTATGGATATTGGGAACCTTGCCAGGGCTTAGAGTAGCATCCTTGTGTCTGCATTTGTACAGGTGAACTTAGGTTGCATCGGTTTATGGAGACTACAAGGCACCTAAGGACTGCATAGCCAAGCAGTTTGGCAGGTCAGTTCATAGATGTTTATGAGATGTAATATCTGATAATATGCTCACATGGAAAAACAAATGCTGCAGTGGCATATAATCATACTACACCGGCTCCGACGCTCGTCGGATGTGGCAGGGCTTGCAAACTATTACAGACTACAAAGGGAAGCACAGCCGAGAGCTGCCCAGTGACACGAGCTAAATAACTTCTATGCTCGCTTTGAGGCAAGTAACACTGAAACACGCATGAGAGCATCAGCTGTTACGGATGACTGTTTGATCACACTCTCCGCAGCCGATGTGAGTAAGACCTTTAAACAGGTCAACATTCACAAGACCGCAGGGCCAGATGGATTACCAGGACGTGTACTCCGAGCATGCGCTGACCAACTGGCAAGTGTCTTCACTAACATTTTCAACCTCTCCCTGTCGGAGTCTGTAATACCAACATGTTTCAAGCAGACCACCATAGTCCCTGTGCCCAAGAACACTAAGGTAACCTGCCTAAATGACTTCCGACCCATAGCACTCATGTCTGTAGCCATGAAACGCTTTGAAAGGCTGGTCATGGCTCACATCAACACCATTATCCCAGAAACCCAAGACCCACTCCAATTTGCATAGAGCTTCAAGTTCCTTAGCGTCCACATCACCAACAAACGAACATGGTGCAAACACACCAAGACAGTCGTGAAGAGGGCACGACAAAACCTATTCCCCCTCAGGAGACTGAAAAGATTTGGCATGGATCCACAGATCCTCAAAGTGTATAAAAGCTGCACCATCGAGATCATCCTGACGGGTTGCATCACTGCCTGGTATGGCAACTGCTCAGCCTCCGACTGCAAGGAACTACAGAGGGTAGTGCGTACGGCCCAGTACATCACCGGTGCCAAGCTTCCTGCCATCCAAGACCTCTATACCAGGCGGTGTCAGAGGAAGGCACTAAAAATTGTCAAAGACTCCAGCCACCCTAGTCATGGACTGTTCTCTCTGCTACCGCACGGCAAGCGATACCGGAGCACCAAGTCCAGGAGGCTTCTAAACAGCTTCTACCCCCAAGCTATAAGACTCCTAAACAGCTAATCAAATGGCTACCCAGACTATTTGCATTATACCCCCCCCCCCATCCCTTCTACGCTGCTGCTACTCTCTGTTATCATCTATGCATAGTCACTTTAATAACTATACCTACATGTACATATTACCTCGACACTGGTGCCCCCACACATTGACTCTGTACCGGTACCCCCTGTATATAGCCACGCTATTGTTATTTACTGCTCCTCTTTAATTATTTGTTATTCTTATCTCTTACTTTTTTAAAGGTATTTTCTTAAAACAGCATTGTAGGTTATGGGCTTGTAAGTAAGCATTTCACTGTAAGGTCCTATAACTGTTGTATTTGGCGCATGTGACAAATACTATTTGATTTGATCAGTTGACTTTTAAAAGGTAGTGAAGTTCCCACCATGTGACTGTATGGAAATGATGCTCACTGTTGAACCCATCTGACCCGTTTTGTACATGGATACCCAGAGGTTATGGTGTGTGAGGGGTTGTTTGTGTTTAGAGTGTGTATTTGCATTTTTGTTTGTGTATTTTAGTGTTTATGTCTGTGTATGTTTCGTCTGTGTACGTGTATGTTCTGAAACTCACCCAGATAGTCCACCAGGATCCACTCTTCATCCTCCTCCTTCTGGCCAAAGCCCTGTTCTCCGGGGCCTCCTCCGCTCACCTCCTCCACATCGTCCCCGAACAGGACACTGGTGAGCCTCTGGAACATACTGGTACTCCTCGGGGGAGCACGGAGGGAGCAAGGGGGGGCTGAGCGGTGCGAGGACGGGGAACAGGCGTTTTGGTCATCAGCTGCAAGTGCTAAAGTGCTTCAATAAGGTACGGATGTCTATCATCTGAGGGGAGCTGTGTAAAGTCTGGTCACAGCTCACCTCGGCGTGTGCAAAATTACAAAGGACCTGAGAGACAAAAGGGGAGGGGGAGAAAGAGAGAGAATATGTCGTTGTGATCTTGAGTGACACGTTTGAGACCATATACATGAGCTTATAAAGACCTGTGTGAAAAGGGAGGGGGGAGATGCATACAAATATCCTTTGGCTTTTGGGCAATTGGCAGAAGGAAAACATGGGTCAGACTGAACTGGAAGGACATCTATGTTTATTTCTGGCTTACTAGTTTTAGAGGACAGTCCAATATAAACCATCTCTGCCAATAAATAGGTTTTATATATCTCTAATACTCGATAATAAAACATATAAAAGGGTAGCCAGATCATTCACAACTGTCACAAACTTCAGAGGCACCGTATGTGGTCGTAAATGTTTACAGGTGTGGGTATTATTTGCCTATCTACCAGACATCCCTCAAAGGAAATTATGGAAATAGACCCATCATCAACTAGCTGCCAACTGACATAGACATACTGGCCAAATATATGTGGGCCTAATAGGTCTGTAACCTAGCAGCTTGTTCACTGATAGGGTGGTCTTTTATAGAACACACACTATAGTGCTGATTATGCTGTATCTTCACCTAGGGATCAACTCTCTGTGACCATACAGTCCAGTATTGGTGGTATAGGCCTGACCTTTCTTTGCAATTAGACCTCCAGTCCCACTGACTAGAGTGTAAAAAGCCAGACAGCATTTGTCTGCTGATAAAGTTAACTACTACCCCCACAGACACACCAGGGATACAGCGCAGCAGTGACACTGTTTTCAGGTCATACATTATGACCCCTGACCTGAAGCAAGATCAGTGATACACAACAACCATTATTCTGCCAGACAACATTGAATTCCTGCTGTGAAGCCACATTTGTCAGTGCAATTGTAAACTATGAGTTGTATGCATGTACACATTTATGGTAAACAAATACAGATCAGTGCAGCCAATAATTCGAGATATGTGGGCTTGTAAGATCTAAAAAGCTGAGAGAACAACAGTAGCTTCTTTATGATAATGTTCAAAAAGGACAAGAATGCTGTTTGGTAGACCTGACACAAAAACTGAAACCTGTGCTGCCAGGTAGGCTACAGGCAAACACACGTTATGCCAGAATTACAGGTTTGTCATATATTACTTAACATCAACATATTCGTCAGAAGATGTGTAGGCTGCAAGCGAATGCAAACACGTCGTTCTTTGATTCAATGTCCTCTTATTTGTTAGATTCAACGACAAAGAAAATGAGCAGCTGTGCTATGAAGTTGAGGGACTGGGGGCTTTTCTATGGGACTTTATCTACAGTATGTCCAATACGCAACCGGGTTATAATCTCCTGCACCTGTTCGTCCTCAACAAAATATCGCTTGCAAGCATTGTTTTCTTCCCAGAACGGTGGCTCTATTCGGATAGCAAACACCGAGGGGGGATGAAAGCGTCGTAATATTGGGCCCATTAAAAAGACAGAATATTATTATTTGCGGAATGAAACGGTAGGTTATGTTAGAGCTCACTGGATAATATTTTCTTGTCGTATGTATTTGGATGGTTGGTGGTTGGAGGTCTGTCGTCGACACCTTGGAACAGAGAACGTTAGGAGCCGTAACGATTACGTCATATGGGTATTCTCCATGAGTGTTCCACCCAGAGCAAAATGCCAGATATTGGCTCTGTAATAAAACATATAAATCACTGAAAATATGAATAAAATGTTCAGTTAGTGTCTGTTCAACGTGCTTCTACATCTACATTGCCTGCTCTCTGGGGTTTTAGGCTCGGTTTCTGTATAACCACTTTGTACAACTGCTGATGTACAAATGGCTTTATAAATACATGTTATTGATTGATTTACATGAAAAACGGCACATTTTAGGTTCAATAACAACTTCAAATCGTGGTAGGCTGTCTGCTTGCAGGATGATTTGTTGACAAGCATACAAGCGGAGGGTGTTTAGCGTAACCCTACACCTCTTAGGCGGATCGCAGCTCCTACAATGTTCAACTGCCAGCAAAGTTGAATTGAAAAAGTACAATTCTGTTTTGTGCATATAAATAGCTCCTCCTTCAATAGATAGGTAGACATCTAGACCTTGCCATTTTAATAACTTTTCATTAGACTGCGGTCTGACTCTTATTTGGCAAAAATGGGCCGAGAATCTTATTTTTGCTACACAAAACACTGTTGGTGCATAAAAACAGTGGAAATAGGCTATGTATTTGTGCTAAACCGTACTTGTGTAAATAAAGTAATGTCAACAATGGTCTACAATTGAATTGCAAAAGAGAACAGTGTGTTTTTTCAACAACAGACAACAAAGAGACCCCCCAAAAAACTCACCTGCGGCAAGAAAAGATGTGAACAGCAAAGGACGGATATTTAATGATAAAATCCTTAAGACTTTGAGGTAGATTGTATCTTTTCGAGAATATAAAAAAAAGTTTTCTTCGCAGAAGAAATTTAGTACATGGACCTTTGTTTTCGGAACAACACAGTTCGTTACTTTTCCGAGCCTTTCCGAGGTCCCACTGTTCCCTTTGTTATTGTTGAGGCGAACTAACAGCTGATCGGAGTGACGTGTTTTCGGGCAGCCTATGGGAGGGCCCTGTATTAAATCTGTAAGCCAATCATACGCCGCTGTTGACTCTGACAGACTGTCACCAACGCACGTGACCCACCCCAGAGAAAGACAAGACTGGGCTAAGCCCAGCCCACACATTTTTGGGAGTGTTTTTCAAAAAGTATGTCTTCAAACTTGTCAAACTATTTGACTAGGCACCCTTACTTCCTGTGATGTGTAAAATAGCGCCCATGTATTTCCTTTTTTTTTTTTTTACCATTTCCCGGCTTAATTAATCAAGCTTTATGAACAGCAGGCTATAAATGAACAATATTGTAATATGCGTTATACCATGTTTATACAATGCTTATAACCCTATGTTATATAACTGTCTATAAAGGGTCAATGAGGCCATCCTGTAACATTTCCTTCGCTCAATAAACATCTCCCCGTAGTCCAGTGACAGTCAAATGCTCTATTAATGTGAAGGTGACATTATCAAAAGTACCAAAACACAACATTTCATCCTGAGGTGAATAAATTGCATAAGAATAAAAGCAAATTTAGGAGTGTGGGACCATGTTACAAAGCAATGACAGCTCTGCACCCTCCCATAAAGGATATATTCAATAATGAATAATATAGATTTTAACTTTACACTAAGTTTTTTGTTGTTGCAATCACTAAAATTAGATGGACGGATGTCTCCTCTGTTGGGACAATGGGCCAATGGATTCACAAACAAAAAAGGATCCAGACAAAGGAAGAGGGGATAAAAATATGACAGTGCACTCAATACATAGTATGTAGGTCACCAGTGAGGGGTACAACAAAGCACCCCATTCCCGTTTGTAATAGTGTGAAAATGTGTTTGTATTATAAATTGTATTTTAATGTTTAAGTACTCTTGGAAGATTAGAATAAATGGGGACTAAGAGATCCAAATAAAATCAAATCACATCAATCCCTCAAGCGGTGCAAATTGGGAAAAGGGACCTGACCAAAGACATGGCACACCAACCCCCATACATAAACCGGATTAAGGACAATTTGTACAAAGGACCTCCTGGGGCTGGTTGCACCAGTTGGTCGTAAATGGGTCGTAACTCTACATCCGACGTAAAATGTTCTGGATTGCTGGCCCAGTATTCCATTAGGGTGAAAGTAAGACTGAAATTCACAGTGGGCATATAGACAGACATATAAGTGTCTTTCTTTATTTCCTAATAAGTAAGCCAAACACAACTAATATAAATTAAATACCAATAGCAAATCGTTATTGAGGCTAGAAAACACACCTCAATTTGGCAAACATTTCCCGAGCCTTGTAGACTATTCAAACGGACATTCCGTGAAAACCCCCCAAAAATGACTGATTTATCAAGACGGGTCCCCACGCTTGTATTATTGCAGCACAATAACGGCGAAATGATTGCTGACCACACACACGCCATTTAAAACAGTTGGATGACTGGGAGTTTCTGTAACAATATGATAAATGTCTTCAATGGCATTAGCCTACTTTACTCCAATATTCCCGTCATTCAGTGATATTCATTCCCAGAGTAATTATTGATGAATCCATCCAGTTGTGGTTAAGAAAATGTGCATGCATAGTGATGAGCTTTGTGAAGTGATGGGACGGACATGCCCTGCAAAATTTAGAACCAATTAGGTGTTTAAACCCTGAATGACTAACAGTGGGCGTTGTATTGAACCCTGCGAGCAGCCATCATGGCACTCCTCGATTGTAAAACATTTTGGAAGCTATAGAAATGCATTTATTAATGTCTACATTCGTTTTCTATAATAGACACCTTAATGCATACATTTTCCTTAAAGTATTTTTGTTGTTGAGAGTACTAATGTTACTGTCCCCACTACAAAAAAAAAAGTTAAATACATGTAATTTTGTCCTTAAAACACTTAATTGAAATACTGTAGAATTCCATTCATTCCTATGGAGGACTGCTCCTAATCCAGAGTGCCAATATGGCAGACCGGTGGCTTCGAAGCCTCTCAATGGCCAATATATAGCATCAGCAATCCAGGCTTTATATAAATCATTGTTAAGAACTGCCATGGCCTACCAACCATAATTATGAAACATCAAATCTCATGAAGTCGCATCGCTTAAGCCGGATATAGCTACGACTAATCTTATTTTTGGTTGGTGCAACAGGTGCAACATAGCATTTCACACCAAAAAAATTTAACACCCAACTGGTGCTGAGTAGGATGAGGCCATCATAAAAAATTTAGAGACCATAAACTGAATATGTGTTGTCTTATGCCACAGCCACCCTGCCCTCTCCCTTTAGGGCAGTCTGTTTTTTTCTACACTGGACCATAGGGCACAGTTGGTGTTTATGTAAGCACTGAGACAAACTCTTCCTGGAAGGCAAATATTTTCCCATCACCCCATCTTTCAGAGGTGAGGTTATCTAAGTGTGAATCAGCTATACAGTTGAAGTCGGAAGTTTACATAAACAAATTTAATGACTCCAACCTAAGTGTTTCAACCACTCCACAAATTTCTTGTTAACAAACTATAGTTTGGGCAAGTCGGTTAGGACATCTACTTTGTGCATGACACAAGTCATTTTTCTAACAATTGTTTACAGACAGATTATTTCACTGTATCACAATTCCAGTGGGTCAGAAGTTTACATACTAAGTTGACTGTGCCTTTAAACAGCTTGGAAAATTCCAGAAAATGATGTCATGGCTTTAGAAGCTTCTGATAGGCTAATTGACATCATTTGAGTCAATTGGAGGTGTACCTGTGGATGTATTTCAAGGCCTACCTTCAAAACCAGTGCCTCTTTGCTTGACATCATGGGAAAATCAAAAGAACTCAGCCAAGACCTCTGAAAAAAAAGAATTTGACCTCCACAAGTCTGGTTCCTCTTTGGGCGCAATTTCCAAACGCCTGAAGGTACCATGTATATCTGTACAAACTATAGTACGCAAGTATAAACACCATGGGACCACGCAGCCGTCATACCGCTCAGGAAGGAGACGTGTTCGGTCTTCTTGAGATGAATGTACTTTGGTGTGAAAAGTGGAAATCAATCCCAGAATAGTAAAGGACCTTATGAAGATGCTGGAGGTAACGGGTACAAAAGTATCTATATCCACAGTAAAACGAGTCCTATATCGACATAACCTGAAAGGCCGCTCAACAAGGAAGCCACTGCTCCAGAACCGCCGAAAAAAAGCCAGACACGGTTTGCAACTGCACATGGAGACAAAGATCGTACTTTTTCGAGAAATGTCCTCTGGTCTGATGAAACAAAAATTGAACTGTTTGGCCATAATGACCATCGTTATGTTTGGAGGAAAATGGTGGAAGCTTGCAAGCCGAAGAACACCATCTCAGCCGTGAAGCACAGGGGTGGTAGCATCATGTTGTGGGGGTGCTTTGCTGCAGGAGGGACTGGTGCACTTCACAAAATAGAAGGCATCATGAGGTAGGAAAATTATGTGGATATATTGAAGCAACATCAAGACATCAGTCAGGAAGTTAAAGCTTTGTCGCAAATGGGTCTTCCAAATGGACAATGACCTCAAGCATGCTTCCAAAGCTTAAGGACAACAAAGTCAAGGTATTGGAGTGGCCATCAAACCCCTGACCTCAACCCTATAGAACATTTGTGGTCAGAACTGAAAAAGTGTGTGCGAGCAAGGAGGCCTACAAACCTGACTCAGTTACACCAGCTCTGTCAGGAGGAATGGGCCAAAATTCACCCAACTTATTCTAGGAAGCTTGTGGAAGACTACCTGAAACATTTGACCCAAGTTAAACAATTTAAAAGGAAATGCTACCAAATACTAATTGAGAGCATGTCAACTTCTGACCCACTGGGAATGTGATGAAATAAAAGCCGAATTAAATAACTATTGACATTTCACACTTAAAATAAAGTGGTTATCCTAACTTGCCTAAGACAGGGAATTTTTACTGTGATTAAATGTCAGGAATTGTGAAACTGAGTTTAAATGTATTTGGCTAAGGTGTATGTAAACTTCCGACTTCAACTGTACGCGTCCATGTTAAAAAAAATCTAAAATCTAAATCTAACCAGCTCTTTCGGTAATTTTCCAGGCCCAAAAACAGCCACACCTGTGCTGTTTTAGTTGGCTACTATTGCATAACTGATAAGATGCAGCTTTCAGCTCAACTCCGTTTCCTTTTTCCCACAACAGTGTTACATCACTCAAAATCAACCCGAGTGTTCTTGACCTACAGAACTTGAGCTCAAATTGAACTTGGATAAACAAATTAAAAACATACTATTGTGTTTCTATTCTATTAAGAACATGTTTTTCAGAAACAAATATGGATTATATTGATAAAATGTTAAATTACCATCAGGTGTAAGTAATGTCAATCTGCCTAACATCAAGTAGACTTTCTCAGATACCACAGCCTCTGTCAATATATTGAGTGCATTTAACAAAAAAAACATTCATTATGTCATTTAATGGGCCATTGTATAAAATAAAAAAATAATACATGTTCCCTTTCACGTGAAGTCACCACATCCTTACATAATGTTGCTAATGTTTGTTTCGAAGTGGGCAATGCTTTGTGCAATATCTACAAGGGGACAGTTCATTGATGACTTGTCGTCATAATTTCAGCAGTTAATAATCAATAACGTAATTTTTTATACAGAACACAGACTAATTTTTATTTTCACTGATATTTAACATGGTGAATTTAAACCATGCATTTGACAGAAAAGAACATTACAGAATCTTCTCAGAGTAGTCCATTTAAAATGCATCCAGGGGGACAGCTATTCCTTTAGGGAGAGGACAGTTTGTAAATAGGGGGGGAGGGGAATAAAGAAAAGGAAACCTATGTCAAAGGCCATGTGAAATCTTTTTGGTGTGTTGGGAATTTGGGACAGAAACAGAGCTTTGTTTTCAAGCTGTGGGGTAAAGAGACAAGGCTGTGAAAACAAAGGGGCATGCAAAGTTAAGGGAGGTCTCATTTAAGTGTGGTAGGCTACAGGCCATTTCATTCAGCCACATTCTGTGGTTGGATTGACACGGTCCTGCGATAGGATCGATGATTAGGTGAAACACAGAATTTGGGTCTGGTTCTGTTTGATTAACATTGACCCAGGGTGTGACAGTTCACAGGCAAACAAGTGAATTCTAACCAACACAAAGAAGCCGTGGGAGGGCAACCTTTCCTGCCAGTCTACTTTAAAAAGACAAACGCATACACACTCAAGCAAAGGCACACACAGAAATTCAATATATGCTTCAGTTATTGTTTTGAAGTACAGTCACGAACACTCTAGGTAATGTGGGAAAGGTATATCATGAATGGAGATAAGCAGGAGTAAGAACATGATAGGACAACAGAGGACATTAAGGGAGAGGAAAAGAGGTGGACAGGGAACAAGTAGAATAAGGAGCAAAGAGATGCAGGGAGGGAGAGTGACATCCCTCTTAAGAATTGCATCAGCTGAACAGGACAGAGAAGGCGGGGCAGACATGGGTGAGTCAGTAAGTGATCAGGTGGGCCATCCAGTCAGTCACTCCCATGGAAAATAACCTTGTTGACTGTTGAACACCAACATGTAATGGACGCATGAGATTATAAAAATAAATCAAATGAGTTAATTGCGGTCGTGGAGGCAGCCTACGGACTAGGCTACTTCCTTTGTCCACCAAAATAAACCACTTGTGAATGAGGTGTATGAATTTAGTCCTAAATAGTTCCAATCTAGCCCAGAGAATACATTGATACTGAAAAAAAGGCTTTATTGGTGAAAAATAATCTTTACTAAAACTCAGCAGTGACATGCCAACCACCTTAAACTGCATTTTGTTGTTCTTAATTCTTGACATTTGCATATTAACAGCAAGAAGTTTCAAGTAGACAAGGTATGCGATTAGTCATTCACAACAATGACAGTAAAGGAAGCATAATCATGGGCAACTTTTACACCAGTTTCAGTTCATTGACTTTAGTTTGTGATTAAACACTATACATGACTCTAGTGCATCAAATACATTCATTGACAAATATTAACACATTATCAAACTTATAAATATTGAAGTATCAATTCCTAACCCTTATTGGATGGGAACTAAACATAATTATGTCCTTGCCTGACTAAAACAAAGAGGAAGTCCAATTTTGAACAAATATATATTAAAATCAAACCCCAATCATTTGGCATTATGCTAGGTGCACTTCCTGTTTATGTAAAGGAGCTCCCTTTTTCATCGCTCGCTCAGTCATTCTTCCTCCGGCTGGCTGAAATCCAGAGGGCCCTCAAGTCAGTGGTCACTACAAAGCACAGCTAGCTTACACAACGCGCCTTTCAAAATAAATACAAACCGAACAGATTCTACATGTAGAATCGGTTTGCAAATTATGTCCGGCACTCTCCGACAAACGCTACCGGTGTGTACAGCAGCCTGGCTCAGACTCTGGCTAGGGCTGGCTTGTTGTTAACACAGACAATAACAACCCATGCTGGGCTACAACTGAACAATATAAAACATTTAAATACTTTTTTATAATATGCAAAAATTACAGCAAAAGGGTGCAAAAAAAATTATGACATTCAAGCGAAAGACCCATTAATTGCAAGCATACAGTATGTAATAAAAATAATTTGGTGGGTGCTTATATTTGTCCTATTAATACACATATGTGAATTGGAAATTCATTTTTTGCATATCCCAACTCTTCCCAAGACACCCTCAGAGAGTGGGGTCACAGCCAGGGTGACCCTGGAGCAATTCGGGTTAAGTGCCTAACTCAAGGGCACAGAGATTGTTCACCTTGATGGCTCTTAGATTCGAACTAGCAACCTTTCGGTTACTGGCCCAATGCTCTAACCGTAAGGCTAACCTGCCGCATATATGTTCCAGGGTAGTGAGGCCGGCCACCTCTAGTTGGCCAGCTAGCTCATAGAAGCAGCATAATAAAACATCTACAATTTACCAAACAAAACCAGTCTCGCAACTCTACAACAGGCAAATGTATTGAAACAAACATCTACTCAAGCAATCACCTTGATTTGCATTTTGCCTTGCCTGAGGTTCACTGGTGAGAGCGCAAATGAAATTCCTCCATTTTCTTCACCAGTTCAAGGAAGTGCGAGTCAAGATAGAGGTAACTATACAAAAACAGCATCGCTAGTACACAGTGAGTCATTATTACTGTATAAAGTCCTTTCACTGTTTTTGAGCACAAGTCATTAGCCGTCTCAGTGGGACAATCCAACTCCCTAACAGCCTCCATATAGACCACAATCTGGTAACCTGCATGTTAAATACACACGTAAGAACACCAACAAACACATTTCCCATCAAGTGTTCTCCCACAGCCTTGTAATATAACAACCCCTGGTATGTCTCAAAGTGAATCCTAACCTTAGTCAGAGAGATATAGATATCTCCACACAGTTTAATTAAAATTGAACATCCTTCTTTACACCCCCCCCCCCCCCCNCCCCCCCCACCCCAACATGACCATATACTACCCCAATAGTCTCATTGTCCCTCTAACTCACTCATCTCCACCAAGCCGCCACACAATTCTCATATGGAAAAGAGATTTCCTCGTCTTTGTGAGAAGCCTCAACTGAAAAATAACTAGAATTAACTTTCTGTTAAAGAACTGAGATTGGGGTCAAGGAGCGATCAACAAACAATTGGTCAGACAAAAAAATATATATATACTCACTCAGGTCCTGTCAAACTAGTTTGGGTACATCCTTATTTCTGCATTCAAATCCCTACTGCTGCCGTAGAACATTTTGGCTGAACCAGAAGCACACTTGGCACCCAGACATCCTTTAAACATGATTTCAACAGTTTGTCTGAACAGTTACAAAAATAGGTGCTTCACGGGGCTAGTGGAAACACTGACAAAATAGTTTGGAAATATTAAAAACAATCCCAGTGAACCTGGGTGCATTCACATTGAATCATTTGATAAAGTGGACTCCATAAATACAAGGTTCAGTGGGTTGGAGCGTTGGGGATTTCCTGGCTAGGGTTCAAAGTTCTTACCTTGTCTGTTCTCATGGCAACAAGTGGAGAAATTCATCCCATGCTTGTGGAACAGGATGGCAAACAAAAGGCCCAGAATCACCTTCTGTTTATGTCCCCTTAAAATACCTATTCTTATATGGAAACATAGTCTACTGTTGATATTAGTCACGATCAAATATGTTGGCATATTGTTTCTTCTTTGTCAATTAGAAAAATCTAGAGTGGAGGACAATAAAATAGTAATTTAGTATAAAAAAGTACAAAGGGTTAGAAGTTATTTTCTTCCTCTTACTTCTTTGCCTCTTTCTTTTCAGTCTTTTTCCTCTTTCTTTACATCCACTCTGGATAACGAGATGGTGGCTGATGAGCCGAAGGGAAAATACAAATTGCCCTCTTCAAATAGGGGTTAGAGTTTGAAACATCCAATGGCCTCTTCGTCACACCCTCCCTCCCTCTCTTGGATCCCTCTCTCTGCACTGCACTCCCTCCAGCGCTGACCTCTTTATGCTCTTCTCTATCCCTGGCTCCATCTCTTCCTCTCCTTCATTGATTGCAACCCATTCTCTATATAAACCTTCCTCCCCTCTTTACAATATGTTAGAGATAGCTCCTCCAGACGGTCCTAACAGGGTAGGCTCACTCCCACCTGTCCCCCATCACCCTCCCTCAGCGCGGACCCGACCACAGTTCATCCTGGGAGTCTGAGTCCTCCATCTCGAATACGCCTCTGCTGGGTTGCGACCCTTTCCCTCGGACCCCTGAACTGCACGCACCACCAATCTCTGTCAGTGGCACGTAGGAGTAGTCCACACGGCCGGGGTGGTGAGCCGCGGACCGCCAACACATGATCAGGTGACCCACCAGGCTGGCCAACAGCAGAGAGGTCAACAGGCCAGTGACAATGAGCCAGCGCTGCCTGAGGAGAGATGGAGGGATGAGAAGAGAGAACAGGGGAGATAAATGGAAGATAGCAGGTGCTAGGCATCGGAAGTGAAAGAGGCGCTCTACACACTGCAAATACACTTGGAAAATTTACATATCCAATCCAAATCAAAACCACTTTTATAATTATTATCAGAAGAGGATTCATTGATATTGGTATGGGCCCCAAAAAGGAACATTTGTAGGACGATGAGTAAAAATGTGAGGAGGAATTCAGAACAGGAGAGAAAGATGATCAATGAATAAACAAACTTCAACCTCCCACTCCATCTGTGAATGAAACCATAGCAACTCAAAACAATCCCTCACTAGCATGTGAAAGGTAAGGGGGTTAATAAATGCATATGGCTCCTGCAGTCTGTGACGTGTTTACGAGTAGAGGGGTCAAGCCCGCTAAATACAGGTCTGGACCACTGTTTGTCCATGCAAATATTAGCACATCACCAAACATAGCAGTGGACATGCTGTTATAGTCACACCGAGGTGTGACATTACATATGATTAAGTGATGAATTTCTGTCTTAGCCAAGCTGTGAAAAAATAGCAAGGCTGTGTTTTGCACAATGTTCATCTGCATTAATTTACAATAGGAGAGTGACGGAGGGATTCAAAGGAGGGAGAGTGGCTGTGCATGCGAGGAGGGCGGTTAGATTGATTTGTAGGTGGTTAACAGCAGGGAGGGGTTTCAGCTGAAATGACCTTTGGCACTTACTCAGAGAGATAAGGCTTGGATTTGTGTGCCTC
Source organism: Salvelinus sp. IW2-2015 (assembly GCF_002910315.2). Classification (NCBI taxonomy): domain Eukaryota; kingdom Metazoa; phylum Chordata; class Actinopteri; order Salmoniformes; family Salmonidae; genus Salvelinus; species Salvelinus sp. IW2-2015. The sequence goes on from NC_036845.1 coordinate 10,403,320, forward strand.
CTCCTCGCTCCATGTTGCAAACATCTGATTGGCCAGACAATGGCCAGCTGTAGAAACAGTGGAAACAGCAATTACAGAAACCACTCATGTCTAAAGTCTAATCCACACACAATCATACCAACTATAGATGGTCGCTTCAGCATCCTTGTTTGACTGCACTAGCTGTGACATTTTTCCTCTCATAAAAACAGGCATCAATGTACAAACAAGACAATTTGTTATTCCTCAACATGGCCTCAAGCAAATAGTGCTTTCAGAAAGTATTCACGCCACGTGACTTATTACACATTTTATTTTCTTACAGCCTGAATTTAAAATGGATTACCTTTATATTGTTTGGTCACTGGCCTACACACGCACTACACCATAATTTCCAAGTGGAATTATGTTTTTTGAAATTGTTACAAATTAATTAAAAATGAAAATGCTGAAATGTCTTGAGTCAACAAATATTCAATCCCTTTATTTTTATGGCAAGCTTAAATTAGTTCAGGAGTAACAACTAATTTTCTTAACTCACATAATAAGATGCATGGACTCACTGTGTGAAATAGTGTTTTACAAGAATTCTGAATGACTACCTCATCTCTGTACCCCACAGATAATTGTAAGGTCTCTCAGTTGAGCAGTGAATTTTAAAACAGATTCCCCCACAAAGACAAAGGAGGTTTTCCAATGCCTCACAAAGGGCACCTAATGGGAAATGGCAAACACAAACTCAGCAAAAAAAAAGAAAAATCCTCTCACTGTCAACTGTGTTAATTTTCAGCAAACTTAACATGTGTAAATATTTGTATGAACATAACAAGATTCAACAATAGACAAACTGAATAAGTTCCACAGACATGTGACTAACAGAAATGGAATAATGTGTCTCTGAACAAAGGGGGGATCAAAATCAAAAGTAACAGTCAGTATCTGGTGTGGCCACCAGCTGCATTAAGTACTGCAGTGCATCTCCTCCTCATGGACAACAGATTTGCCAGTTCTTGCTGTGAGATGTTAACCCACTCTTCCACCAAAGCATCTGCAAGTTCCCGGACATTTCTGGGGGGGGGGGGGCCCTAGCCCTCACCCTCCGATCCAACAGGTCCCAGACGTGCTCAATGGGATTGATATCCGGGCTCTTCGCCGGCCATGGCAGAACACTGACATTCCTGTCTTGTAGGAAATCACGCACAGAACGAGCAGTATGGCTGGTGGCATTGTCATGCTGGAGGGTCATGTCAGGATGAGCCTGCAGGAAGGGTACCACATGAGGGAGGAGGATGTCTTCCCTGTAACAGTGTTGAGATTGCCTGCAATGACAAGCTCAGTCCGATGCTGCTGTGACACACCGCCCCAGACCATGACGGACCCTCCACCTCCAAAATCGATCCCGCTCCAGAGTACAGGCCTCGGTGTAACGCTCATTCCTGCGATGATAAATGCGAATCCGACCATCACCCCGGGTGAGACAAAACCGACTCGTCAGTGAAGAGCACTTTTTGCCAGTCCTGTCTGGTCCAGCGACGGTGGGTTTGTGCCCATAGGCGACGTTGTTGCCAGTGATGTCTGGTGAGGACCTGCCTTACAACAGGCCTACAAGCCCTGTCCAGCCTCTCTCAGCCTATTGCGGACAGTCTGAGCACTGATGTAGGGATTGTGCATTCCTGGTGTTACTCGGGCAGTTGTAGTTGCCATCCTGTACAGGTGTTGTTACACGTGGTCTGCCACTGCGAGGACGATCAACTGTCTGTCCTGTCTCCCTTTAGCGCAGTCTTAGGCGTCTCACAGTACGGACATTGCGATTTATTGCCCTGGCCACATCTGCAGTCCTCATGCCTCCTTGCAGCATGCCTACCATCTGTAAGGTGTTCGTGTCTTAACAACCATTCCACAGGTGCATGTTCATTAATTGTTTATGGTTCAATGAACAAGCATGGGAAACAGAGTTTAAACCCTTTACGAATCATCTTTGAAAGACAGGGTCCTGAAAAAGGGACGTAACTTTTTTTTGCTGAGTTTATATAAGGTACAGATTGAATATCCCTTTGAGCATGGTGAAGTTACTAATTACACTTTGGATGGTGTATCAATACACCCAGTCACTGCAAATACACAGGTGTCCATCCTAACTAAGTTATCAGAGGAAGGAAACGGCTCAGGGATTTCACCATGAGGCCAACAAAACAGTTGGAGTTTAATGGCTGTGATTGTTGTTTATCCATCCTCAGTTTTCACCATTGTAGATTCTCCACAATACTAACCTAATTGACAGAGTGAAAAGGAAGCCTGTAAAGAAAGAAATACATATTCCAAAACATGCATCCTTTTATCAACAAGGCACTAAAGTAATGCTGCAAAGAATGTGACGAAGCAATTCACTTTTTGTATTGAACACAAAGTGTTATGTTTGGGGCAAATCCAATACATTACTGAGTACCACTCTCCATTTTCAAGCATAGTCATGGCTGCATCAGCTTATGGGTATACTTGTAATAGTTAAGGACTGGATGACCTTTTCAGGATAAAAAAGTAAACGGAATGAGCTTAGCACAGGCAAAATCCTAGAGGAAAACCTGGTTCAGTCTGCTTTCCACCAGACACGGGTAGATTAATTTTCCTTTCAGCAGGACAATAACCTAAAGCACAAGGCAAATTCTACACTGGAGTTGCTTACCAAGAAGACAGTGAATGTTCCTAAGTGGCCGAGTGACATTTTTGAATTAAATATAAGGCAACACCTGAAAACTGTCGTCTAGCAATGACCTACAACCAATTTGACAGATCTTGAAAATAAATGGGCAAGTAATGCACAACCCAGGTGTGGAAAGCCCATAGTCTTTCTGGGTTAGTCTCACAGCTGTAATCACTGCCAAATATGCTTCTACAAAGTATTGACTCAGGGGTGTGAATACTTATGTAAATTAGATATTTCTGTATTTAATTGTCAATACATTTCCAGAAATGTCTAAAAATATATGTTTTCACTTTGCCATTATGGGGTATTGTGTGTAGATGTTTGACAAAAAAAATGAATTCAATCCGGTTTAAATTCAGGCTGTAACAACAAAATGTGGAATAAGTCAAGAGGTATGAAAACTTCCTGAAGGAACTCTATGAAGGCACTCATTTACATACTAGCGTAAACACAAGGAACATTGAAAACAAGCTATTAAGAAATGAAACTTGATATGTGCAGTTGAAGTTGGAAGTTTACATACACCTTAGCCAAATACATTTAAACTCAGTTTCACAATTCCTGACATTTAATCCTAGTAAAAATTCCCTGTCTTAGGTCAGTTAGGATCACCACTATTTTAAGAATGTGAAATGTCAGAATAATATTAGAGAGAATGATTTATTTCAGCTTTTATTTCTTTCATCACATTCCCAGTGGGTCAGAAGTCTACATACTCAATTAGTAATCGGTAGCATTGCCTTTAAATTTATTAACATGGGTGAAACGTTTTGGGTAGCCTTCCACAAGCTTCCCACAATAGGTTGGGTGAATTTTGGCCCATTCCTCCTGACAGGGCTGGTGTAACTCAGGTTCTAGGCCTCCTTGCTCACACACGCTTTTTCAGTTCTGCCCACAAATTTACAAATGGGATTGAGGTCAGGGCTTTGTGGTGGCCACGCCAATACCTTGACTTTGTCCTTAAGTCATTTTGCCACAACTTTGGAAGCATGCTTGAGGTCATTGTCCATTTGGAAGACCCATTTGCGACAAAGCTTTAACTTCCTGACTGATGTCTTGATGTTGCTTCAATATGCCATCTATTTTGTGAAGTTCACCAGACTCGCTGCAGCAAAGCACCCCCTACAACATGATGCTGCCACCCCCGTGCTTCACGGCTGCGATGATGTTCTTCGGCTTGCAAGCCTCCCCCTTTCTCCTCCAAACATAATAATGGTCATTATGGCCAAACAGTTCTATTTTTGTTTCATCAGACCAGAGGACATTTCTCCAAAACGTACAATCTTTGTCCCCATGTGCAGTTGAAAAATGTAGTCTGGCTTTTTTATGATGGTTTTGGAGCAGTGGCTTCTTCCTTGCTGAGCTGCCTTTCAGGTTATGTCGATATAGGACTCGTTTTACTGTGGATATAGATACTTTTGCACCCATTTCCTACAGCATCTTCACAGGGTCCTTTGGGTCCTTTGCTGTTGTTCTGGKATTGATTTGCGTCTCCTTCCTGAGCGGTATGAGGTCATTTTGCAGGGCTCTGGCAGTGCCCCTCCTTGCACAAAGGCGGAGGTAGCGGTCCTGCTGCTGGGTTGTTGCCCTCCTACGGCCTCCTCCACGTCTCCTGATGTACTGGCCTGTCTCCTGGTAGCGCCTCCATGCTCTGGACACTACGCTGACAGACACAGCAAACCTTCTTGCCACAGCTCGCATTGATGTGCCATCTTGGATGAGCTGCACTACCTGAGCCACGTGTGGGTTGTAGACTCCGTCTCATGCTACCACTAGAGTGAAAGCACCGCCAGCATTCAAAAGTGACCAAAACATCAGCCAGGAAGCATAGGAACTGAGAAGTGGTCTGTGGTCACCACCTGCAGAAYCACTCCTTTATTSGGGGTGTCTTGCTAATTGCCTATAATTTCCACCTTTTGTCTATTCCATTTGCACAACAGCATGTGAAATKTATTGTCAATCAGTGTTGCTTCCTAAGTGGACAGTTTGATTTCACAGAAGTGTGATTGACTTGGAGTTACATTGTGTTGTTTAAGTGTTCCCTTTATTTTTTTGAGCAGTGTATATCCACAGGTACACCTCCAATTGACTCAAATGATGTCAATTAGCCTATCAGAAGCTTTTAAAGCCAAGACATTATTTTCTGGAATTTTCCAAGCTGTTTAAAGGCACAGTCAACTTAGTGTATGTAAACTTCTGACCCACAGGAATTGTGATACAGTGAATAAGTGAAATAATCTGTCTGTAAACAATTGTTGGAAAAATTACGTGTGTCATGCACAAAGTAGATGTCCTAACTGACTTGGCACAACTATAGTTTGTTAACAAGAAACTTGTGGAGTGGTTGAAAAACAAGTTTTAATGACTCCAACCTAAGTGTATGTAAACTTCCGACTTCAACTGTACATATGTAGAGGACTGGGGATTTATTAGGGTTACTCTAGTTTGTGACATACATCCCAACAACTTGATTAAGCCCCCCTTTACCCCACTGTCTCCCACCTCTCTTTTACAGGGGTCTAAATATTTTAAACTCCTACACGTGTGTTGTAAGTGGCAGCCAGGCAGTCAGTAGATGGTGAGGGCCAGTCAGCCCATCATCCTGATAAAGAGCACTGTCCTGAGCTATGCTCAGAGACTGAAAGGGGCGATCAACCTTGGAGGACATGGGATGAACGACTGTGAGAGTGGGTGAGTGAGAACACACTAGAATGAGAGGGAATGAGTCAGTGTAGTGTGGTGTTGATGTTCCAACCCCACACATAAAAACACCACCAACACAGAACTAGAGTAAATAGAGATGGTGGATCACACAGAGATAACTAAAGTAAAACAAAGTGGTGTGCTGAGGAGTGGGATTCGAGTCTGCACGGGCCTGTCATAGTTTAGGAGAGCTCATGAACACATCCCTGCTATGCCCTACATATGGACACAACCAGCAGAGTAAGGGAGGGGGAGATGCAGACAGAGAGCGAGTGACCAAACCTTCCATAACAAAGTCATCACCTACAGAGAAATTAACATGGAGAAGAGTCCCCTAAGCAAGCTGGTCCAACACAATTAGACCCAACCAAATCATGAGAAATAAAATAATTATTTCCAATGTGTCAAGTAATTAAAAAAAAAAACGCAAACTAGAATGCTATTTGGCCCTAAAGAGAGTACAGTGGCAGAATACCGGACCACTGACTGACCCAAAATTAAGCAAAGCTTTGACTATGTGAGCATAGCCTTGCTACTGAGAAAGGCCGTCGTAGGCAGACCTGGCTCTCAAGAGAACACAGGCTATGTGCACACTGCCCACAAAATTAAGTGGAAACTGAGCTGCACTTCCTAACCTCCTGCCAAATGTATGACAATAGACAAATATTTCCCTCAGATTACACAGACCAGCAAAGAACTAGAAAACTCAAATTGATCAACTCAAATATATTGTGTGAAATACCACCGTGTGCCATCACAGCAGCAAGATTTGTGACCTGTTGCCACAAGAAAAGGGCAACCAGTGAAGAACATACACCATTGTAAATGATTATTATTTTCCCTTTTGTACATCGTTACAACACTGCACATAGCCATACTATGACATTTGAAATGTCTCTTCCTTTGGAACTTGTGAGTGTTTATTTGATTGTTTATTTCACTTTTGTTTATTTCACTTGCTTTGGCAATGTAAACATGTTTCCCCATGCCAATAAAGCCCTTGAATTGAATTGAGAAAGCAAGGCCAACAAGTAACGAACAAGGAGGGAGGTAAAATGACAGACAGGAACAAAAGAGGGGAAGAGATAAAATGAGGTAATACATGGAAGGGAAATGAGTCTGGGTGTGCTGGGACAGATGAGATCATCTCAGAGATAAACCTTCCCGATTTGTACTACAATGAGAACACAGAACATTAGACACACAGGGCGACTACATTAGGGTGCCTCCCAATTAGTTGACAGGCTGTTGGTCAACCAAGATTTTTTTGTCGACCAGTAGCACACACACGGCCATCTCAGTGAACAAATCTATTGAAGGCCTAGACTAAAAGCCAATTTACGCTAGATCTGAAATGTGGTCGGAGGCTCCGTATGGAGGGTGTGACGCAATTACGGAGCCTCCAGAGGCATGCAGCAGCCATGCACCTCCCAAATGAACCAATGCGGAGGGCCCTGTATACCTCCGCATTGACATGATTGGTTGACGGTAGATGGGAGCTGTACTACTTCCTTCACAACAGCTCTGCACTGCGAAGTGTGAATGCCATGACTTCTGCAGAGGCCGATTCACCATAAATGCTGTATGGCCAATGCAGACGTCGGCTTGACCATGACTCACCCAGATGCACTTCTCTCCAGAATGCGCTCTCTCCCACCAATTTGTGCACATTCATTGTTTCATAACTTCATTGTGTGAATTGTTTGCGTTTGATTGTTAGCGTCTATCAGTTCCCCATTAAAGATATCACCAGTAGTACATTTACCGTTAATTCCTAATCTACAATGTTTGTTCAGCTATGGTAATTTCTGTTAATGCATTCAATATATTATTATTCCTTTTACCGTTCTCATTGTCGGAGTGGACACATTGTTTGCAGAGCACACAACCTATGCAACACTTGTGAGGAACAAGTTGGTTTATTTCATTACGAGTTTTGCCAATCCAATTTAGTCATTGTCTTTTGTCTGGAGCACTCCTGTCAATGTTGAGTAAGGACGCGCACTTACTACACTTAGAAGTAGTCCTATAGGCCACCTGGCCTGCTCACAAATGTAAGCATATAAAATGTGCCCATTTTGGGATCTGATAGTATTTCTGATTGGCTTAACGCATCACCAGTAATAAGCTGTGGAGTTTCACAAAGTCATGTTTCCTTCACCTCAAACAGCAGAGCAAAAAAAGTCTGTTTTAACATCAATTGAGAATGACAATAGTTCCTCAATGTATTTGAAAAATCTTTCCAGCGCTCTCCCTTTCAAATACCACTCAGTGTGAACGGAAAAATGTCATGCTCTGATCCGGTGGAAACGTCCGTAAATAGGCCTATCTGATTACTTCTCATCAGTGGTTGACTTAGACTGAAATAGGTCCTGGTCCCATTTTGGGTGCTGGTACTGTTTATATTTAGGTACATGAGCTTCACAATACTTTTGAGCTAATATTCTATCAGAGGTACAGAAGCTCAAGCAGTAGGACATTTGAGGTGTCGGTAATCCGCTCCGGTGAGCTCCTGCCCAAGTCAAGCACTGCTTCTATCACTTGCGCAAATAGCCTACAGCGGTGTCTGTCCCGAGCTCACTGGAGCAGGAAACTGAGGGCCCAGAATATTTTATGCAATGTTGCAAGTAAGCTAGAGCAAGCTTCAGACCAGACCCAAGTTAGTTGATAAAAATGTTTCAAGTTCTTTGCAGACAGACCATGCATAGCCAGTGTGATTTATAGGATATTTTATATCAGCAGGCTGCAATGTTTTTATTGGTTGGCTTTATTTATGTAGGCTATTTTTACATAGTTGGCCAATGGCAATAGAAGTTACTTTTTAGGTTTGTATCATTTTAATTTATATATCATTTTGATTAACCACATGACAATGATTGCGCATACGAAAACCATAACTGGCACACAGATCAGTAGAAATGGTAAGATAAATTGGCATTCCACATGAAAAGAGGTTGCCGACTCCTCGTGTAGCCTATTACCAGCAACTTCAGGAGAGTAATGGCAGAATCTGCAAAAGCCATCAGCAGAAGGAAGAGGATGGTTGGGTCAGGTTAAGATTTTTTCTTATGGTTATCTAGATCTGTCGCCCTCTTGAGTCATTTGTTTCTTATTTCATCAAACAGTGAGCTTAAAGCATCAGACAAGCTCAATGCATATAGTTGATTTTAACAAAATACATAGGATGTGTCTATATGGAGAAATACACGTTTAAAAATGTCAACCAATCGATTGGTCGAAAGAACAGACTTCAGTCGACCAAGATTTTTTTAGTTGGGGACAGCCCTAGACTACATACAGCCAACTGAAACATATCCTGAATGTTTGTACCATGTAATGATGGGGAATCAATAAAACAGACCGGTCATGTTTGGGAGAAAACCTATGCTAGCAGGCTTAGAATGAAGTGGTCCACATACTGTACAAGACACTTTACAGGACGACAACTATGAAACTATTAGTACTCATTAGAGACTGAGGTGCAGACATCCTGAATAGAGGCTTGTAACCTCTTTATGCAGTATGTTGTGATCCGTTTAGTTCCTTCAACTACTACTGCTCTGAGCAGGCGGGGGAGTTACAGGTGGTTCCATACCTCTGTGTATGCTCTGGTTCTTCTCTCCCTGGAACAGGGCATTGCAGCTTCCTGTGACCGGGTCACATGGGCACATGTCCTGGCACTGGCACTCCTGCCCACAGTCCAGCCCGTACAAACCCAGAGGACACTCTGAGGGGAACACAGGAAGTGATGTGAGAGACACCAAGGAAACAGGATGAGATGTCACTGGAAAATACAATAAACCTTTAATGTAAAGAAACTTCCCTGCTGAAAACCACTGCTCTAGCTAGCAACATCCGGGGTTAGTACCAATGTTTTGGTTTCCTAGACCTTCTTAGGAATTTTAAGATAATGTTCACAATATGTAATTGTCCAACATAAGCTAGTCCATAATACATGGGAACTACAGCATTGATGAACATGAAGAGTTTAACAGCTCTGACAGACAATAAGACATCAACAATAGCTTAATTTAATCTCCAAAGCCACAGGTATTCAGTCCAGGATTTGGGCATCAGAGGGCCAAGGAAGTGATATAACGAAGGCTTAGCATATTAGGGCTAATGTGTTCCAGCAGTTCTCATTCAGAGATTTGGAGCAAGACTATTGGCAGAAGTTGTACAGAGAGGGAATGTTCTAGCCAGACCACTGGGAAAGCTTTTGTTGCTCACCGTTATCCCTGTGAGACTGGGAATAAGGCATAACATTGGAAGCACTCCAAGGTGCTATTACTAAAACAGGTGAGGTAAAGTCTGGGAATGTGAAAGAGAAATTAGGGATTGATAGGGGATTACGAATTTGATTTGGAGGGTCGTAAAGGTTGTTTTAGGTGTACACCAATCAATCAGGGTTAAACACTTATCCTGCCGCACTACTAGCAACACACCTTGTTCACAGGAGTCGCCACGAAAACCAATGGGGCAGCTGCAGCCACCGTGAACAGTGTCACATGAGCCCCCGTTAGTGCAGGCGCATGTCTGGTTGCAGCCGTCGCCATAGAAACCCAAATCACACACTGAGCGAGAGAGAGAAAATAAGTTAAAAGACACTAGTAAGCTGTGATAGGTGGACGGTCAGATACTGTAGATTTTGGAGGGAGTATTACAAGATATGAGGACAAGACGTCATTGTATACAGTATTATGTAGGATACAGGTTTGTTCAGGAAAGTAAGGAGTGTATTATAGGGCCATTGGGTTGGGAGAAGGTGCAGTGAGTGAAAGAAAATGTGAGGGCTAGGAGGTGTTAAAGTACTGCCCTGGAATGTGGAAGTTATAACTACCAACCGTAATTGCCAAAGCTTGACAGAGCACATTCTTCACAAATCATAGGGTCCTGGGGACAAGCAACATGTTTCACACCAGGAGAAATGACAGACTTGTTGTGTAAACAAACCAAGCCAGAGAGAGAGAGAGGGAGAGAGAGGCTGATTACCTTGGCTGCAGTTCGCCCCTCTCCATCCAGCATCACACGCACAGCCATCTGCACCAGGAGAGAGGGATGAGATAAGAGAGAAAGAGAATAGAGAAAGAAATAGGAGAGAGAGGCATTTCATTGTAACCTCAGAGAGCTGGTTCAGAACTCAAGGAGAGAACAACTGTACCCACTCCTCACTCACCCTGTGTACAGACACCGTGGGCACCACAGGCGGGCGGTTGGCACACCATGGTGTCACAGCCAGTCCCACTCCAGCCCTCCTGGCATTGGCAGTGCCCATTGATGCACATCCCGTGCCCGCTGCAGTCCTCAGGCTGACACTGGGGCTGGTGGACGCACAGGATGGTGGAGACCTGCCGAGGGCAGCGCCACATGGGGTCTGAGACACTGAAGGAGGGAATAGAGAGGAAATTGGGAGCATGGAGACAAAGAAAGAGCAGGTGAGAGAATGAATATCATGAATATTATCATTTACAGTGTGTGAAACAGCAACAATATTTGACTAAAATAAAAGCAGCTCCATAAACCTTGTAATGTCATTGCAATGAACATGTGACATGAGCTTTCTGATTGGCTTACCAGTGGTCCGAGGGGTAGCTGGCCAATGAGCCGTTCGCCACGTAAGTGGAGGAACCACCCCCATCCAGGTTGATGGCATTGATGACCCCCTGACCTTTCAGAAAATCTGCCACCTCCCAAAGATTCATACTAGAGAGAGGAGAGAACAATTGGTACAAAACCACTAGTACAGTACTGTACCATAAGGCCATATAGGAGGATGGTGCTTGCATTTAGAGCAAAACAAATCCATAAGGACTTCTGAAGCAATGTCGATTGTGTGAAAAATAAGGTAAATTCATTGGAGAAGGTCAATGGTTGGTCTGATATACACCGAGAGACTGTGCCTACTAGATAAGATTTATTGACGTTATATGGCCTGATATTGAGTGAAGAGGCCATGGACATGAACAGAGATGTCCCCTTGTGGTCTTTCCAAAGCCATGTCTTTAACAAACTCATGAAACTCTAGGTTAATGAGGTAATTTGTTCATTGCTCCGGTACAGAGAAAGCCAGATCAATAGAATTGATCAGAGCCTTTTTACTTAGCCCCATCTCCCTTCATATGCCTAAATGGCCCCACTTCTGCCTCCAATCAAACCTGCATTGTCTCGCATTCCTTTCACTCTCCATCACTTTGACCAACCAGTTTCTCTCCCTCCCATTGTATTCCGTCTCCTGACTCCCACAATACTCTCTCCACTTTTTCACCCTCATCCAATTACACCTGTATTATTTTCCATCCTTTCTATCTCCTTACCCTCTTCTCCCTCCCTTTTCTCAACTCCTCATCTCTTGTCCATTCTTACCCTCTGTGGTCCGTCTGTCCGTCTATGTGGAACAGGATTAGTTTCCCCTCCTTATCGTGACCAACCGCTGTCCTGGCTGACACCACATCCACAAAATGGCGGAAATTCCCTGCGGAATCAAATGCATGAAAATTGAATTGAAGCATACTGGCTGAATTTGATAGAATACATCATTGTTGTTTTTACATAGCCAGAACGGGCAAACAGGGTTTCACCATATGCATTTGTCAATTGTGCCATACGCAATTTCTCTTCATATTTCTAAATGTATTTTTTTTATTGTGTATTATGACAACTCCCTGATGTTTTAAATGGCCATTTCATATGAGTGACGTGAAGCCAAAAACAGATTTCTACATCAAGTCTAGGACAAAGTTACCACTAAGTGCTGACCAGGCCAGTCCTGCTTTTTATTTCCTAATCTAATGGTTGAGTAAGCCGATGCTAGATCTGCACTTAATGGAGACTTACCTAAAGTAATATTAAAAGATGTCAATACTAACTAACTACATATATCTCTAGCATTTTAAGTAAGTATGGCTAAGTTGAAGACATCCTCAGTATCCTGCAGTAGCTACCCGTCTCCTGTGTCGTGTCACACTCAGCCTCTATGCTCTGGTTAATGTAGACCTGGCTGTTTCGGAGCAGCCACACCACCCCACTGACCAACTGCACAAAGGGGTTGGCTTCATCCTTAACGTCCTCCTCAGAGAGATAACTTGAGACAAAAAGAAGTAGAGAAACAGGATGTAAAGAGGGAAAATCAGGGACAAAGATGAGGAAAAAGTAAAGTTATCCCCAAACAGCATCAAATAACACCAGTCAGTCGTATCTCAAGAAAGGAATAACCAACTGTGGAACAAGGTACCCATGAGATCACATGCTTCGATTATCATGTTAAAAAGGGTACATTCAGCAATCTAGTGAGATAAAAGATGTTGGCTTAGTCAGCCAAAAGCTGAAGTGCATCCTGAATCTCTGTACACAGTGTTTTCACCTGGCTTTCACTTGGCCCCACAAGAAATGTTTGTACTTCAATTTGTGACAGTTAAATAGCTTAGTGTTCAAAGCCCTCGGGCTCTAGTCTATGAAAAATCTATGGGGGGGAAATCAGCCACTACACAACAACCAAGCTGTTCAGGTGGCTGGTTTTAATCGGTTTAGGGACCAGTGCTTTTTTTCACTGCTCTTATTTTTCCCCATCAAACATACATACCATTATCTGGGAAACAGGAAAATTCCAAGGTAGAGCCAATACTCTACACGGAATGACTGACAGGTCAACACAACGCACTTCTCCAGGGAACAGGGAGTACCGTCCTAATCTAATTGGTTATGTTCCAAAGTAGACGTCATTTACGCGATAGGGTTATTGTGGTGCGTGCGTTTGTTGTTTTCGTTGGGTGGCTTCATTTGGGCATCGAGGTTTGGCTAGGGCAAGGTCATTAAAGTTTCATACGGAGAAACAAAGAAGCATTGCTGTTACGGAGATAAGACTTGCGATAATTTAGAATGAGTAATAATCTTAGAATATAATAAAGGCCTTTGTGTTTGAGCAAATAAACATAAGATCTTTGTATTTTATGATAACAGGATCAGTGTTCCACAACCTCAACTACAAGCCTTGACAGCATGTCTAGAAAAAGTTATGAAGTACAAATTTCTGTTAGAAATTATACACATTACAACCACATATGGAGCTCAAGTTGAGGTACAGAGAGATATTGAGAAGGAAATTCAACGAGACTGGCAGCTCTTACCCAAACACCAGCGTCCCGTCCCTCCTAATGCCAAACTGGGCATTCTGCAACCCTTCGCTGTCTCTCACTTGCACCCCGTCACTCACTAGATTCCCCAAACACTCCCCGGTCCTAGTACCAAAGAAACCTCCATTCTGGGCATAGAGACACCTGCCGGCTCTAGCAGTTTCCTCCACCGCCTCCCTCCGGTTCATCCCGCACCCCCCCGGCCCTCCAGGCTCCAGCACAGACACCGTCCTCAGGGGGTCGTGGACCACTGTAATGTGACCTGTGGCAGGGAGGAAATCATTTCTTAATTTTAGAGTTTATATACACAACAAAAAATTGGAAAAGAATCTCACTTGACAAAAGCCTAATATTGTAAGGGTATGGTGTTTAAACTGCTGAATAGCTATGGAAACAAAGAAAATAACACATTTTGCCATAATTAATTTTTAAAAATGGGGCAAATTTATGGGTATTTTCTAAATAAGTATTTCCTCCACTGACCTGTAACCCATCGGCTTGTGCCAGGGACGTCAGAGATGAAGACTTTCGACTCAGCCACGGGCACCCCAGTGTGGTTGCTGGCGGGCCAGGTCTGGTGGGTGACGTTGCCATGAACAACGGACTGGCAGTCTCGGACATGACGGTGGGAGTGCGAGGGTCCATGGCTATGGCCGTAGGGGTACGGCGATAGGAGGTCATCGTCCAATGAGGGACTGTGGAGAACAAATATCCCGTTGTTTCAACTTTATTTACTCATGATGATACACTTCTCCTGAGTCCATATTGCATTAAACCTGATGCAAAATAGACAAACTGCATTCAAAGAAATCAAGATCTGCAGTGAAAATGTTTAGAACTTTCTTTAAAGTAAAGGTACTTAACTCAATAAATGTGTGACAAGTCCAAAAACACTTCACTCTCAAACAATTGACTTATTATCAGTGCGTCAATGTATCAAAAGAGTGTTGGTCATGTCATGTGACTAAATATGTTTTCCAGAAGAAAAAGCCTTGGGCCACTTCAGACCAAGTTCTTTGCTATCCGGGATCCTTGGTACATTTCAATGGTTATGTCACCAAATTGAAGTTGAAATGGCTAGGATAAAGGTAAATAAAGATGCACTATGCAAGATACAATATGCAGAAATCACACCTGATTTCAGTTAGAGTAACAAAACAGGCAAGTACAGTGTAGAGAATCATTGTACCATCTAAACCGCTGTGAAATATATTTTCCAAACCAAAAATATAGTATTTTTAGCCGTTTGAAGCTGGTTGTACAAAAACAATAGTAAAAGAAAACGCAGACATTTTACTTTAAAACAGAAAGCATAGAAATAGGGCACATAACAGATCTCCCGCTTCATAGACTTGCTTTCAATGAGCTCTATAACTCACATTTCTATGTGAATTTTGTGGGGTCGCCCAAAAAGTTTAACTTGAGACATTCAAATGGGTATTCTATGACATTAGACAACATATGACAGCTTATGCTAGTTGATAGGATGAGAGAAATGCTGGAGAGGTTGTAGTAACAAAGTAAAGACAGGGTCTGTAAAAAACGGACAAACTTGAGAATTGATTACTAGAAATTGATTTATATAATTTGAGATACAAGCACAGCACTATACAACACTGCTCTCTAGTGTTGATTATATGCATCTACCGGAAACCTCAAGATGGGTTGTGCTCAAAGAATAAACATCTCTGCCTCAATGCAATGACGTGTACTTTACCGTGGACTTCAGATTTGTACGTTAAATAACTATCATTTTGTCAAGAATAGGGGAGGAGTTATTTCATGCATTAAAAAAATGCTCATATTTAACATTAGCAAAGTACAAAAAAATACCAATATGAAAATGTATGGACTAAAATGTCAAATGTATGAGGGTAAATTAGTATTCCCTGCCTATGATCTGCCAGGTTATGGGATTATAAACTAACCAACTACTGCATTCATAATTTGGTCAGTTATAGCCAGCCAGTTGCTTGATTATAATGTTTATCTATTGCAGTGGCAGCAGTAAAGTGCAAAGTCATTCTTGTCCCTGACAGCAGAGATAACAGTATGCTGTCCCTTTGTGAATATAGTCAAGTGAAGAAGTCTTTGGCACACTTTGCTTCACTGCAAGCTGAGGACCCATCTGAAATACGTGTATTTCAAATTATGAATGCATTAGTTGGTTAGTTTATAATCCCAAAACCTGGCAGAACATAGGCAGGAAATACTAATTTACCCTCATACATTTTACATTTTAGTCCATACATTTTCATATTGGTCCCCCTTGGGAATAGAACCCACAAACCTGGAACTGCAAGAGCCAAGCTCTACCAACTTAACTACACGAGACTACGAAATCAGATAAATGCTCCTCACAGGCTGTCCTAACAAGATTATTGTCTGCCTCTGAGACAGCAGCACAAGCACAACCAACCTAGTTAGCTAGCGAGCAGGCTAGCACTTGTTAACTTCTGAGTCTGATTGTGAAAGTTTTGCTAGCGAGCTAGAAACGACGGCCCTTACCCAATATTGTTGCACTCCGAAAGCCAAATACCAAGCCATATCAGGAGCAACGCAAAGTGACCATTCACTGAAAGTGTTGCCATATGATAGCATAGACATTGAAAATGTGCGTCTGCCTCACTCTACTTTTAAGCTACCATAATCAACGCGAGGGAAGTCATATGACTTGTCCAAGACAAGAGCACATGATGTTCTGTTTACTTTGCCTGCTGCAAACGTCCACTATAAATGACACTGAAATGCACAGTTGTAGCTGCCACATATTGTTCGTTAAATTAGCAAAGTTAACCAATAATTAACTAACTTGAGACAAATACTTTACCTAAAACGAGTGTTCTGTATTTAAAAATACAACATAAAGCGGAACACAAATTAAATAGGGAGGAAGACTTTTGTTGCGACACAAGGTAAGGGTGAAAGTTTAAGGGTATGTTGTCAACATGGCATCTGGCATTAGTGCAAAGCATGGATTATTAACCACAAAATGTTCGGTGTTTCACTCACTCCAAAGAAAGATATTGCCACACGCTATTTGCATTCAACGACCTACAGAAGTGAAATGTCTACGAGCTTCAACAAACTCTACTATAGAGTCGCAGCACAACGAAAAATACTGTATCGATATTGTGAGGTAAGCAAGCTAACTTGCTAGCTAGCTAAATATGGCTCCAAATGGTATGACTTGCAAGCATCTTTCTATGCACACATTGCATGGGCCCTCTGTGACTGGCTACATTGTCTCTCTGTGACTGGCTACATTGTCTCTCTGTGACTGGCTACATTGTCTCTGTGACTGGCTACATTGTCCAAATTTTCCTCATTGAAATGCTTTGAAGAGAATTGGAATTTCAGTTTATATACTGAATTGAAATGGAATTGACCCCAACCCTGGCTAGTTTGTTTTTGTTACATGTGTTACTGCATCCAATGTTTTCATTGCGAAGAAGTTAGTCCACCACTAGCATTACACTTGACTTGTTTCGATTAACTTGCCTGTGTTCACTGCCTTGTTTCCCCAGGTCTCGGGACTATGACGGTTTTGTGTCCTCCCTGCTTCTCCCTGAGGATGCCCGGCGCTCCTCACTGGCCCTGAGGGCCTTCAATGTCGAGCTGGCTCAGGCAGGTATTCCAGCAAGTTCAGTACTGAGTGCCTTCAGAAAGTATTCATACCCCTTGACTTGTTCCACATTTTGTGTTACAGCCTGAATTCAAAATGGAATATATATACACTGCTCAAAAAAATAAAGGGAACACTTAAACAACACAATGTAACTCCAAGTCAATCACACTTCTGTGAAATCAAACTGTCCACTTAGGAAGCACACATGATATGACAATAATCTCACATGCTGTTGTGCAAATGGAATAGACAAAAGGTGGAAATTATAGCAATTAGCAAGACACCCAATAAAGGTGGGTTCTGCAGGTGGTGACACAGACCACTTCTCAGCTCCTATGCTCTTGGCTGATGTTTTTGGTCACTTTTGAATGCTGGCGGTGCTTTCACTCTAGTGGTAGCATGAGAGGAGTCTACAACCCCAACGTGGCTCAGGTAGTGCAGTTCATCCAGGATGGCACATCATGCGAGCTGTGGCAAAAAGGTTTGCTGTGTCTGTCAGCGTAGTGTCCCGAGCATGGAGGCGCTACCAGGAGACAGGCCAGTACATCAGGAGACGTGGAGGAGGCCGTAGGAGGGCACAACCCAGCAGCAGGAGCTACTCCGCTTTTGTGCAAGGGAGGTTAGGAGGAGCACTGCCAGAGCCCTGCAAAATGACCTCCAGCAGGGCCACAAATGTGCATGTGTCTGTAAAAAGGTCAGAAACAGACTCCATGAGGGTGGTATGAGGGCCCGACGTCCACAGGTGGGGGCCTGCTGGAGGTCATTTTTGCAGGGCTCGGGCAGTGCTCCTCCTTGCACAAAGGCGAGGTGAGCGGTCCTGCTGCTGGTTGTTGCCCTCTAGCCTCCTCCACGTCTCCTGATGTACTGGCCTGTCTCCTGGTAGCGGCCTCCATGCTCGGGACATACGCTGACAGACACAGCAAACCTTTTTGCCACAGTCTCGCATTGATGTGCCATCCTGGATGAACTGCACTACCTGAGCCACTTGTGTGGGTTGTAGACTCCGTCTCATGCTACCACTAGAGTGAAAGCACCGCCAGCATTCAAAAGTGACCAAAACATCAGCCAGGAAGCATAGGAACTGAGAAGTGTTTTGTGGTCACCACCTGCAGAACCATTCCTTTATTGGGGGTGTCTTGCTAATTGCTATAATTTCCACCTTTTGTCTATTCCATTTGCACAAACAGCATGTGAAATTTATTGTCATCAGTGTTGCTCCTAAGTGGACAGTTTTGATTTCACAGAAGTTTGATTTCACAGAAGTGTGATTGACTTGGAGTTACATTGTGTTGTTTAAGTGTTCCCTTTATTTTTTTGAGCAGTGTATATATATATATTTTTTATAATATCACCATCTTAAACAATACTTCATATGAAAAGTTGAGAGAAAATTCAAATGTATTTAAAATTAAATACAGAAATATCTTGTTTATATAAGTATTCACACCCCTGAGTCAATACTTTGTAGAAGCACCTTTGGCAGCGATTACAACTCAGTCTTTCTGGGTAAGTCTCTAAGAGCTTTGAACACCTGGATTGTGCAACATTGGCCATTATAATTTTCTAAATTCTTCAAGCTCTGTCAAATTGGTTGTTGATGATTGCTAGATAACCTCTTTCAGGTCTTGCTATACATTTTTAAAGCAGATTTAAGTCAAAACTGTAACTCGGACACTCAGTAACATTCACTGTCTTCTTGGTAAGCAACTCAAGTGTAGATTTGGCCTTGTTTTAGGTTATGGTCCTGCTGAAAGGTGAATTTGTCTTCCAGTGTCTGTTGGAAAGCAGACTGAACCAGGTTTTCCTTTAGGATGTTGCCTGTGCTTAGCTCTCTTTTATTTTTTATCCCCAAAAACTCCCTATTCCTGGCCGATGATAAGCAAACCCATAACATGACGCAGCCACCACCATGCTTGAAAATATGAAGAGTGGAACTCAGTGATGTGTTGGATATGCCCCAAACATAACACTTTTTATTCAGGACATAAAGGTCATATCTTTGCCACATTTTTTGCAGTTTTACTTTAGTGCCATATTGCAAACAGGATGCCTGTTTTGGAATATATTTATTCTGTACAGGCTTCCTCATTTTCACTCTTGTCAATTAAGTTAGTATTGTGGAGTAACTACAATGTTGTTGATCCATCCTCCATTTTCACAGCCATTAAACTCTGTAATGGTTTTAGTCATCATTGGCCTCATGGTGAAATCCCTGAGCGGTTTACTTCCTCTCCGGCAACTGAGTTAGGAATGACGCCTGTATCTTTGTAGTGACTGGGTGTATTGATACACTATCCAAAGTGTAATTAATAACTTCACCATGCTCAAAGGGATTTTCAATGTCTGCTTTTTTTATTTTAGCCATCTACCAATAGGTGCCCTTCTTTGCGAGGCATTGGAAAACCTCCCCAGTCTTTGTGGTTGAATCTGTGTTTGAAATTCACTGCTCGACTAAGGAAACTTACAATGATCTGTATGTGTGGGGTACAGAGATGAGGTAATCATTCAAAAATCATGTTAAACACTATTGCACACACACTGAGTCCATGCAGCTTATTATGTGACTTGTTTATTACATTTTTAATCCTGAACTTATTTTGGCTTGCCATAACAAATGGGTTGAATGCTTATTGACTCAATACATTTCAGGTTTTAATTTTGTATTAATTTGTAAACATTTAGAAAAACATAATTCCACTTTGACATTATGGGGTATTGTGTGTAGGCCAGTGACCAAAAAAACTCAATTTAATCAATTTTAAATTCAAGCTGTAACACAAAATGTGTAAAGAGTTGAGGGGTGTGAATACTTTCTGAAGGCGCTGTATGAATAAATATACATATATTGGAAATTATGATACTATAATCCTCAATGGGGTGGTCATATGTCCAATACATGTCCAGAGCTAAGTGTTGATGTTCAGGCAKCCTGCTATTGAAGGTAGTGCTGTTATGTCTAGAATAATACATCAACCTATAGACCTAGATATGAACATGGATAACAGTGAGTGAATGGTCTAGTAAAGCAATACATTTTTCGTGCAACTCTATATGCCTAACAGTTTAAACTCATTCAATGAAGTCTTCTGAAAGGGATTGAGAAAACCCTCATTTTTTGTTTCTCTCCAAGGTGAAGGACTCTGTTTCCCAGAAGACTATAGGTCTGATGCGGATGCAGTTCTGGAAGACTACAGTGGAGGAGATCTACAGGGACGACCCCCCAGTGCAGCCTGTCAGTGCAGAACTATGGAGGGTCTGTCTGGAGTAGACGTTTTCATTTTCAGTGCTGGATTTGCAACTGTGGCTATTACAGTCGACTGTATATCGTTTGGACTTTGCATATAGCCTGGTTTCTTCCTAGGTTCTGGCCTTTCTAGGGAGTTTTTCCTAGCCACCGTGCTTCTACACCTGCATTGCTTGCTGTTTGGGGTTTTAGGCTTGGTTTCTGTACAGCACTTTGAGATATCAGCTGATGTAAGAAGGGCTTTATAAATACATTTGATTTGATGCATAGCATTAAACATAGCTTTTCCAATGCATTCGATGTGTACTGTTTTAAACATCTTCAAATGTCTCATTTTGCAGGCGGTGAAGAAACACTACCTGACAAAGAGGTGGATGCTTAGGATAATCTCTGAGAGAGTAAGCAAATGTTGCATTTTAGGTCATGGATTTGTGTGGATTCAATTCTAGTTCTGTTTCATTTATTTGAATAATGTCTCTACTGTTGCCAACAGGAGAAAGACATGGAAGACAGAGCTTATAGAAACCTCCAGGAGTTGGAGGCCTATTCAGACAATACCCAGTCCTCACTACTGTACCTTCTTCTGGAGAGTTTAGGTGTGCAGGTGTATCTGTGTTTTGTGCTTGACTCCACTGACTGAAGAGAATGTACAGCATGTGCATTGTTCTGTTCCCGGGGGGGGGGGGGGGCATCGAATTTATAGTCACAATTAACTTCCCAGTGTTCAAGTACCTCTTTAGAAATGATGAGAATCGTGCTTGCCAATGCAGCACATTGACTAAAATGAGAAAGATGAGAATTGCAGCCACCGAATGGAACATTGCCTGGAACTTTAATTGTGCCTTGTCTAATGATACCATGTCTTCCATGGCGTTACAGAGCGCTCTATGCATAATTGCACATTGAAAATGCCATCAGAATGAATCAATATAGCCACTGATCTCCTGTAGATTTTTGTTGAAAGGCTGGACAACAGAAATTACCCATAATTTCCACTCTACATGAAATGAATGACTATGACTCTGCTCCTTCCCTCTCTGGAAGAACCCTGACAGGAACAGTCACATTATACTGTGGATGTACGGTGCATTCGGAAAGTTTTCAGACCCCTTGACTTTTTCCACATGTTACTTTACAGCCTTATTTGTCATACCCAAATAGACTCGAGGCTGTAATCGCTGCCAAATGTTCTTCAACAAAGTACTGAGTAAAGGGTCTGAATACTTATGAAATATTACATTTATATCAAACATTTCTGAAAACCTTTATTTTCTTTATCAGTATGGGGTATTGTGTGTAGATTGAGGAAAAAACAAAAAATTTAATCAATTTTAGAATAAGGCTGTAACATAACAGAATGTGGCAAATCAAGGGGTCTGTATACTTTCCCGAATGCCCTGTATACAAAATAATGATTACTTATGCAGATTGTTTTATGACTTGAGAGGGAGACTTAGAAGCAGGTCAAGCTGTATTTACTTGCGCGATTAATTAAGTGGCATTTCTGAATCTCAAGTACCTGCGTTTCTGTCAATCATTCGCATGTTCTTTTGTGGAATGTCATTATTTTGCCCCCCTCTGCAAAGGAACCTGTCACACTTGTTCCAGTCTAATTGACTAGAAGAGTCATCTGACTCAAAGCCTCAACCTATTTCAAGTACTGGGCACTCAGCATGAAAGCATTTCCCAGTTATTAATATCAAAGTGTGTGCGCTTAATTGTTGTGATAAATAGTACATACAAGAGAACAGTGTCTGCTTAAGGTTTTAGCATGGTTCTAGTCAATCAAAAACAGTAACTAGGTTTCTGAAGTAAACTAGAAGACATTCTTCTTGTACCTAGACAAAGTGTATTTAATACAATAGAGTTTATTTGTTTTAAAAGGGGTGCTATGTTTTAACTTTAGTTATTTTCTGCCTTCCCTGATTCCCTTTGTGTGTGGTGTTTTTGTCCAGGTGTGAAAGATGTCCATGCTGATCATGCTGCCAGCCACATTGGTAAGGCCCAGGGGATCGTGATGTGCCTAAGAGCCACGCCTTACAACAGCAGCAGACGCAAAGTCTACCTACCTATGGACATCTGCATGCTGGTGAGTGACCATATCTGCAGAAGAGGTATCAAAATTATGACTTTCCTGCTGGTGACGTTTTGTACAGATGGATGCCATACTGCCATTCCAGAGAGATATATATATATATATCTAACACACACACACACACACACACACACAGGCCTTTATGTCACATGATATTCCAGCTAGACCGGTTTGGCATTATCAACACAGTGAGGGAGTGTGTCACTACTCCAAATGCAGTATGCCAGAGGCACAGTTATAATGAAACCCTATGACAAATGCACTGGCTGTAGTTACAAGTCAAATTCACAGCTTTGTCTGATCCATCTGTCAACAAGGCCTCTGAGCCACAGCTGAAGTGACAGGGGACTGTGTGCAGCTGGTTTATGATGTGACATCAGGAGATGTTTTTACCCCTACTAGTCCAGTGTGTGTGACATTAGTGACCTCGTCAGGTTTATGGAGGCCTCCAGGTCATTTGCCTAGCACTATTGTTTTGACACCTGGGGGCACTATTGTAACATCATAAAGGTCTAGTCCTGAGCTCAACTGAAGCTCCACCCCCCACATTAAAGCTCGCTAAAGCCTGGTGGGTTTTCTCCACTTTCTGTGTCATTAAGGGACAGTGAGTGCTTTGCAATTTCCCAGTTATTTTCATCCGGTCATAAGTTCATTGCTCTGGTCGTAAGCGGAAGGGACTGTTGGTGTCCAGGGGTTTAACTACTGCAGCCTCTGTCTGTGGTGATGTTACATTTATACAGGCTTTGGCAGTGGACCCTCTGTATGTTTGTTTTGTTGTTGCTCCCATTGCTTGACAACAGCTTCTAGCCTAGCTAATAACTTGCAATACCAAGCTTCATTGCATTCAAATAGTATTGAAGTTCCCTGACTTGATTGTTTAGTTTGTCAAGCTAACGTGTGTAGCAGCATGTCTACAGACACCGACTGCCTTGTGTTTTTGGGCAATACAAATCTCCTTGTTCTCATATTATTGTTAAACTATATCAAACTAAACTCCTTATTTGTGGAATAAGATTCAGATTACCCTTTTTATATATATTTTTTGCTGTCAAACTATCCGACTTCTACTCAGTTTCTAAACAACTTCTGTCTATCAGGGGGCTGATGGCCACAGTGCCGTAAACAGACCTCAGGGCAGCCTGAGGCCATAATAACAGTTTAAAGGAGAGCGAACTGAGATCTGACAATTGCTATACATGCCGTGAATAATGGAGATAATTATCGAGAGCTTCACTTTATTCGCCCCATTTAGAGGCCATATGCTCTCAGCATGAACAATTGGTTTGCTCGGCTAGATTAGTGGTTTGAAGGAACAAATCTCTCCTGTGTGAATAAGTGGTGT
Source organism: Salvelinus sp. IW2-2015 (assembly GCF_002910315.2). Taxonomy (NCBI): domain Eukaryota; kingdom Metazoa; phylum Chordata; class Actinopteri; order Salmoniformes; family Salmonidae; genus Salvelinus; species Salvelinus sp. IW2-2015. The sequence continues at coordinate 10,427,144 of NC_036845.1, forward strand.
GAACAAAGGTGTGTGTGTGTGTGTGTCACCACCAGCACAGAGCCTCCCAGGAGGACTTCATCCGAGGAAGCCGGGAACAGAATGTGAGAGACGTGGTATATGACATTGCCAGCCAAGCCCACGTACACCTACAACACGTACGTACCCTCATGACATCAGGACAGTGTTCCTCCAATGTTATTTGATGGGCTGTTCTTGCCGAACAGATTTACTGCTTGGCTGAAAAACCCAGTCTTCAATAAGATTTGATTCAATTACATTTTTCATCCAGTCCTGATAAAAAAAATAAAAAAAAAATGGAGGGCTCTGACAATGTGTTCTCATGTGGGATCAGTCGTTTTCTCTCATGGTTACTACAATGCGTTTTTTACCTGTACGACACATACACTACCGTTCAAAAGTTTGGGGTCACTTAGAAATGTCCTTGTTTTTGAAAGAAAAGCAAAAAAAAATTGTCCATTAAAATAACATCAAATTGATCAGAAATACAGTGTAGACATTGTTAATGTTGTAAATGACTATTGTAGCTGGAAACGGCAGATTTTTTATGGAATATCTACATAGGCGTACAGAGGCCCATTATCAGCAACCATCACTCCTGTGTTCCAATGGCACGTTGTGTTAGCCTTTTAAAATGATAAACTTGGATTAGCTAATTGATCATTAGAAAACCCTTTTGCAATTATGTTAGCACAGCTGAAAACTGTTGCTGATTTAAAGAAGCAATAAAACTGGCCTTCTTTAGACTAGTTGAGTATCTGGATCATCAGCATTTGTGGGTTCGATTACAGGCTCAAAATGGCCAGAAACAAAGGACTTTCTTCTGAAACTAGTCAGTCTATTCTTGTTCTGAGACATGAAGGCTATTCCATGCGAGAAATTGCCAAGAAACTGAAGATCTCGTACAACGCTGTGAATGCCAAAGGTCTGCAAGGCTGTAATTGCTGCAAATCGAGAATTCTTTGAAAACAAATTTTGAAGGACACAATTTATTATTTCAATGGAAAAATCATTATTTATAACCTTGTCAATGTCTTGACTATATTTCCTATTCATTTTGCAACTAATTTCAAGTCTGTTTTCCATGAAAACAAGGACATTTCTAAGTGACCCCAAACTTTTGAACGGTAGTGTACATAATCAATTAACGTTGATGATACTTGTAACTTTGTTTTATTGTGAGCTTCAAGTTAATTAAGGCTTGTTTGTACACAAAAGGGATTGAAAAGAGAAGCAGGCCGAAATTAAGTAGCTACTGGTGTTTTGTATATGCATTGATTTTTGCATGTTTTGTATATGCATTGATTTTTGCATGTCTACAGACCTCCATTTGTTATAAAACAGATTATATCTTAATTAGCCTGTGTTGGTCATTTTACTCAGTTTGAACCTTTTGTCTCCACAGGCCAGATCATTCAGCAAGAACATACCATCTTCACCTTTCCCTGCCTTCCTCCAAACGGTGGGTTGTTGTTGTTATTATTATAAGAATGATTAGCATTTATTGGGTTAGGTTGTGGTCACTGTGACTGACATAACATCTTGAAAAGGGTCATATTTACTAAAACGTTGACCGAAGACAAGACTCATGAACTGATCTATGGGGCTTCTTTAGTCCTGGCACCAGGGAAGAGACCAGGTCTGTGTGTTAGTTTCACTTCAAGTTCTCTTATCATTTTAATCCTCCAACCTAGGTAAGGAGGAGCAGCATCTGTTGAACGGTCCTTTCTCCTCCTCAACCACCTTCCAATATCCTGACATGGCTGTCTTGCCTATCCCTCCCTCCCATCACAGCATGCTCCCCATCAGTTGGCCAGACAGACCTTTTTAATGCTCCAATTTAATCGCACCAGACAGACCACCAAGGGACTGCATTATGGGCTCTTACTACTGGCACTCTCAAAAGCAGTCTGATTCCCCACAGAGAAGAGGCATGAAAGAGAGCAATAAAGGAAGGGCAGAACATATTAACCAGAGCCTTGAGAATGAGGCCAAGGTGAAGAATTTGAGGTAGACAAATGCCCCGCATCGTGTGTTTATGTTTTGAAGGGTGGATGGTCACAATGCTTGAGTGCTCCAACCAGCAGGGGCATGATGGTAATTAGAGAAAGAGAGAACATTAATCCACTCAGTTCTGTGTTCCTCTCTATCCAGGACAATTTCCACAAATATGATGTTCTATTGCTGCCGGTGCTATAACTATGTTAATCTGTTCTGACGCCTTAAAGGCTCCTTCCTCTCAGCTGCTGAGTCATGTTTTACGCCGGGCTGACTTTGTGCGTCTAGGGCAAAGAGGAAGCACTTTCTTCAGCTCAGATAATGCTCACGCTAGCTACCACATGTAGAGTATAAGGACTGACACACACACACCGCGTGTTGATGCTGTGGATGCTGTTTCCCTCTTTCTGGCTGCTGTTCTAGGTGGTGCTGGAGGACTACCTTCAAAGGGTGCAGCGTGTAGACTTTGATGTGTTCCATCCCAGCCTACAGAAAAGAAACCCACTGATCCCCATCCAGCTTTATATTCGCTCCTGGAAAAAGACCTATTGACCTGTATGGTGGGACCTTATCGTTTGCCCTATTGTAATTTTATACCAGGTTTAAACATCCGATTTCCCAAAGTCCCGCTCTCGTATGTTGGATTCTAAGTAGACCAATCTACAACAGTGGATTTCAAGAGACTCCTCCATCTATGATGTCAGCACTCCCCAGAAAAGGATTCTGATCTAAAACATGCCTCTGCCATCTAAACCAGTTCACCTGTGTTATTCCCTGTTGTAGACTAGACAGCTGAGGACCACAGACATAGATTATTGTAAAGCAATAACTACAGTACTGGAGACTGAACTGATGCCCTGATATATTGAATATTTTCAGTAATAAATCGTGTAGCCATGTTGGTCTGTGTTTTCGCCCCTTTTTAAAGCTCTTAAATAAAGATGTTACAACCATAATAACAGTACTTAAGTCACAATGACATAATGATGACATTTAAATAAAATCTAGAGCTTTTTACGTGACTTAAGTGTGATTATCACTGTCATATTTGTGGAACAGGCTGTATACATTCACAACATAGCTTTTTACCAGCACAAAATGATATGGTACTGTTGCTCCTGACAACCGTTTACAGCTAAAGTAGGATGCAAGTGTGTAATTAGCGTAGTGCTTAGTTTACCAGAGAATTTCCGCCTCCAGTTGATCGTTTTGATCTGGACCAGATGCCAGGTTGTGGAGTTGAAAAGAAAAGGGCCGTTTTGAACGGTTTATGTACTTTTAGGTTTTATTCTTCAAAAGCAGGAAACTCTATAAGGCTTTACCTTAAAGAATGTCACAGAGAGGGCCAGGTCGTTCACCCAGGGTAGTTTTATTATTTATGATAAATGATGTATTTTCCTCCCTGTTGTGAAGTCAGTGTATTCCAGACCCTGATAATGACCTCTTCAGACTAGGCTACCCAAGCCCTTCTGCCCTTAACAGAAGGGAAAGTCCTCCCATCACACTTTTTCTGCCTGGTCTCAATGATGCAGAGAGCTGTTGCCTTCCAGTGATTCATTGGGTTCTATGTTCCCAAGCCACCCTCTGTGCTACTTCTGTCCCCTTAAGGCTGTTTCTCATACATGCAAATCCCTGTGGCCATTCGTTAGATCGATGTTTCATCCTACCATGGCAATCTTGATGCAGTAAATGGACTACTGATAAAATGAAGTTGAAGCAATCCAGTGAAGTCCTGGACAAGTGCCATGTTTTGATGAGAAGTACTTCCAAAGGGAGAGACAGCGAGAGGGAGAAAGAGGCTAGAAGAGACCTAGGATAAAAGGATGTTTGATAGGTTGGTTTATACCTTCACCCAAGATGAGCGAGCATTGTCACAATTTATGAATTTTTTGTCGCCAAGCCTGTGACGGCCAAAATAAAATAACATGCACACAGGCAGAACTCAAATCAAATGCACCTTTTTTTTTAACCAAGATGCCAGCATGTGATGGCCAAATATGGTGTGTGATGGCGAGTCAGTTCTCTATAGTACTGCCACTGTCTCTTTCAGAGAGAGAACACTGGTCTCATCCAAAGTGTTCTATTCCACATTGGTTCAGCGTCATTTTGTTTTATACACACATTTATTCAACCAGTGTGTGCCCAGTGGATCAGAATGAAACCAACTTGATTGTCACCTCGCCATTTAACTTCCTGCATTGTGCCGATGTGTTCTCTTGAAAACAGTTTGTTTAATAATGTAGGAATGATGACTTTGTTGAAAAGTGACTTGCAGTCTGAAGGGTGACCTATAATATGCTAAGAAAATGTTTCTTCCAGTAGATGACACTTTTCTTGTCTTACTAAGTATTGCTAGAATGTCAGTGGGGTGGTTCAAGATATGTCAGTGGGGTGGTTCAAATTAAGTCTGAGGTAACTGAACTGTGTGAACCTAGAACGATTGGTGTAGTGGCACTGCTGCTGGTACAAAGCATCTGGTCCTGTTATACTTCAAAGGAGGAGAGAGCGAACCAGGTATGAGTCATCAAGCCCCCAACTAGAATGCTAATGATCAAGCATCAGTAATAGGTCGTATTATGGTCTGTTGCTGTGGAAACCTGCTCATCCTTCCAAGACTGATAACATGTGTCAATGGTAAAGATGTTGATTGTTATTCTAAGTACTATAGGCACACTAATCCAAGAGATGTTGACCTGTGGTCTAGATGTACAACTTAATTGCATCAACATGATGCCAATTTTACTTTTATATAACCATTTAGCGTCTAAATGCAGAATTGCATTTGATGGGATTGTCAAGCTAAATAAATTGCTGTGATGCACAACATATTGAGATTAAATGTAAATTGTGTGCTGAACCCTATGTGACTTGACTTCTACACCTGCATTACTAGCTGTTTGGGGTTTTAGGCTGGGTGTCTGTACAGCACTTCGAGATATTAGCTGATGTACGAAGGGCTATATAAAATAAAATTGATTGATTGATTGATTGACAAGGTTCCCTGTAGTCAAAAGCCTACTAATTCCATATTGCAGGAAATATAGGTCCATCCCAGCTCTTGATCCATTCTGTACCAAACAAAAATATAAATGCAACATGGAACAATTTCTAAGATTTTACTGAGTTACAGTTCATCTAAATTAGATTACGACCTAATGAAAATAAATTAATTAGGTCGTAATCTATGGATTTTAGATGACTGGGAATACAGATATGCATCGATTGGCCACAGGTACCTTTTAAAAAAAGTAGGGGCATGGATCAGAAAATCAGTCAGAATCTGGTGTGACCATCATTTGCTATTTACCTCTTGAGCTGTCTATCCTCCTGACTGGTGTTTCTTATTTTTAAGAAACTTAATATGCTTCCCTGTATCTCTGCTAAAATCTGGGTAAAAGATTGAAAAGAATGTGAGTCTTATCCAGTACATTTAGTAATTGCTTGCTTTTCTAAAGTCTACCAACCTTGCCAGCTAAAATACAGGTAACTGACAAAATAAAGGAAACACTTGAGTAAATGAGAAATACCAAATATATTGAAAGCCGGTGCTTCCACATGTGTGGTTCCTGAGTTAATTAAGCAATTAACATTCCATCATGCTTAGGGTCATGTATAGAAATGCTGGGCAGGCCATTATTTTCACTATTATTTTGGCTACCATGGCTCTGCCCCAATAGGATGACAATGCCCCGATCCACAGTGCACAAGTGGTCACTGAATGGTTTGATGAGCATGAAAACAATGTAAACCATATGTCATGGCGGTCTCAGTCACCAGATCTCAACCCAATTGAAAACTTATGGGAGATTCTGGAGCGGTGCCTGAGACAGCGTTTTCCACCCCAACAAAACACCAACTTATGAAATTTCTCATGAAAGAATGGTGTTGCGTCCCTCCAATAGAGTCCCAGACACTTAGAATCTATGCCAAGGTGCATTTAAGCTGTTCTGGCTTGTGATGGCCCAACACCCTATTAAAACATGTTATGTTAGTGTTTCCTTTATTTTGGCAGTTACCTGTAGTTGGACAAGCTAACTACTGTAGTGGCTTTTTGGTAGCTAGTTATGAGGTTAGCAGATAGGTTTCCAATCTGGGCTAGTTTAAGCCAACTTCATAAAATGCTAGTAGTATTACAGAAAAACAACACTTTTTTAAATGTATTTTATTTATCTTTTAAACAGGACAAATCTGAAGTACCCCTGTGCCCCCTATGGGCATGACACCTCTGTATATGAACATATGCCCAGTCATACCCAGAAACACAGACAGTTATCTAATTCTGGAGGATCTATTGTCACTGTTGAAACCGAAGTTGAGAATGTGTCTGATAGGAAACATGATCATGTAAAGTGTGAGGAACAAGGGGTTAGGAGGAAGAACTAGTAAACAACTCCTGCTGTTCTGTTCAACTTCTTCAAAGGAAGTGGTGGGTAAGTAGGAAGGCTCCTGATGCTTACCAACTTGAAAAGATGCACAATGGCTCCTGCCCTGTGCGTGGGGGCAGATTGGTTAGCTAATTGTAATTTTTGTGACTGATCCAGAGTCATGCCAGATAGGTTCATGCCAACATCAGATTGAAGACCTTTTTACAGCCACATTCCCTCAGCAGGGTTGCATAATGAGACAAGAGGGGAAATCATCAGAGAAGAGTAGGCTGGGAATAGATAATGGAATAAACTGAGTTTATCATTTCTCTCTTGTCAAGTCCACTATTCACATTTTATCCTTTGAAATTGCTGGCAGGTAGAGATAATGAATATATCACCCATACCAGTCACAGGACTTCTGTTGCTTCAAGCAGGTCCAAACAAACTGCATACTCAGGCCCTAGACATGTTTAGATGAATGCAGTTTAATACATCTGGTCTCCTTCTGTAAACAGCATTTTGATGAGTACATGAATCTTAGAGTGTTATGTAGCATAAGAATTATATTTCTGACTTATCCTGCTGGACACACTGTTCCGGGTTTCGATTCACTAAGGCGTTCGGTTTTTATGGAGATTACAAAATGTATCTCTGGGAGGTACTTAAATACTCCCTGGTTCCCCCACAATAGATGTTTACAGAGGAGCTGTAAAGGACTAACTCTTAAAACACCTGAAAAGCCCTCCCACATGCACCGAACAAACACTACAATCCTTTTAGCCATAGATTTGATGTACTTCTTAAAGCAACTTCTCCTCTTCTATTATTTTCCATGGCAACCTATTTTAGATGTTATTCTATGTCATTACTGTGATGTTACATAAGAACCTCAAGGTTGTATGGGTTTATTCAGAGAACTTGGGTATTTCATGAAGTTCTACTGTTGTGTGGTTTACTGGTTGGAAACACTTGGTTAACATTATGGACTTGATGTAGCCTACAAGATAGAAATGACAATCACAACAATCGTATGCTGAATATACTGTAAATAACGCTGAAGGAGAGTGCATGCTAAATCAAACACATCAAAAAAGGGGCAACCGAATCAATATCATTAATATTTCATAACTACTTGCTGAGAAAGACAGCAACATCAACTTACACCCCTTAGTCATGGCATCTTGCTTCTCAGATTTTCATATCTAGAGGCAATTACGTTAGTAAATAGAGAGAAACATGGGGAAATATAGTACATTGTTTTTTATAAGCACTGGACACACACTAAGTCTCTTAAAGCTGATAGTGTTTTGTCATTTAGGAGTGTCAAATGAAGAAAATGAAGAAATTGAAATACTGGATGTGCTCCTTTCATCTGCTGCTGGGTTATGAGTGTAATGAAAATGGCTCTGCGTTCTGCTAATTTAATTTTGTCACCTAGTATGCCTACTTTTCACATAATTGTTGTCAAAGTGGACTTCACCCCATAGTAACACTGTATGTGATAGGCTATGAAAGTGCTTGACAGAAAGCTCAAATATTATTTTTGAACTGTTACCCTTTTTAGCTTTTGTGTGAATAATGTAGAAGCCTGCTATGGCCTGCTATAATCACTTCAGGGGCTACTTCTTGATAACCAATTTGTTCTTATATTTCCAGTATCAGCATGAAGCTCATGGTGGTTAGGCTAGTTAGTTAGGCTAGTTATAGCCTTGGATAATGAAGGAAGAGTGAAAAAAAAATAATAATGACATGAGAGAGGGAAGACAAATGCCTTTGGACTCTCTTAGATTAAGGTCAATCTTATTCACTCAGCTGAAGAAAGGATCCTTATTCCCATCATTTGTTTTGCACTTTACATTTTGAAAGCTATTTATTGAAGTGAAGTAAACATGAGCCTTTTCATCTAAACAACAAAGGTAATAATGCCACAAATTAAGTCTGAGGTATGTCAGCGCCGTGTTGCCTGTTAGCTACTGCGAGACCCATAATCAAAGGTTATTTCAGTAGAACTATTGTGTCTTTCTAAAGAGGATTGTAGGTAACTTCAATGTGTGTGTGTGTGTGTGTGTGTGAGAGAAAGAGAGCGTGTGTGCATGTATTGCAGTGCAGTCGCTCTGTCTCTCTCTCCCTCTCTCTGTGGTGACGTACAAATGTCAACCTCACCATGTGTATGTACATTTATTGCAGTCTCTCTCTCTCTCTTTGTCAACTTCACCATTGGTCCAGATGCCTTAGTAACATATGTAATTCTGAGAAGAAAGAGGATATACAGTATACTGAACAAAAATATAAACGCAACATGCAACGATTTTACCTAGTTACAGTTCAAATAAGGAAATCTGTCAATGGAAATAAATAAATTAGGCTCTAATCTATAGATTTCACATGAGTGGGCAGGGGCGCAGCCATGGCTGGCGCCTGGGAGGGCATAGGCTCACCCATTTGGGAGCCAGGCCCACCCACTGGGGAGCCAAGCCCAGCCAATCAGATTGAGTTTTTCCCCACAAATTTATTACAGAGAGAAATACTCCTCGGTTCCATCAGCTGTCTGGATGGCTGGTCTCAGACGATCCCGCAGGTGAAGAAGCCAGATGTGGAGGTTCTGGACTGGCATGGTTAAACATGGTCGGCGTAAGTGAGGCCAACTGGATGTACTGACAAATTTTCTAAAACGACGTTGTAACAAAAAATATAAAGGCAACATGTAAAGTCTTGTTCCCGTGTTTCATGAGCTGAAAGAAAAGATCCCAGACATAGAGAAATGGTAGAGAAATTAACATTAAATTATCTGGCAACAGCTCAGGTGGACATTCCTGCAGTCAGCATGCAAATTGCACGCTCCCTCAAAACTTGAGACATCTGTGGCATCTGTGACTAAACTGCACATTTTAGAGTGGCCTTTTATTGTCCCCAGCACAAGGTGCACATGTGTAATGATCATGCTTTTTAATCAGCTTCTTGATATGCCACACCTGTCAAGTGGATGGATTATCTTGCCAAAAGAGAAATTAACACTAACACAGATGTAAACAAATTTGTGCACAACATTTGAGATACATTTTTGTGTGTATGGAAAATGTATTGGATCTTTTATTTCAGCTCAAGAAACATGGGAACAACACTTTACATGTTGCCTTTATATTTGTGTTCAGTATATATTGGTCTCATGGCCTTAGAAGGGGCTAAGCAGAGAATCTTGGTAGGGGATAAAAACCATCTGCACAGAAACGTGACTGGCACACTTTCCAGGGCTTTCCTCCTAACTCCAGGTGTAGTACAAACAATTAATAAATAACCTGTCTTTGTTTACAATGGGTCTAAAGAGAGGGGACGCTGCCACGAATTTCAAATAAGCAAACCTAAACTTTCCTTACAATAGCTACTATTCACATTTGCAGTTGCAGTGCAGTTCTTTTAAATTAGCTAACAGTGGTGATGTTTTCAAGATGATTATTTTTTATTTTTGCCACAAATGGTAAGACGGACAACAAAATCTCTGCTATCGCCACCTTGTGTATGTTGCTATTCGTGGGTCTAGGACATATGGACCTGCTAGAGCAAGGGGGCCGTACTTCTGGCCCATGAGACATTAAAAATCCGGCCCATGAGACATAAAAAAATATATATATATATATTTTGTTGCTCGTTTTTCTCCACAATTTCGTGGTATCCAATTGTCCTATCGCTGCAACTCCCGTATGGACTCGGGAGAGGCGAAGGTCGAGAGCCGTGGGTCCTCCAAAACACGACCCAGCCAAGCCGCACTGTTTCTTGACACAATGCCCACTTAAGCCGGAAGCCAGCCGCACCAATGTGTTGGAGGAAATACCGTACACCTGGCGACCGTGTCAGTGTGCATGCGCCCGGCCCACCACAGGAGTTGCTGGAGCACGATGGGACAAGGAAATCTCGGCCTTCCAAACCCTCTCCTAACCCGGACGATGCTGGGCCAATTGTCCGCCGCCTCATGGGTCTCCCAGTCACAGCCAGCTGTGACACAGCCTGGGATTGAACCCGGGTCTGTAGTGATGCCTTAGACCGCTGCGCTACTTGGGAGGCCCCGCAAAGGGATTTTAACAAACAATTGATCCCCCCCAAAAATGCATCCCTCTGTTGAATTTCAAAATCCCGATGTGGCCCTCAGTCAAAAAGTTTGCCCATACACCCCTGTGTTAGAGCGTCATGTTACTAAAGGTGCGCGTTGCTCCCCCCAAAAAGGATCCAGCCAAGCGCATGCACGCTCCTAGATCTATGAAGTGAAATGAGGAGAGACCTTTAAGCGCACAGCTAGCGCGCGAGTGGGGGGGCGAAGAGCATTTGCGCGATGGTTCTCATGTGAATGGTCAGTCGCCACGAAAAAGAGTGGCAGCGCAAGGCTGGATATCAGAGAAGAAACTCATGATTGCAGCTCCGCGGAGCCGTAATCCCAAAAACGAAATTTAAGACAGGTTTAGAAAAATTCCAACTCTGCTCATACCACTGGCAACGTTTGAATATTTTCTCCCTGTGTGTATGTGCGTGCGCGTACGAGTGGGTGTATGCGTAATCAGATTGACAATGATGGACACTTCGGCCTGCCTATAGGACACCTATAATAGAACAGACGCATTACACATCTTCTTCATCATCATCGTATTCATTCCTTTCAGGCTACCATTTTAATATCCAACTATTATAATTTCTGCACAAAACAAATTAATATGCTGCCATGTTCTTGTTAATGTTGAGATTGACCCTCTGCGCCCTCACACGCCGCTCTACCCCAAAGTAGCCTATCAGAGTGAGGTGAGGTGTAGCTCCCGTCTGTGATTATGGTGATAATAGAAAGTGCGACTTCCACCCATCTGACCAGGCTCCCTAAATTGTATTTGTAACAAAAATACATTTATTTTTAATAGTCAGAGAACACATTGTGTCAATAATACCACATATTTGAGCAAGTGCAGTACACACAGTTTACACGCAGACAAGTATTGCTAACTAAAAACAATCATTTCACAAAATGGCTAAGTGTGCGCTGAACATGACATAGCCTAAGTAAGACAAAGCTGCTCTACCATCATATTTGAAAACGTGTTATGCTTTTATGATGTAATTTTATTTTTTATTGTTGGACATAAAAGACTGGGAAAACACCAGCAAATCAGCTCCAAGTGATTTGAATTTTTGGAATCTGTTCCAAAGTATTCCAAAAATTTGAGAAATATACACTGAGTAGACAAAACATTAAGAACACCTCTTTACATGACATAGTCAGACCAGGTAAATCTAGGTGAAAGCTATGATCGCTTATTGATGTCACTGTATTAAATCCACTTCAATCAGTGTATATGAAGGGGAGGAGACTAGTTAAGGAAGGATTTTTAAACCTTGATACAATTGAGACATGGATTGTGTATGTGTGCCATTCAGAGGGTGAATGGGCAAGACAAAAAATGTAAGTGCCTTTGAACGAGTTATGGTAGTAGTTGCCAGGCGCACCGGTTTGTGTCAAGAACCGCAATACTGCTGGGTTATTCACGTTTAACAGTTTCCCGTGTGTATCAAGAATAGTCCGCCACCCAAAGACATCCAACCCATTTGACACAACTGTGGGAAGCATTGGTTTTCCTAATGTTTGGTATACTCAGGTTATGTGATCGTAAACAAATATAAGCAATGTTTGAAATTATTGTTATAGTCAAATATTATCTATTAGGGCTTCTTGCGGTAAATGTGTAGTCGACACATTATTTGTAATTATGTTACTGCCCCTTAACCAAAAAATCTGCCTGCGGCTGAACCTAGTTGATGATCCCTGCCCTAACAGGTGTGTGCGTAAAGCATCGATCACATAGATACTATAGCCTAGCATTTCTCTGTAGGCTGCTTTGCTTTCGTTATTACATTGTCTTTGGTACCATTATCATAAGTCCGTCTTTTCGACATGTACAGAAATGTCAAAATGAGATTAAGACAAAATGTCCACCGTTTTTGAGGTCTTGGAGACATTCTTGATTTGGGAAGGAATCAGAAGCTTGTGCGCGCGCAGCCTAAACTTCTGGTCTCTCACGCTGTATATTATAACATTCCAACAGCTATTCGTCGTCAGTATCCAAAAAGCAAAAAGCGAAAAGTTGCACCATTCGTTTCCAAKAACATTTCCCACGACAAAGACAGCAATGGGGGTGAAGGATAACGTAAAAGCCAGCGTTAAGGTCCCTATCGTTTTGGCAGCCTTGATATCGGAGAAAGTGGGTTTGGAGCCGCTTTGGCTTTCGCTTTCAGCCAGATGTTTTCTCTGCTTTGAGTTCTGGCGTATGCTAGACAATGAAATTATATTTATCACCACGGTTCCACCAAGGAGTGTGAAATCAAACGCSGGAAAGAGCAGGAGAATGTTCCATGCCTGGGAAGGAAACGTGTCGATGGTGCCYAGTGCGTAATTGCACATTCTACTACAAAGGTTATATTCAAGGGCAATTTCATTGCTGAAAATCATCGGAGACACTGCCAGAAAGAAACTTCCCATCCATGAGAAGAGTATGAGGATAGTGGTCCGTTTGCGCGTAATGACTGATTCCTTGTGCAACGGCCTCAAAACTGCGATGCTCCGTTCGATAGTAAGGAAAAATATAGTCGTAATGGACACAAAGGTGCAGCCAGCAAAAATGGGGCCAATTAAATTGCACGGGTGAAAAGTTGTTGCTTGTGAATTGTTCACGATCCATTCTGGCGCGGAGTTGTTCAACATAAGCGACACCTCTGCGTAAACGGAGACTGGCACCACAAATATCCCTACCGCCAAGTCAGCCACCGCTAGCGACGCTTTCAGATATCCCTGGGGCGTATGAAAGTGCTTAGTTCCGCACAGTACGGCTAATGTCACGGAGTTGCCGAACAAGATAGCAAAAATCAAGATGACCATAAAAACGACCATCAAAATCTTGTTGGTCAGAGCACAGCAACACAGAGTACAGTTTGTCGGCTCGGTTCCCTCTGGCAGCATGATTGGTCTATATGAGAAACAGACCATGAACTGAAGTTACTGTAATAAGGATGACTATCTTCCTCTCTTCAACTGCATGTTACAGCAAGAACAGCTGTGGTAAACATATTTGACTCCAGGACAGGGCACGCGTCGAGCTGTCACTACGAGTAAAGCAATGACGTCATATATAGTCATGACAGCAGCTGGAATAGTAAATACAGATTATATTATTGGTAAAGTGGATTTCATAACGGAAATCTTGCAACCCTAATATTTGATAATAATGAAAAAAAGACGATAAAATGTACTAAAAACATAATATTCTAGGCTATTGTTATACAGTAGGCCAATCGCAATTATAAGAGTCGTTATTGCAGATGGTAGAAACACCTCACTTACTTTAAATAGATTTTCAAATTATTAGATATAAAATTCACCAATATGCTTTATTGGGCACACATAGGCCTACACAGTGGCTGCATCTTTTGCTCCAATTGAAATATTCCATATATAATTCCTCTCATAAAATAATGAAATATGACAGATTACTATTCTCAAACCCACTTTTTCAGATGACTCTTGGAGACGAGGACCAGACCCAGTCAGTCCGGGACGATATGACTGGACAGGGCTTGACGTCAGTATGACTGTATGTGCACTGCATGGTCGAATATTATAGGCAGAACTAGAGATTACATTTTTACCCAGGCAGATTCAACCCCATTGGCTGATGTCCTTGATGACAATATTTATGTTTAAATAGTTTTTTTGACATATGAGGTTTGCTTTGCACACTTTTGGGATGACAAACCTGCCAATTTACAGTTGAAGTCAGAAGTTTACATACACCTTAGCCAAATACATTTAAACTCAGTTTTTCACAATACCTGACATTTAATCCTAGTAAAAATTCCCTGTTTTAGGTCAGTTTGGTTCACCACTTTATTTTAAGAATGTGAAATGTCAGAATAATAGCAGTGAGAATGATTTATTTCAGCTTTTATTTCTTTCATCACATTCCTAGTGGGTCAGAAGTTTACATACACTAAATTAGTATTTGGTAGCAATGCCTTTAAATTGTTTAACTTGGATCAAACGTTTTGGGTAGCCTTCCACAAGCATCACACAATAAATTGGGTGAATTTTGGCCCATTCCTTCTGACAGAGCTGGTGTAACCGAGTCAGGTTTGTAGGCCTCCTTGCTCGCACACGCTTTTTCAGTTCTGCCCACAAATTTTCTATAAGTGTGAGGTCAGGGCTTTGTGATGGCCACTCCAATACCTTAACTTTGTTGTCCTTAAGCCATTTTGCCACAACTTTGGAAGTATGCTTGGGGTCATTGTCCATTTGGAAGACCCATTTGCGACCAAGCTTTAACTTCCTGACTGACCCAAGCAGAATTGAGGCTGTAATCACTGTCAAAGGTGCTTCAACAAAGTACTGAGTAAAGGGTCTGAATACCTATGTAAGTGTAATATTTCATTTTATAATTTTTTTTTACTCTTTTTGCTTTGTCATTGTGAGGTATTGTGTGTAGATTGATGAGGGGGAATTTTTTGGGGGGTCCATTTTGGAGTGGGGCTGTGGCGTAGCAAGGTGTGGAGGAGGTCAAGGGGTCTGGATGCTTTCCGAAGGCACTGTATAACATTCTATAGGCTACACATACTGAGACAGACGGGCATTGTTTCACTGTCCAGACAGCATCAGATACATGGTCTACACATACTGAGACAGAGAGGTGTTGTTTCACTGTCCAGACAGCATCAGATACATGGTGCTACAAACTGAGACAGAGAGGTGTTGTTTCACTGTCCAGACAGCATCAGATACATGGGCTACACATACTGAGACAGAGAGGTGTTGTTTCACTGTCCAGACAGCATCAGATACATGGTCTACACATACTGAGACAGAAGGTGCTGTTTCACTGTCCAGACAGCATCAGATACATGGTCTACACATACTGAGACAGAGAGGTGCTGTTTCACTGTCCAGACAGCAAAAAAAGAAGAAAAAAAAACGTCCTGACTGATGTCTTGAGATGTTGCTTCAATATAACCACATAATTTTCCTACCTCATGATGCCATCTATTTTGTGAAGTGCACCAGTCCCTCCTGCAGCAATGCAACCCCACAACATGATGCTGCCACCCCATGCTTCATGGTTGGGATGGTGTTCTTCGGCTTGCGAGCATCTCCCTTTTTCCTTCAAACATAACGATGGTCATTATGGCCAAACAGTTCTATTTTTGTTTCATCAGACCAGAGGATATTTCTCCAAAAAGTACGATCTTTGTCCCCATGTGCAGTTGCAAACCGTAGTCTGTCTTTTTTATGGCGGTTGTGGAGCAGTGGCTTCTTCCTTGCTGAGCACCCTTTCAGGTTATGTCGATATAGGACTCGTTTTACTGTGGATATAGATACTTTTGTACCTGTTTCCTCCAGCATCTTCACAAGGTCCTTTGCTGTTGTTCTGGGATTGATTTGCACTTTTCGCACCAAAGTACGTTCATCTCTAGGAGACAAAACGCGTCTTCTTCCTGAGTGGTATGACGGCTGCGTGGTTCCATGGTGCTTATACTTGTGTACTATTGTTTGTACAGATGAACGTGGTACCTTCAGGCTTTTGGAAATTGCTCCCAAGGATGAACCAGACTTGTGGAGGTCTACAATTTTTTTCTGAGGTCTTGGCTGATTTCCTTTCATTTTCCCATGATGTCAAGCAAAGAGGCACTGAGTTTGAAGGTAGGCCTTGAAATTCATCCACAGGTACACCTCCAATTGACTCAAATGATGTCAATTAGCCTATCAGAAGCTTCTAAAGCCATGCCATCATTTTCTGGAATTTTCCAAGCTGTTTAAAGGCACAGTCAACTTAGTGTATGTAAACTTCTGACCCACTGGAATTGTGATACAGTGAATTATAAGTGAAATAATCTGTTTGTAAACAATTGTTGGGAAAATGACTCGTGTCATGCACAAAGTAGATGTCCTAACCGACTTGCCAAAACTAGAGTTTGAAATGTGTGGAGTGGTTGAAAAACAAGTTTTAATGACTCCAACCTAAGTGTATGTAAACTTCTGACTTCAACTGTATATCGTATCCAGTGGAGAGATGAGGAGGAAAGTATCAGTTGGTTGTCATGGTGTGAGTGACCAGGTTGGGAATTTATACAGGACTGTTAAAACCCCTATTTGTCATAAAACTCCACTATCACTGCCCTGTGGTGTTGGGGTCATCAGATTAATGGCCCTAGTTCTCCAACAGCGGCAACCTGATTTTGTCTACCCATCCATCTCCCTAAAGCCTACTAGGTCTGACCCTGCTAGATGAAATCCAGTAGAAGGACAGATGTTGGTGTGGTTTGGTTGACTAAAATCATACAATACTGCACAGATTAAACGTGATTGTCTAAGCACTCTGTAACATGGATTTTCGGCTTTTTCTTTGTTTGGGCTTTAGCTCTGTTCGGCTTTAGCTTTGATCGGGCAGAAGTAGACACAAAGAAAAACAAAATAATAATCTCATGCCATAGTGGGTGTAGTGTAGTGGTAATATTCCCTAATCCAGGGTCACCATGTGTGACTCAGGTCCCAGCTCTGCAAAGCTCCATAAACAGAGGAAGACATGCAGTTGGCATCATGCCCATCTCACCAGATGCAACAGTCAATATTGCCTTTATCGCAATTCAACAGTGATAGGAGAGAACCTACCACTGTTGAACAACAACAGGGCCTCAAAACAGATGTGGAACGTCAAAAAGGGAAAACTTGAGAAGTCTTATCACTTATCACGGAGATGAGATAAAAAGAAATGCAAGGGATTTAGAAAACACAAAAACATGGCTTTGGTAAAAAAAAAGGTACTTTGTGTAAATTCCTTAAATGTCCATTAGTATCTACCTGGAGAGAAAGAGTCTAGAGAAAAGGTATTCACTTCCTTCTGGTTTTCTGTTCTACCTGATAATTAATTGCAGACACCCGGTGTCCCAGGTCTAAATCAGTCCCTTATTAGAGGGGAACAATGAAATAATGCATTATAACTGGCTTCGAGGTCCAGAGTTAAGTTTGACGGGTCTAGAGGATGAAGCTGGGATTTAACTAAATCTCCTTGAGGCCACTCGAGCTGATACGAATGTTTATTTCTCCCTTTGCTCTCAATTCGGTTTTTGGAACTTGCCCAGAGGAGTCTTTTCCTTGTAGTCACCAGAGTACACACTTCAATTGAACAGACTAATCTCTACACACCAGGTTTTTGGACTACAATTTAACCTGTTGTGTGTGTTCATGATCAGTCAATGTAGTTCAGATAATAATCAGTGCATTATCATTGTGCTCTAACTCCTAGCCTGGCTCTATGCTCTAACTCCTAGCCTGGGTCAGAATCAGCTGCTAGAGACCAAGGAATATGCTCCTCATAAAAGTGTGAAACATTCAGGTGCACTGAATTAGATGTACAATGAATTGTACAGGAACATGTACTGGAACATGTTTTCTGAGTGTTCTTGGATATCCCTGACCTACTAGTGCTATGTCTGTGTGTACTAGATGGTTGTCCATGCTTACATGATCCTCCAGGCTATATTCACCTCTATTAAGAGTGTGTTCCATATTTAAAGATCTAGGCATTGGAGGATAAAGTTTAGAGAGGAGCAAGGATGTGGCATTCTCCTGATCCTCTTAACTACACAAAAATATAAATGCAACATGTAAAGTATTGGTCCCGTGTTTCATGAGCTGAAATGAAGAATCACAGAAATGTCCATATGCACAAAAACCTTATTTCTCTCAAATTTTGTGCACAAATTAGTTTATATCCGTTAGTGAGAATTTCTCCTTTGCCAAGATAATCCATCCACCTGACAGGTGTGGCATATCAAGAAGTTGATTAAACATGATTAAGCATGATCATTATACAGGTGCACCTTGTGCTGGGGACAATAAAATAACACTCTAAAATGTGCAGTTTTGTCACACAACACAATGCCACAGATGTCTCAAGTTTTGAGGGAGAGCTCAATTGGCATGCTGACTCCACCAGCGCTGTTGCCGGATAATTGAATGTTCATTTCTCTACCACAAGCCGCCTCCAATGTCGTTTTAGAGATTTTCAACAGTATGTCAAACCGGCCTCACAACCGCAGTACACTGAGGAGTATTTCTGTCTGTAATAAAGCCCTTTTGTGGGGAAAAACTCATTCTGATTGGCTGGGCCTGGCTCCCCAGTGTGTGGGCCTGGCTGCCAAGTGGGTGGGCCGATGCCCTCCCAGGCCAACCCATGGTTGCACCCCTGCCCAGTAATGTGAATTCCATAGATTAGAGCCTAATGAATTTATTTAAATTGACTTATTTCCTTATATGAACTGTAACTCAGTAAAATCTTTGAAATTCTTGCATATTTCTGTTCAGTATAGAAGAGAAAGCAGATGGGCTTGATGGGAAAGTGATGTATGGTAGTCCGTTCCTGACTTAATGCTGCGTTCAAAAACAACTGGGAACTCGGAAATCTCAGACTTCCGACATCAATGCGTCCAAAGCAAAAAAATAACGGTTGCGTGCCATCGACTGAAACATTGCTATAATATCTGGGACGCGTTCCTCTGACCAGGTGTTGGTGATGCATGCCAAATCTTACAATGCCTGGATAGGTACACTACATGATCAAAAGTATGTGGACACCTGCTCGTTGAACATCTCATTCCAAAATCATGGGCATTAATATGGAATTATAACAGCGTCCACTCTTATGGGAAGGCTTTCCACTAGATGTTGTAACATTGCTGCAGGGACTTGCTTCCATTCAGCCACAAGAGTAAGTGCTGGCCAGTCAAGTTCTTCCACATCGATCTCAGCAAACCATTTCTGTATGGACCTCGCTTTGTGCACGGGGTAATTGTTATGCTGAAAAAGTAAAGGGCCTTCCCCAAATTGTTGTCACAAAGTTGGAAGCACAGAATCGTCAAGAATGTAATTGTATGCTGTAGCATTAAGATTTCCCTTCACTTCCCGGGTGGCGCAGTGGTCTAGGGCACTGCATCGCAGTGCTAGCTGTGCCACCAGAGTCTCTGGGTTCGCGCCCAGGCTCTGTCGCAGCCGGCCGCGACCGGGGGGTCCGTGGGGCGACGCACAATTGGCCTAGCGTCGTCCGGGTTAGGGAGGGTTTGGCCGGTAGGGATATCCTTGTCTCATCGCGCTCCAGCGACTCCTGTGGCGGGCCGGGGCGCAGTGCGCGCTAACCAAGGGGGGCGGGTGCATGGTGTTTCCTCCGACACATTGGTGCGGCTGGCTTCCGGGTTGGAGGCGCGCTGTGTTAAGAAGCAGTGCGGCTTGGTTGGGTTGTGCTTCGGAGGACGCATGACTTTCGACCTTCGTCTCTCCCGAGCCCGTACGGGAGTTGTAGCGATGAGACAAGATAGTAATTACTAGCGATTGGATACCACGAAAATTGGGGAGAAAAGGGGGTAAAATTCAAATAAAAAAAGATTTAAAAAATAAAGATTTCCCTTCACTGAAACTAAGGGGCCTAGCCCAAACCATGAAAAACAGCCCCAGACCATTATTCCTCCTCCACCGAACTTTACAGTTGGCACTATGCATTTGGGGAGGTAGCGTTCTCCGAATCCGCCAAACCCAGATTCGGACTGCCAGATGGTGAAGCTTGATATATCACTTCAGTTTCCACTGCGCCAGAGTCCAATGGCGGCGAGCTTTACACAACTCCAGTCGACGCTTGGCATTGCGCATGGTGATCTTAGGCTTGTGTGCGGCCGCTCGTCCATGGAAACCCATTTCATGAAGCTCCTGATGAACAGTTCTTGTGCTGACGTTGCTTCCAGAGGCAGTTTGGAACTTGGTAGTGAGTGTTGCAACAGAGGACAGAAGATTTTTTGCGTGCTACGCACTTCAGCACGAGGCGGTCCCGTTCTGTGAGCTTGTGTGGTCTACCACTTCGCGACTGAGCCATGTTGCTCCTAGACATTTCTATCTCGCAATACCATCACTTACAGTTGACCGGGGCAGCTCTAGCAGGGCAGAAATTTGACGAACTGGCTTGTTGGAAAGGTGACATTCTATGACAGTGCCACGTTTAAAGTCACTGAGCTCTTTAGTAAGGCCATTCT
The DNA here is from genome assembly GCF_002910315.2 of Salvelinus sp. IW2-2015. Taxonomy (NCBI): domain Eukaryota; kingdom Metazoa; phylum Chordata; class Actinopteri; order Salmoniformes; family Salmonidae; genus Salvelinus; species Salvelinus sp. IW2-2015. The sequence goes on from NC_036845.1 coordinate 10,447,600, forward strand.
ACTGCCAATGTTTGTCTATGTAGATTGAATGGCTGTATGCTCGACGTTATACACCTGTCAGCAACAGGTGTGGCTGAAATAGCCGAATCCAGTAATTTGAAGGGGGGTCCACATACTTATGTATATATAGTGTATTTTAAGTATTAGCCAACCACATTATATGTTATAGCAATCTGTCAGTCAATGAAGTGACACGCAACTATTGGTTGATGCGTGCAACATATGAGCAGGGGAACACAACCTATATGTGGTTAGCTGATAAATACCTATCATGCATTGTAAGATCTGTCAGGAGTCAGAAACATCTAAGCAGTGGAACATGACATAAGTATTTACTCAGTAGGGAGTCCATGCAGTTATCTTCTCTACTATTGTTGGATCCCAGTTTACTAGTGGAGTACCCTGCCTACTTCACAACAGGGCCTGTTGACCAATCCTGAAACAAATGATGGATAAGAAAAATAAAGACCAAAAACCATTGTACACCAGTGAGCCACAATATCCCCGACCCGTCCTGTTTATGACTGCACGTCCCAGTCCAGCACACACTCCCATATTTTTTGAACAAGTCAAGTGACGCCACTACTCCCTGTAGCCATATTGGTATTACTTTCAAGGCAACGAGTGAGCCGCTACCCGCGGACAGCAAGGTAGAGGGCGACTGACAAGTGTGGAATTTCATTAAAACGAAGCTACAAGTTACTTGTAAATTGCTGGCCGAAGTTAAAGTCGGGTATGTGCTTTGTTGGAATGATATCTCACTATTTGTGTTATATTCTTAGCCATAGTCACAGCTACTGTAGCTAGCTAACGTTAACTCACCACTTGTCCACTGCACTGCGCTAACACCACAGCAGCTAAGTTAGCTAGTAAGTTGGAAACGGGACCGAATGGAGGATTTAGCTAGCCTTTGCATTAACATTGTGGCTAATGGGCGTAGCTAGCAACTAACTAAGTTGATCTAGCGATACTATGTTAGCTAGTTAACCAGTACACCATAGACGTCGTTAGCTAACTACCTTCTTTAGCGCCCATTGACGATAGTATCGTCTGACTGAGGGTGTTTTGTTTAAGAGCCCCGACCCTTGTTCTAAAACGTTAACGCATCGTTTGCGGTAGGGTTTTGAAAACATAAGGAACGTATCTTTCATATCAGCAGGTGGGAAAAAGTACTCAATTGTCATACTTGAGTAAACGTAAATATACCTTAATAGAAAATGAGTCAATTAAAATGAGTCACCCAGTAAAATGCTACTTGAGTAAAAGTCAAAGTATTTGGTTTTAAATATACTTAAGTAGCTATCAAAAGTAATTGGAATTGCCAAAATATCAGTTCAGAGACAGTAGGGATGAATAGGGATGTTCTCTTGATAAATGTGTCAATTGGACCATTTTCTTGTCAGTGTAACGAGTACTTTTGGTTGTCAGGGAACATGTATGGAGTAAAAGGTACATGTTATTCAGGAATGTAGTTTAGTAAAAGTTGTCAAAAATATAAACCGTAAAGTACAGATACCCCCAAAAACTAACGTAGTACTTTAAAGTATTTTTTACTTCAATACTGAACACCACTGCATATCATAGAGAAATAATTTTCTACAAAGGTTAAATTACACACACCTTTTATAGGGTTATGGTTCCCACAGAGACATATTTCCATGTTACACCGCTTGTTTTCAGTAGTGATGGGGAAACAAAGCTTCCAGAAGCGTTGCACATTTCCAGCCAATTGTGTCAAATAGGTTCCATACTCGAGGCTTTGATCGACACTGTGTACACTAGTGGCACCTGGTAGTCAAAACAATTTAGCACAGCCAAATTATTATAGATGACATCCCACACACTATAGTACGTGCACAGTGTAGCCTTTGTGTCTTCTCCCAAAACAATCAGGTGTTTGGCGCCAGGTAGCCTAATGGTTAGAGCGTTGGGCCAGTAACCAAAAGGTTGCTTGGTCAATCCCTGAGCTGACAAGGTAAAAATCTGTCGTTCTGCCCCTGAACAAGGCAGTTAAGCCACTGTTCCCCGGTAGACCGTCATTGTAAATAAGAATTTGTTCTTAACTGACTTGCCTAGTTAAATACAAATAATAATTTGTTAGATGAAAAGAAGCTTCGGACGTCATTGATCACGTGCCTTTGATAAAGCATCTGCACACTGCTTCAAAATAAACTGTTTAGCGATTGCCTCCGCGCACCGGTATTAAATGTAACATCACTAGTTTATGGAAGACAGAGTGGACTAACAACCTGTGCTAATTAGCTATCTGCATCACTGACACCTGTGTGTAACAAACATCTTGTCACTGAAAAATACTGTCGGGTGTAACTGTGTTAACCGGTTAAAACATTGTACAGTAAGTGTGTATTTTTAATTTGTGAATTTTTTGTTGTTGTGAGATGTAAGTAGAGGGATTTCTGTTTCTAGAACCGTATTGCAATAGAATCAATGCTTTCTTAAGGGCCCTTCCCAACAATGCAGAGAGAGAAATTGATAAATAATTGAAAAATTGTAACACGAGGAATAAATACATAATGAGTAATGATAACTAAGCTATATACATGGGGTACCGAGTCGATGTGCAGGGGTACGAGGTAATTGAGGTAGATGTGTACATATAGGTATGTGTAAATTTACTATACAACTGGATAGATAATTAACAGTAGCAGGAGCGTATATGAGTCAAAAGAGTTGGTGCAAAAAGGGCCAATGCAGATAGTCCGGGTAGCCATTTGGTTAACTATTTAGCAGTCTAATGGCTTGGGGGTAGAAGCAGTTCAGGGTCCTTTTGGTTCCAGACTTGGTGCATCGGTCCTGCTTGCTGTGCAGTAGCAGAGCGAACAGTCTATGACCTGGGTGGCTGGAGTCTTTGACAATGTTTTAGGGACTTCCGCTGACACTGCCTGGTACAGAGGTCCTGGATGGCAGGGAGCTTGTCCCCAGTGATGTACTGGGCCGTACGTACTACCATTAACACCTTGCACTTGGATGCCAACCAGGTGCCATACCAAGTGGTGCAACCATTCAAGATCTTTTCAATGGTGCAGCTGTAGAACTCTGAGGGCCCATGCCAAATAGGGCTGTGGCGATACCAGTACCACAATACTTTTTCAATGTCAAAAATGAAAACGCGAAGCAAACCAAACTATTTGTACATCAAATATTGTGTGCTATATCTTGGAAAATATACTGAACAAAAATATAAATGCAATATGCAATGATTTTACTGAGTTACAGTTGATATAAAGAAATCAGTTAATTGAAATAAAATCATTAGGCCCTAATCTATGGATTTCATGTGACTGGGCAGGGGCGCAGCCATTCAGAATGTGTTTTTCCCTCAAAGGGCTTTATTACAGTCAGAAATACTCCTCAGTTTCATCAGCTGTCCGGGTCTCAGACGATCTCGTCGTGGAAGAAGCCGGACGTGGAGGTCCTGGGATCTTTTTATTTCAGCTCATGGAACATGGGAACAACACTTTACATGTTGTGTTTATATTTTGGTTCAGTATAAATAAATGTGGCTCTGGATGACTGTTTTTTTCCAACATTAGGTCTGTTTTCCTAAAGAAGTTGAGTCTGCTTTGTGTTTGGTTTCCTTGCCACAACACTAACGAGTTTTGCGGTACTGGTATCATCATGGACCTAATGCCAAATCTTTTCAGCCTCCTGAGGGGGACGAGGCGTGGTCGTGCCTTCTTCACGACTGTTTGGACCATGATAATTCCTTAGTGATGTGGACACAGAGGAACTTGAAGCTCTCGACCGGCTCCACCGTCGGCCCTCCATTTCCTGTAGTCCACGATCAGCTACTTTGTCTTGCTGACTTTTAGGGAGAGGTTGTTGTCCTGGCACCACACTGCCTACCACTGTGTCCTGAGGAGCCTAAGGGGTGTCTGTGATCAGGCCTGCCACCGTTGTCGTCAGTAAACTTAATGATGGTGTTGTGTGTGGCTACAGGAGGGGACTAAGCACACACCCCCGAGGGGCCCCCGTGTTGAAGGCCAGCGTGGTGGATGTGTTATTGCCTATACTCACCACCTGGGGTCGGCCCGCCAGGAAGTCCAGGATCCAGAGGGATGTGTTCGGTCCCAGGGTCCTGAGCTCAGTGATGAGCTTGGAGGGCACTATGGTGTTGGAACGCTAAGCTTTAGTCAATAAACAGCGTTCTCACATAGGTGTTCCTCTTGTCCAGGTGGCAGAGGGCACTGTGGAATGCAATAGAGATTAACGCTAGGCTCCTTTAGTCCATTATTGGGCTAGTGAATTAGACTGAATTTAGATAGCTAGGTGTTTTGTTGTTTATCACCACATCCAGTGCTTAAGTAGCTAGAGAGCTTACAATGGCCATAAATAGATTCAACTCACTTAGCTAGCTACCCAACTAGCTATCATGACAAATAACAATCACCATTTTAAACTTGTAGAAACTTGAATGCAGAACACCATCACAATGACGGCTCAGGTATAATTAAATGTACTTTATCCTTGTCCTGAGGAGCCAAAGGGATGCACCTTTTTAGTTTTTTTTCTTGCTCAGTTTTTAGAGCATGGCACCTCCAACGGCAGAATAGCGGGTTCGATTCCCGGGACCAACCTTACGTAAATGTATGCATGCGTACTGCAAGTCGCTTTGGCTAAATGCGTCTGCTTATGGCATATTTTTGCTTTAGCACTACACATCTGAATCAAATGATTAACTCATCAAGCCTTGAGGATTTGAATCTGGTGTGTAGTGCTAAGGCTAAAATATGCAACTCTTTCAGTCACTACGACCACGATTAAGAAATTGTGATTACGACATTAGCTAGCTAGTTTATAACCTGGTCAGAGCATCAGCGTTGTACAATTATGTTCAAATTAGAGGTATCGCGCAATCTAGCTGTTGCTTTTACACACACACGACTACCCAGTGCCTGATACTGCTCACTTTACTGTAGAGTAGCAAAAGGACAAGGTTGTGCAAGTGTGTCAATAGGCTATTGCCTATTGAATACAGGTGCTGTCATATTTTTCCCCTCGTAGTTTCACATGGTCAGAGGCAAAGCATGAAATGTGCATCTGCAAAGAAGCACCTACAAGTAGTCTTTTGACAGCGGTTTTGTCCCTTGTTTTTTTTTGCTTAACAGTGTTAAACAAGTTTTCTACGAGCTAGGCCTAGGTGAGGCTAAATGCAATCGACTTGCCCGGGAGGACTCCTCCCAGCCTCAGGCAACTAGCTGCTCTGCCACACCGGTACAGAATATTGCTCTGGTTCCTGTAATCCAATTTAATCCAATATGACACTGTTTATAAATGGATGCAGATTAAATACACTAGAATACTTCCCACTCTGAAACAAATAGGTTGCAGTCGCTTTAGCAGCTCACAAATATTGTTTAGCTTGCTAAAGTGATTGGTGCAGTGTAGTGTATGTCAATTGTGCTCATCTTTCTCACCGGGAAGTAGTTCTGTCACAGAAAGGCCTATAATGTATTGGTAAATAGTTTCCTGTCCCAACAGGAGGGTTCTTCACATTATGTAAGCGTTTCACTTCTGCATTTGTTGTGCCTGCCTCCCACCTGGTGTTTTTGAAAAGGCACAATTCAGACTCACTTTTGCAATGCCTTTTACTTCTGATTTATTGTCTTTGTATGTCTCTGTGAGAGGATTTCACTTGAGAGCTTCACTTCTGTGAGAGGATTTCACTTGTTAGAACTTCACTTTCATCCAAATGGGAGGTAAGCAAACAGTTAGCAAGATGGGCCATGAGTAGCCTAGTTTTTTTTATTACTATTAGAAGACAGTTTTATTCAAAGTGGCTAACTCCAAGACATACCACTCAACTTTTTTACCGTTCTCTGCTACCTTTTGTATTAAAATGTCCCAGAAGTGAATATGATGAGCGAATGAGCACATCTGAACGAGTGTAACAGATGTTGTTATGGTGCATTCCTGTGTAGCCAAACTCCTCACTCTCGCTGGTTCTGTTCCTATGGTTGAGCTTAACGAGCGCTACCAAAAACCTGGAAAGAGTTTGGAAGAGCAGCCAATTCACATGTCATCAGAAAATAGCATGTGTTAATACTCAAACCCCATATGGAGCTCAGCTACCCTTTTTTCACGTTAAACATCAATCTGTAGTGAATGCTGTTGCCTGCTGCTGAGGGAGCGATCATAGCTTTCTGAGTGAGTGGTATGAGTAACAACAACTTCTCCACATAGAAGCAGAGAGCTTAAGGATCAACCACATGACACAGTGCCTTTTGACCTCTACTACAACTCGGTCGGAAAGAGGCGTGTCAGTCGGACTCTTGATCTCCATGGTGATTTAGACTTACTAAAGCTCCCACGCTCAACAAATTGTAGTGGTGGAAATTCTGTTGCCAGCCTATAGGCCTAGCCTAAAAAATAATGGTGAGACAAAAAGGTACTTGGATCATACAGTTGAAGTCGGAAGTATACATACACTTTGGTTGGAGTCATTAAAACTCGCTTTTCAACCATTCCACAAATTTCTTGTTAAACTATAGTTTTGGCAAGTTGGTTAGGACATCTACTTTGTGCATGACACAAGTAATTTTTCCAACAATTGTTTACAGACAGATTATTTCACTTATAGTTCACTGTATCACAATTCTAGTGGGTCAGAAGTTTACATACACTAAGTTGACTGTGCCTTTAAACAGCTTGGAAAATTCCAGAATTATGTCATGGCTTTAGAAGCTTCTGATGGGCTAATTGACATCATTTGAGTCAATTGGAGGTGTACCTGTGGATGTATTTCAAGGCCTACCTTCAAACTCTGTGCCTCTTTGCTTGACATCATGGGAAAATCAAAAGAAATCAGCCAAGACCTCAGAAAAACATTGTAGACCTCCACATGTCTGGTTCATCCTTTGAGCAATATCCAAACACCTGAAGGTACCACGTTCATCTGTACAAACAATAGTACGCAAGTATAAACACCATGGGACCACACAGCCGTCATACCATTCAGGAAGGAGACGCATTCTGTCTCCTAGAGATGAATGTACTTTGGTGCGAAAAGTGCAAATTAATCCCAGAACAACAGAAAGGACCTTGTGAAGATGCTGGAGGAAACGGGTACAAAAGTATCTATATACACAGTAAAACCAGTCCTATATCGACATAACCTGAATGGGCGCTCAGCAAGGAAGAAGCCACTGCTCCAAAACCGCCATTAAAAAGCCAGACTACGGTTTGCAACTGCACATGGGGACAAAGATCGTACTTTTTGGAGAAATGTCCTCTGGTCTGATGAAACAAAAATAGAACTGTTTGGCCATAATGACCATCGTTATATTTGGAGGAAAAAGGGGGATGCTCGCAAGCCGAAGAACACCATCCCAACCATGAAGCACAGGGGTGGCAGCATCATGTTGTGGGGTGCTTTGCTGCAGGAGGGACTGGTGCACTTCACAAAATAGAAGGCATCATGAGGAAGGGAACATTTATGTAGATATATTGAAGCAACATCTCAAGACATCAGTCAGGAAGTTGAAGCTTGGTTGCAAATGGGTCTTCCAAATGGACAATGACCCCAAGCATACTTCCAAAGTTGTGGCAAAATGGCTTAAGGACAACAAAGTCAAGGTATTGGAGTGACCATCACAAAGCCCTGACCTCAATCCCATAGAAAATTTGTGGGCAGAACTGAAAAAGTGTGTGCGAGCAAGGAGGCCTACAAACCTGACTCGGTTACACCAGCTCTGTCAGGAGGAATGGGCCAAAATTCACCCAACTTATTGTGTGAAGCTTGTGGAAGGCTAACCAAAACGTTTAACCCAAGTGAAACAATTTAAAGGCAATGCTACCAAATACTAATTGAGTGTATATGTGATGTGATGAAATAAATAAAAGCTGAAATAATTTTCTCTACTATTATTCTGACATTTCACATTCTTAAAATAAAGTGGTGATCCTAACGGACCTAAGACAGGGCATTTTTACTAGGATTAAATGTCAGGAATTGTGAAACTGAGTTTAAATGTATTTGGCTAAGGTGTATGTAAACTTCCGACTTCAACTGTATATAGTGTGTCAACTTTTGGCCTGAGCGGCAGCTGAAGTCAATGGGTGGTGACCTCAATGGTTTTTGCCAAGTTCATTTGAGTCAGTCACTTAGTCAATTTTTCAATGATTTGGTCCATTGCCTGCTCCATAAATTGATTCAGAGGTTTTATATAGCCTAGCCCCACAACACTGGGGGATGGCTTCCCCTCCTCTAGTCAAAGTTAACATCCTTTCTGCGTAATGCTTTTTTTTTTACTAGCTTCTGAGTCAGCAAGTTATGGCAATGACTAAAGCTTTCCCTCCAAGGTTCTCAGTAGAGAGTAGTAGCTGAATAATTATTTGCCATTTTAAGAGTATATATATATTATTTTTTTTGTCCCTCGAGAACCAATGCTTATTGTCCTTTTTTTTTTTTTTTTTAGCTCTCACCTGCGCAAGGTTATAATCTAGCCTATCTACAGGTGGCTTCACTGTAATAATTTACACAGTGGAATGTCCCACTCCACACCTTCACCTGAAGGTAGAGGTCCCATAACAAAGGTTAGCTGAAATTCAAATTAAACCTTGTTGCTATTGGATTGATAAGGGTATTCTGTAAATACAGTGCATTGGACATGCTTTGGTTAGACTGCCCTCTTGCTCTGGTTTAGAGAGCACATTCACAACAGTCCCAAGCAATTGTGCATGTCATGAATTGGGCTTGGGCAGTATATACCGGCGTATTTGGAAAAGCCACGGCATACATTTGAATATTTGTAGAAACTTTTTAAGTAAATACCTGCAGTCAACTTGTGCAATACTATAGGAGATAAAGAACATTGCGTTCTTCAGTTCGTCTGTCACATTCTTATGAAGTTTACGGTAGTCCCCAGTCACGTGTCACATGGTGTTTGTTTACAAGAAAACGACGAGAGACCGGAGCTTTGTGAGTCACTCACTGTTGTGCAGCATGCGCCAGGGTATCTAATTACAGTATTGAATTCACAACTAAATGTTTGCCAGCTAGATATATTTTATAACGTATGTTAAATCTAAAATGTGCTAAATGTCTGCAGTTGTGCATTTGGTGTGCAAATTTAGTAGCTAGTTAGCTAAGTGGTTAGCTTATTCCTAAATCAAGCATTCGCTTGGTAACAGCAGAGAATCCCGTCCTGGATCAAGAGCCTTGCTGGCAAATATTAGTTTTGTGCGTGCAGAAAAATGAGTGAGTAGTATTTTTGAGTTACTTTTTTAGGTCAGAAACTGTACAAAATGTTTACAATGCGCTTTTTAGCATTTAGTTGGCATTCTCTATTGGGATTTCACAAATACAGTGCATTCAGAAACTATTCAGACCCCTTCTCCACATTTTGTTAAGTTACAGCCTTATTCTAAAATGGATTATGTACATTTTTACTCAGCAATCTTAATGACAGCGAAACAGGTTTTAAGTAATTTTTGGAAATGTTTTAAAAATAGAAAACAAATCTTATTTACATAAGTATTGACACCCTTTGCAATGAGACTCAAAATTGAGCTCAGGTGCATCCTGTTTCCATTGATCATTCTTGAGATGTTTATACAACATGATTGGAGTCTAGCTGTGGTAAATTTAATTAATTGGACATGATTTGGGAAGGCGTGCACACACCTGTCTATACAAGGTCCCACAGTTGACAGTGCATGTCAGAGCAAAAACCAAGGTCGAAGAAATTGTCCGTAGAGCTCCGAGACAGGATTGAGTCGAGGCACAGATTTGGGAAAGGGTACCATATCGACTGTAGTACCCTAAATGTGAAGTGAGAATGCCATCATGCCACTATATCATCAGAGGCTATTAGGTCCAATGGCTTGTTTTGAAAGGTCACCAACCCTCCCTATATTTGCAGTGAGGGGTTTGACTTTAACTTAACCCTGTCCTATTCAACAGGTCAATGTGGCTGCACTGCACACCTGTTTAGAAAGCACATAAACGGCCACTTGACACAACATATTTACAACCCCCTTATCTCATATTGAGATCATGTAATCCTCTGTGTAGACATGCTGTGCTCATGGTAAGCCAGGAGTGTCCTCTGCAAGGCTGAAGTTGTTTGTTGTAAGCTGATGATAACACAGTGCGGTAGTGTTGTCACGATACCAGCATTTTTTGACTTCGATACTCGATACCACAACAAATAAAGAAGGCGTATCAGCCAAAGTCACATAATGTCACTTGAACCAGACAGATCTTTTGAGATCAATATCATTGCATTACAATTTGAGTTTTGGTTAAAAATAACTAACTACCTAAAGGTAATCATTTATTTGAATGGTAAATCTTAGGGATGTGCAACTTTTGGGGTTTTAAATGATTCGGAGCGATTTGGTTTGATTAGAGGAACGATACGATTCACTAACATTTGTTATATAAGCACATTTGTTTTCCATTCTAATCTGCAGCTAATGGAGTTTGAGCTGGGCGCCTTTAAGCTGAATCTGTCTGAGCTGACCTTTCACTGTGTCTATGGTTTATGTCGGCACCTGAGCTGAGCCATAAGGATGACTCGGCATCTACCACCCCAATGGGGATAAAAATGGGGATAATGTTTGCTTTTTGTCCCTAAACTTTAGATCTGAAATCCCCATCACCCACTAATTAATTTGGCATTTTTGCAAATTCAAAGTGTTTGACCTAGTAATGTATCAATATTCATCGTTACAAATTAGCTATGACATAGCCAATGAATATATAGCACAACTTTGGATTTCAGCCCTGTCTCAATTGAATGATTTAGACCTTTTTTGATAACTTAAAATCTATATATATCTCCCCCGGCTTTGCCCATGCAGTGCGGGTAGCAAAAACTATTGCAAACATCGCTTATACAGGATAAAGTTTATAATATCATATCTAAAAATGACCATATACACTGATTTTGTTTAAAGAAAACTATCAAAACTGTTGCTGATGGTGAACCTGAACAATCAAAATCAAATCTAATGTACCCTAAGCCCCAATCAGCAGGTTGGCTATAGGCAGCAGGTTGGCTATAGGCAGCAGGTTGGCTATAGGCAGCAGGTTGGCTATAGGCAGCAGGTTGGCTATAGGCAGCAGGTTGGCTATAACTCATCTGGCTATAGCCAACCTGCTGACTATCTCTGGTGGTAGCTTAGGCTACTTTATTCCGGTAAAACACAATTTTCAACAGCGCATTTGATAACAATAACCTAGCAAATTACATTGGTTGACAATCAACTAATAAAGCCTAATATTGCACAAGCCATTTTACAAACATTTGAATGCGGGAGGTGACGTGTGGCCTCGCGGGACGCAGTGTACACAGTTTGATTAATCTATTGATATTGCCTGGGGTTGTTGGTAATCCATAATGACATAAATTGCCTGTATTGATGTGATAAATACAACAATACAGTTCAAACATGAATGTGCACAAGTTGTTATTTTTCTAACTTTAAACTACAGCTACTAGTTTTATGGTTGCAGCCATCAATTGTTCCATTAGCGATCACCTATATTGGTAAACCTCACATTTCTCTAGAATAGGCTACTTATCGTAATGAACGATATCAGCGAAATGCGTGCGATAAGTGATTGGTATGGTCGGCGTCGATCATTTTCGGTTTACTGTCCCAGCTCTGGTTGTTCGGCATGCAAAATTACTTGTTGATCAATGATTATCAACACAGTTACATGCTCGACACTGAAGGAGAGGAGACATCAGTTGTCACAAGATGAGGTATTTTCGGAAGTTAAGAAGAAAGTAACAGCATATGATCAACGTTTTAATGGATCTTCTGACCGGTCGGTTTGGGGTCCCTCCAACCGATGTAGTCATATCTTAAACATTTGAACCGGGGACCAATGCGTGTTTAGATCCCTAGTAAATCTCTATTCCCAGGGGTATTCAGCTCTTACCCTACGAGGTCCAGAGCCTGCTGGCTTTCTGTTCTACTTGATCATTAATTGCACACACCTGGTGTCCCAGGTCTAAATCAGTCCCTGGTTAGAGGGGGAAAAAGCAGTGGAACTGGCTTCAAGGTCCAGAGTTGAATTTGAGGGCTTTAGTCTATTGATAGACTGGGTAAATCAAGATGTAACCTAGGCCTATCCACGGTACAGGTTAATGCATATTCAATATTCATATTTAATGCAATGAGTTATTGAGCTTGTTTTGGCTGATTTCCATGCGGCTACAGATTAAAAACATTTTACTTATTTTATTATACTGATCAACATTTGCTGCTTTTTATTTGTATAAAAGTGTGCGCAGTCTCTTAAGACCCTTGACTTCATTCACACACAGTCAGTTCGAGGCTAGAGAAAAGATGATATGTGAATCGGGGGAGACGATGAAAATGTAAAGTTTTTGGTGTCAATCAGCAATATTTTGCCTTAACGTTTACATATTATCAGAAGCATGTTACTAGGGAAGTGAATTGATATTTGCTTCAGCTAGCAAGGAAAGTTGGCCTATAATTTGTATTTATTAAACTAGGCAAGTCAGTTAAGAACAAATTCTTATTTACAATGATGACCTGCCAAACCCTAACCCGGACGACGCTGGGCCAATTGTGCGCCGCCCTATGGGACTCCCAATCACGGCTGGATGTGATACAGCCTGGAATTGAACCAGGGTCTGTAGTGATGCCTCTAGCACTGAGATGCAGTGCCTTAGACCGCTGTGCCACTCAGAAGCTACTGGTATCTTCTTGCAAGTGTTCTAGCCTGTAATGCTAATGAGTGCAGTGGTTCCTCAGGCCAGGCTAGCAAAGAGTAAGTGGAGCAGGCACGGTGCTCTCCCGTTATAAGGGGACATCGGCTGCCCTGATAGACATACTTGATCCTCTCTCAATCAGTAGACGATGTGAGGCACATTTGACAATGACAGAAGTACCGAAAGTAACAAACTGTTTTTCATGTTCTATTATTGAAAAAGTACTGAAAGTTCGTTGTACTGTGCTACACTACAGTGCAATGGTACTTGTCAGTCCCAAGGACTCAACATATTTTTTCTGGCTGTCTGGTAAGTTCTGCCCTTGGTGATTGGGGCTGGCTGTGGAGTGGGCATCAGCTCGTGGTTCTTGGACTTCCTGCCATCCTTAAAATGAGCAGAATTAGATACCAAATGGAACAACTCTGTGAAATTTAGTCTACTACTGTTACCAAAAAGCAGTGATGCGAGTAGAATCACCTCAGCACGATATAAGAGGAGATTTGGATTGGAGGAGAAGGAAGAGCAGAGAGTTGGGTGTAGTGAAGTAGTAGCCCAAATTCTTTTGGAGGTGTCTGGTCACTGGTGACATTCATTCTGTGAGGAGGCATAGGCCTATAGCTGTACTGTACGTCAGCTTACATAAACACCTGCTAGTTGTGGTGAAGTAAAATGTGTCACATATACAGTGAGGGTGTGCTTATCCTCATACAACCTGTGCTACATGGTCCAAGGTGTAGTGAATCATGAGCTTGGCAGTCATACTTTCACTTTAATAGCTGAAATGCTTGAGGGGGATCTTCTCTTCCTGTCTGGTTGAATTATGCTATCCTCCGTCTTTCATCCAATGCAATGCTTCCTTCAATTAAAGGGGCAATCAGCAGTTTCTACATCCATTTGAGACTTATACACTGAGTGTACAAAACATTAAGAACACCTTCCTAATATTGAGTTGCACCCCCCCACTTTTTTTTTGCCCTCAGAGCATGTATTCTACAAGGTGTCGAAAGCGTTCCGCAGGGATGCTATGCTGTGTTGACACCAATATTTTCCACAGTTGTCAAGTTGGCTAGATGTCCTTTTGGTGGTGAACCATTCTTGATACACACAGGAAACTATTGGAAAACCCAGCTGTGTTGCAGTTCGTGACACAAACCGGTGCACCTGACACCTACTACCATACTCCGTTCAAAGGCACTTCAAACTTTTGTCTAGCCTATTCACCCTCTGAATGGCACATACACAATTCATGTCTCAATTGTCTGAAGGCATAAAAATCCTTTAACCCATCTCATCCCCTTCATCTACACAGATTTTGAAGTGACATCAATCAGGGATCATAGATTTCAACTGGATTCACCTGGTCAGTCTGTCATGGAAAAAGCAGGTGTTCTTAATGTTTTGTACACTCAGTGTAAATTAATTATATGTACCCATTTGAGTCTTGAAGAATATAATTTATAACTGCCTTATGACCTAAGTTCAACTGTCGTGCTGCATCATAACCCCAAATATAAACATGTTTTACTCCCAATCTTTGTCAACAAAGTAAATGCAAACCCTATATAGCCTTAAAACATGGTTAAAACTATAATTTTAACATCATGGACGGTGAATCCTTGCATCCATAGCTCTATGAATTTGAGAGTGGTTACATTTCTCAAGCCCCATCCCTTAACTTTTCACAAACTGGTGAGGAGGTCGCTTTGTTATTGTTTTAACTGCTGGTTTCTGCTTTAAGGTCATGAATTCGTGTTTTGGTGAAAGGTGTAAAAATAACTTGATGCTCATCTCTTTAGATGAATGTGTGCAAGGTAATTACTTCCTCTGTAGGAGGAGACGCCACAAGAGTTTCTAAACCCAGAGGCGCAACATTGTGAGGCTTCCAGGAACGTTTGCGAAATAGACTAAGCAGGCCGGGGTTTGGGGTTTGAGAAGTCTTAATAAGTAGTTGAACGTGTTATTACGCCAACCTCGTTAAAGTGACAAACGAACGTTTTCATTTTCGTCAAAAACAACTTTATATCGAAGGAGTGCCTTTGCTTTGACGGCCTGCACATGTGCAGTTGTGCACCAGACGATCATTAGACCCGCTGACGTGTTTCTACGCATGAGCTTAGCTAGCCAACGTTGCCATGACGTCGCCTACTAGTGTGATCGGGGATTTCTATTGGCGAAGCAGTTTCTGCCTGTCTTTGACCTCTCATATGCAAAAGCAGCAGCATCCTTGTCAACAACCGAACCATCTTAATCGATTTTCTTGTTTTGGAGGTTTCTGTTTGGGTTAGAGCATACAAAGTCCTCTTTCTCCTTTTCTTCATTTTGACACTTTCATTCTCTTGGTATCTGAGTCACTTCTGTCTTGCCAGAGTTCATGAGACGTGGGCTGGTATATTTCAGACTCAGTGGTCCTCAAAGAGTATTGAAAGTTAGTTAGTTAGGCTAAGTAATGTTGGAGCCCAGCACTGAGGAGAAAGGTTCAATGTCCCCTGCTGCCTCCCTCCATCTGCTTCATGAAGACAATTGTTTTGCAATGGCGACCCATCTGGGGAAACCTTGGATTATTTTTAGATGCACTGTCTCCCAATTTGAGACTGAAAGAAGACTGTTTTGCATGCAGTGCCTCTTCTGTTCAACGTTACAGGAAGGAAAGGGCAAAGAACCATTCATTATGAGAGCCAGGCCTTTTTAAAGCTGCTGTTTATTGGCAGTGTCTCCTCCTATACCATTAGTTTATAATGACCATTACACCATGTGTAGCTTGGATGCCCTCCTGCCTATGGAAAATGTTAGCATTATTGGCCTTCATGTTGCCTCAGGAAGATGTAGGGTGGCAACTGTGTTCATTGGGCCCTCCCCACAAACTCATATAAACCTAACATAGAAAATGTTGTGGGGAGAAGAAGAACTAACATCATGAGTGTTGACTTTCTGAAGTAGTCCTATTTTCATGTCTGCATAATGTTGGGTGTATTTTCACAATCTCAATCTGATTCTGGGCAAAATGGCTAGAAAAATAAACCTGAAAGAGCGAGGACAGAGCTCGTAATCTATTAATCATGGGTTTATCTTTAGCTCCTGCTTCTCCCGTAACCTGAGGTAGGCTATAACAACAAGTGTCGGCGTCAGCTAACCCTGTCATTCAAAATGAAGTCTTTCGTCCTGTTACTCCAGCATCCAAAACTATGAGGAGTGCGCTGTAAAAGGTTGTCCTTTTTCCCAACCTGTCCGAGATCTGGTGTCACTGATGGCGGAGGGAAAGCTTATGAGGTTCTGAAAGGACCAGCTGGTGATGGGGAAGCCCATAGTCAACCTGGTGCTGGGATAGAGGTGTATTCACCACCTTGCTACCCTCTGCTACCTGGCAACCTTCTCCCACCTGTCAACTTGGCAACCTGTACGTCCACTCAGAGACAAGAGGCACAAGAGCGACCAATCAGCAAATGACCAACTAAAACACTCCCAAGTGTTGTTGTTGCTACCTGTTGCGTGGTGTCTGACCGGAGTCCAGATTTGTGTGAGGAGGTCGTTATCCTGTATGTGTTTTGGCTTGGTAGTTCTTTTGCAAAATGTTTTGTTTTTTGTTGTTGATATTACTCTTGAAATCAAGTCTTTTTTATCTGTCATTATTAATAACAGTACTAAATCTTTCGTGGACATACGCATGTGTTTGATTCGATGACTAATTACCCTGTTCCAGTGCATATTTTCTTTTGTCACGTATCATTTGGACAAATCACGATTTCACAGGTGTGCACATCTTTAACATTTCAGAGAGGCGAGGGGACATTTGGCCCATAAACTTGCCTGTAACCTGCAAGGAGAGGGGGTGGAGCTACAGCTCTGCTTCCCCTCCTCGTTCTAGTATCTTTTCTAGCAAGTCTGCCCCCAGAACTTAATCAAGCATCTGATGCAATTGCGTGGGATTTTAGTTATGAATTTCCGAGATTACTCGATACTAGGTAGTGGACCCTGTGTACCCTAACCTATTTGACAGCAGAAGTACATGCACGCACAAGCACATGCATAGTATTAAAAGGTCTAAATTAATTCAGTCAGCATGTGCTTACTCTTTCAGGCAGTGCACTGGTTGACCCGTTGAGCTGAAGGTGGTGTATGACCTGAGCTAAGCTGAAAGGACATAAGATGTTTTTCTGTCTTCCCCATCTGTTTACTGCGTGTCACACTGAAGAGGAGGCGGTGTGAAAGTGAGACTGAGGTCATTCTGCTGTTATTTTGGATGAGAGCTGTGTGAGAGCTGGAATCTGCTTCTTCGGAACTAAATCTATTGAATCCACTGAAGCAGTACATGTACTATAGGCCTAAGACACGTTAGGCCTGTTACTGTATAAAGTTAATGCAAAATCTAGCCTCACTCTGAAGCACTTTTCTCTGAAATGGCATAGGCCTCCCTCTACTCTGTGTTTAACTTTGCAAAGCAGAGGTGAGTCACAGTAGTTCACACGGTCACAACCAGGATTGGCAGTTGGTATTGTCCCAACATGTTGGGCCCTTCAGATGAAAACGACCACGCCTAACCTGGTGGGCGCAGAACGTCACGCCTAAATGCTGAATGTCAGTGTCTTCGTATGCCTTTGCCATTTACATGTAGGTGTTTGAATCGATGCCTCCATGCAGCCTTACCACCGCAAAGTATTGAAACATTTTTTGACAGTGTAACGTGATCAAGATCATCT
Source organism: Salvelinus sp. IW2-2015 (assembly GCF_002910315.2). NCBI lineage: Eukaryota > Metazoa > Chordata > Actinopteri > Salmoniformes > Salmonidae > Salvelinus > Salvelinus sp. IW2-2015. Next base: position 10,465,007 of record NC_036845.1, read on the forward strand.
GTTGTAATCAGACGTGTTGAAAGGTTTAGGCCTTCTCTCTTTCTATTGGGCATTAAGTACCAATGAAGAGACCAAGCAGCCTTGTATCTTCCTCTTAACCTTGTATCTTTCTCTTAACCTAACTCCCTATGATTCATTTCCCTGACACAATCCTTCATCTCTTTTTTTTCTCTTTCTTTTCTTTCTTTCTCAGGCCCGGCTCTAGATCTCATCTTCCTCTTGACTGCAGCTGAAGCCTGTCGTCATGGCAGTAGGCAGAGAGGCCTCACTAACAGGGTTAATATGTCTCTAAACAATATCCACTCCAGGCAGGGGCACACAAGGCCCTATACTCCATGGCTCCATATCACCTGTCGTCAATAGTGTTAGCTCTCTGGGCTAGGTGGCTAATGCACAGATAACTGTGAGCCTGTGTGCCCTCCCTGCCTGTAGCCTGGTCCCAGTGCTTATGTTAGTGTTAGCTTCTGCTGCTAATTAGCACAATCCCAGAGCAGCAACAGTGGGGCCAGGCCTGGAGTGGCATTGCGTTGCTATGATCCACTCCATATTAGAGATCTGCCAGAGGTGTGTACCTAAGTTTGAATTTGTCTTGGTATCAACATCAAGAGATGGCCTAGTTGAGTAGACTTTGTGTATGTAATCTGTAGGCTTTATTTGAGATTATTTTTGATCACTCAATGTGCCTATAGTATCGTATGCATCAGACGCATGTGCATCACCAGTTCAAACAACTGAAGTCTGTCCCTTTTGCAGGGTACCATCCCCAGGCCCACAGGGCAAACACAGCCCATCGTCTTTCTCATCAATTACCTTTGACCTATATGAATGTACAATTACAAGCTCCCGCTCAGTGCCTTTGCTGGAAGTTGGGTCAAAGCAGATAAACTTCTGTGTTTGCTTTGCTAGTTTTGGATTCACTCCAAAGAGTGGGAGAGATGAGGGTAGTATTTTATTTGTAACTTGCGCCGAATACAACAGGTGTAGACCTTACAGTGAAATGCTTATTTACAAGCCCTTAACCAACAAAAAAAGAGAGGTATAAAATAACAGTAGCGAGGCTACATACAGGGGGTACCGGTACAGAGTCAATGTGCGGAGGCACAGGTTAATTGAGGTAATATGTACATGTAGGTAGAGTTAAAGTGACTATGCATAGATAATAACCATAGAGTAGCGGGGGGTAGACTTTTGACTAGCTGTTCAGGGGTCTTATGGCTTGGGGGTAGAAGCTGTTAAGAAGTCTTTTAGACCTAGACTTGGCGCTCTGGTACTGCTTGCCATGCGGTAGCAGAGAGGACATCTATGACTAGGGTAGCTGGAGTCTTTGACAATTTTTAGGGCCTTCCTCTGACACCGCCTGGTATAGAGGTCCTGGATTGCAGGAAGCTTGACCTCGGTGATGTACTGAGCCATACGCACTACCCTCTGTAGTGCCTTGCGGTCGGAGGCTGAGCAGTTGACATACCAGGCAGTGATGCAACCCGTCAGGATGCTCTCGATGGTGCAGCTGTATAACTTTTTTAGGATCTGAGGACTCATGCCAAATCTTTTCAGTCTCCTGAGGGGGAATAGGCTTTGTCGTGCCCTCTTCACGACTGTCTTGGTGTGTTTGGACCATGAAAGTTTGTTGGTAATGTGGACATTAAGGAACTTGAAGCTCTCAACATGCTCCACTACAATGAATAGCATTCTCATGTAGGTGTTCCTTTTGTCCAGGTGGGAAAGAGCACTGTGGAGTGCAATAGAGATTGCATCATCTGTGGATCTGAGGCGGTATGCAAATTGGAGTGGGTCTATGGTTTCTGGGATAATGGTGTTAATGTGAGCCATGACCAGCCTTTCAAAGCACTTCATGGCTACAGACATGAATGCTATGGGTCGGTAGTCATTTAGGCAGTTTACCTTAGTGTTCCTGGGCAAATGGGGCTTTCTGGTTTCATGCCATGGTTCTGTGAAGCTGCAGATGGATTTCCCTAAGGATAGAGAGAGTGAGGGAATTAGATTGGGAAAGACAGATGGTGTCTTCTGGGCAGAGAGCGAGGTTAAGGAGGCAAGCGAGTAACGGAGATTGTCATCGTTAGGAAAGTTAGATAGGAGCAGCTTGGTTTTTCTACTGGTACGTCAGAACCTGTTATTATATAATGTCACAGTGCAATTCTCTATTGGTACATCACAACCTGTTAGAATATAATGTCACAGTGCAATTCTCTACTGGTACATCACAACCTGTTAGAATATAATGTCACAGTGCAATTCTCTACTGGTACATCAGAACCTGTTAGAATATAATGTCACAGTGAAATTCTCTACTGGTACATTAAAGGGATAGTTCACCCAAATGACATATTGGTTTCCTTACTCTGTAAGCGGTCTATAGACAAGGTATGACAGCAATCCATGCTTTGGTTTAGTTTCTGTTTCAACATTTTCCAAGTCATGGGACTGATATTAGCATTTTTTGTGCTTCATGTTCATAGCATCAATAAGTTACTTTATTGAGCTTTACAATCAAGATACTTTCAGATGATTTGGATATGATGCGTGGGGGGAAAAAGCTATCGGTCCCATGACTTGAATGGGATTTGTGCCAAAAATGCTAAAACGTTAGCATTTGGAAACCGTGCCAGACAAACTAAACCAAAGTATGGATTGTCATACCTTCTCCATCGACTGCTTACAGGGCATAATTAAGTAATTTCAGGGAACCATCCCTTAAAGACCCATATTAAACTCTTTCTGATTTTAACACCCATCTTCTGTGGACACCATTATTCTGCAGCTATCAACCTTCATTAAAATGGTTGTCCAGGTTCTTTTTTGCGGACGATGGGAGTTATTAATACTAAGCATTTGCTTCTCTGTGTGTTTGTGTGTGTGTTCCTTGAAGCAGTGTTTCCCCTATATTAATTTAGCAGCGGTGCCGCCACTGAAAAAAGAAATACAAATAAAATACAGATTTCTGCCGAGACACACTTTTAAGATCAGAGTGACAAGTTACAACAAGTTGCATATCTTCCTCAGATTTTCAGCAGCTCGCCCGAGAACCTCCAAGGTAACTTGAAATCCTGGAAGTGTAGCCAACCCATAGAGAGAGAGGATTCGAGAGCCCAAGATCCCGTTTTAGCATGGGCAGCGCTGTTGAGGACTTTCACCATTTTGAAGTAGTTAGCAGGGTAGGACTTCTCATGAGTAAAGGAAGGATCACATAATTCCATCCAGGTCATCAGGAGGGATCAGTCAGTGAATTATACTTGTGTGAAAACATTCCATTACTGCAGGTGGCAGTAATGTATACCTGTTTAAACAGCACACTTCAGGTGGCAGTATGCACCCTTTCACTTTGTTTACCAACTCATAGGAGTAGTATAGGAAGAACATTTGACTACTTCAAAATGGAGATGGCATCAATGGCGCTACCCATGCTCTCAGTTGCCGTAATGGGACAAATACAATGTTGCGTCCTCTAACTATCTTTTAGCCAACCTTAATAATAGCTGTATGTGATAATTGTTAGCTAAGATTACTTTTTGGGTTAATATAGAATGGTCTGGTGGTGTCATTGAGATCAAGAGAGAAAATGAAACTGTCCTCGATTTTCAGAAGCGTTTTAAAGGAAGATAACATAATTACATGTTAATGTATTTTGGAGTAGGATGTCCAATAAAAAATCCTCCTTTTTGAGTGAGCTTATCTTTAAAGTTAATAAAGCAGCTAAGTGAATGAGACTTCAGGCCTAGTCCATGGACATTTTTGAGAGGTTCTCAATTGAAATTCGTCTGTATTGCCTGACATATTTCCTATATCGCTTTTCATATTCTTAAAATACAATTAGTTGGATGACACTTTTTTTCCCACTTTCAATCTTTGTATCACAGCTTTGAAGGGGTATTTGCAAAACATTAAAATACAATAGTTTTCTCTCTCTCCCTCCTCTCTCTTTTTGATCCAGGCGAAGCTAAGATGGTGGACCGGCTGGCGAACAGCGAGGCCAACTCCAAGCGGATCCAGGTAGTCGAGGGCTGCTTCGGCGCAGCGGGCCAGCCACTGGTCATACCGGGCCGCGTACTCATCGGTGAGGGTGTGCTCACCAAGCTGTGTCGCAAGAAGCCCAAGGCGCGCCAGTTCTTCCTGTTCAACGACATCCTGGTGTACGGCAACATTGTCATCCAGAAGAAGAAGTACAACAAGCAGCACATCATCCCGCTGGAGAGCGTCACCATCGACACGGTGGCTGATGAGGGCGACCTGCGGAACGGCTGGCTCATCAAGACACCCACCAAGTCTTTCGCTGTCTACGCCGCCACCGCTACTGAGAAGTCAGAGTGGATGAGCCACATCAGCAAGTGCGTGGGCGACCTGTTGGAGAAGAGCGGCAAAGCGCCGACTGGCGAGCACGCAGCCGTCTGGATACCTGACTCAGAGGCCACTCTCTGCATGCGCTGCCAGAAGATCAAGTTCACGCCCCTCAGCCGCCGCCACCATTGCCGCAAGTGCGGCTATGTGGTTTGTGGCCCGTGCTCTGACAAGAAATTCCTGCTGCCCAGCCAGTCGTGCAAGCCGGTGCGTGTGTGTGAGTTCTGTTACCTGCAGCTGGCCTCCGCAGGAGGGGGGACGGGCTTAGACCCACGCTCGGACTCCTACAGCCGGTCAGGGTCAAAGTACAACAACGTGTCGGACGACGAAGATGAGGAGGACAGCAGTGACTGAGGAAGGCCCTCCTGACAGCCTTCCATCTTCCCCTTTTAGTAATCAATTAGCAATATTCCATTTATAATTATCATTTTTTCTTCGCACAGCAGTGTTATGAAGAAAAGTAATTTTTTTCTACTAGCTGAAATAAATGCTTTTTAACGATAATATAGTGAAATGCCTGATGGGAATTGTAAGTTCGGTAAAAATATCCCACGCACTATTTGTAGTATTGCTGCTTCCTGTATGGCGTGCTCCACAGTCATCCTCTTTGTTCTCCATTAAACAGTGGACCTCACGACAGGAGAGAATGATGCTAGGAGTAATGTAGCACCTCTCATTGTCCTCTCTGCTAATGTCATCCTCTTCTATTATATTCTTGATTTCATTTCCCTTTTTTATTTTTTAACAGATGAACCTTAAGAGGTACATGCCTCAATGCGGATATTTCTGCAGGGAGAAGCGATTAGCATTCAGTCACACTTCACATGGTCAACCTACCCATTTAAATATTTCAGGTAAAATACCTATAGGTGCTTTTTTTTCTAGGTTTGTAGCTGCTTTAGTATTTTCTAGCCTAAATAACCCCTCCTTCACTAACCTCTCAAAGGATTACAGTATCAAAGCCAGAAACATAAACAGCCTGATCTGTTGATCTGTCTTTTGTAGTTATTTGCTTATGACAAATCAGCTAAAGCTTTATGATTGTATGGTGAAGCTCCTCTAGGTGTATATGTCTTAGCATACAGTGGTGGCCAACGTTCAGTTTTGAAGTTGAAGAGTTTTTCTACACAGCTTAGCTTGTAATAGCATGTATTTGAAATGCAAATATTCAATCATCCCAAAAATGTACCTCACACAGACCTTAATTTTCACACAGTGCCTTCTGATTAAGTGAGTTGTCTGGGCAGGCCTGTTTTAATGAGATATTGCATCAGAGTAGACCCTACTACTATAACTTCTGTTTTGAGGCTGTGTTCTGTCGGTATAACCCTAAGCTGAATGGCTGTAGGGAGAAGCTTTATAGAGTACTGTCCCGTGTTGGAGATAGTTATGTGTTAGGTTTTGGTTCGTCTAGAGTATTTGGCAAGTTTCTGGCTGGAGTCTCCACTGAGTGCCTCTAGAGTGCTGTGAGAGCAGAAACTTGACCTGTGATGATCAGGAAATCAGCCCATTGTCTTACTGTGGTCTCCTCAGTATGTGACTGCTTCCTAACCTGCCCTCAAAGTTCCAGGGTATCCTGACCTGTCAGAAAATTAAGCTGAACTGAACTTGCCTGAACAGAGAACGGGAAATCATTGCATAACGTACAGGAACTCTACAGGAAGTGTCTACCATCAACTTCTCTGAGGAACCAAGACTGTCCCCCCCCCCCCCGTGTCCCTCTTCCAACTGAGCTTCCCTATAAGGTATGGCCATTCTGTGTCAGCTGACACTGACATGTGAAAGGCTTGTTGGAGGACTAATAATGACCTACCACCATCACTTTTTCACGCTGTGAAGCGAATGGGAAATGCACTAACCATTTCAGGTTTTACACTCTGGGACAGACAGATCTAATTCAATCACTTTCAGTCTGGGCATAGTTTATCTTCCTGTGTTTCCATGGGAATCCTTTCTCTCCTTTTTTAAAGCAACTTGTTTTTACACCTAAGCAGTCAGGCTCACAGGTGGCAAAGACTTGAACTAATTTGCAGTCTTTCAGTGTAATATGGAACGTTTATCCTGAGATGTGTGTATTTGAGTGACAGAACTGACAAAAGTAATAATTTCTTTCTTTTTTTAGCTTCTCTAAGAAGTAACTGTAGAGCCCTATAAAAGTCCATCGCTTTGGCAAGCAATAAGACATGAGACAGATCTCCTACCCCATTGTCTCTGATTATCAGGTTGTATTGTTGCAGAAGCAGATGCTCAAAATACTACATCCCTCACTCTATTGAAGGTTTATCATCATACTCAAACAACAAACAGATATTGGGCACATCTATATTAATGCAAATCCTACCATAATCTGTAGTTTCCTTAATCAACACTTTTTTTTCATCTTTCACCTCACTTAAGGAATATTTTGAAATGACTTCTGTTGATTTTGTATATTTGTATAGTGTTTGGGGTTTGTTTTGTACAGTATACTATGTAGTTATACAAATGCCGCTGTTTCAGGTCTCTTGTGCTCGTCTCACCTTCATGTATGGACCGGATTAAACACCAGCACTTTACTCCCTTTCTCTAGAGAGAGGTCGTAAACAAGAGCTACATTGCCTCTGAGACCATAGACTGACAGGACTGGGTTTCCTGTCTGACATCACCTCAGGAGAGTGAGCTAGGGGTACCTACACAACCTGAGAATTAACATTGTACACCCGTTAAGCAAAAATTATGTCTGAACACAGAACTGAGGGAACAATGTGAGATTTCTGAAAGGGCGCATACCATACTTTTTTGAGTTTGTTTTCTTTGCCTGCTTATCTGGTTTGGTTTGTTAACCTCAAGTCTCATGGAATTTAAGTTCTCTCCATTGTTCTCGGGTGGTGTTTTTTGTTGTCTTTAAGAATATTTTTTTTCTGTTGCCATTTAAATTCTCGTTTTAAAAGTCTTAAGGGCTTAAACCTGAATGTAATACAGCATATCATCATTGGATACTAATTTTCTCTGAATTGAAATATATAAATACCATATTGCCTAAAATCTGTCTCTTCTTTGGCTTGTTGGAAAAAGTCCTCATGGCTTCAGAGGGGAATGACTATTTACCATGGTGTTTAGAGGGAGCTTGCTAGGTGGTGGCGACAGTCTTCTCGGGGAGCTGAGAACTGACTGCCCCATGACCTCATAGGCTGCCTGATAGTCACATGGCCTGTAGTGCTCGTAACAATCATGCCATAATCCAGCAGCCAAACTGCTCTGTCAGTGCAGTTTTCAAGCTCTGTTTGTCCAGTGACTCAATGGGAAGCCCAGAAAATTCTCAGACTTATTTTGTTTTCCTTATGCATATCTTAACATTTGTGATCAAGTCACTTTTAGTTATGTAGTAGAATTTAATTAGCCACTGCTTTCTATTCCGAGCATCGCAGAATTCCTTGTGTCTCCGCATTGTGCAACTGCAACCAGTTCTTACACAATGTTGAGGAATCCTGCCAGGCTCTGCACCAAGCATTTCTGAATGCTATTTTACTCATTCTGAAGATGCCATGTTCATACAGTGAGGGGAAAAAGTATTTGATCCCCTGCTGATTTTGTACGTTTGCCCACTGACAAAGAAATTATCAGTCTATAATTTTAATGGTAGGTTTATTTGAACAGTGAGAGACAGAATAACAACAAAAATATCCAGAAAAATGCATGTCAAAAATGTTATAAATTGATTTGCATTTTAATGAGGGAAATAAGTATTTGACCCCTTCTCAATCAAAAAGATTTCTGGCTCCCAGGTGTCTTTCATACAGGTAACGAACGGAGATGAGGAGCACACTCTTAAAGGGAGTGCTCCTAATCTCAGTTTCTTACCTGTATAAAAGATACCTGTCCACAGAAGCAATCAATCAATCAGATTCCAAACTCTCCACCATGGCCAAGACCAAAGAGCTCTCCAAGGATGTCAGGGACAAGATTGTAGACCTACACAAGGCTGGAATGGGCTACAAGACCATCGCCAAGCAGCTTGGTGAGAAGGTGACAACAGTTTCTGTGATTATTCGCAAATGGAAGAAACACAAAAGAACTGTCAATCTCCCTCAGCCTGGGGCTCCATGCAAGATCTCACCTCGTGGAGTTGCAATGATCATGAGAACGGTGAGGAATCAGCCCAGAACTACACAGGARGATCTTSTCAATGATCTCAAGGCAGCTGGGACCATAGTCATCAAGAAAACAATTGGTAACACACTATGCCGTGAAGGACTGAAATCCTGCAGCGCCCGCAAGGTCCCCCTGCTCAAGAAAGCACATATACATGCCCGTCTGAAGTTTGCCAATGAACATCTGAATGATTCAGAGGACAACTGGGTGAACGTGTTGTGGTCAGATGAGACCAAAATKGAGTTCTTTGGCATCAACCCAACTTGCCGTGTTTGGAGGAGGAGGAATGCTGCCTATGACCCCAAGAAACCATCCCCACCGTCAAACATGGAGGTGGAAACATTATGCTTTGGGGGTGTTTTTCTGCTAAAGGGACAGGACAACTTCACAGCATCAAAGGGACGATGGACGGGGCCATGTACCGTCAAATCTTGGGTGAAAACCTCCTTCCCTCAGCCAGGGTATTGAAAATGGGTCGTGGATGGGTATTCCAGCATGACAATGACCCAAAACACACGGCCAAGGCAACAAAGGAGTGGCTCAAGAAGAAGCACATTAAGGTCCTGGAGTGGCCTAGCCAGTCTCCAGACCTTAATCCCATAGAAAATCTGTGGAGGGAGCTGAAGGTTCGAGTTGCCAAACGTCAGCCTCGAAACCTTAATGACTTGAAGAAGATCTGCAAAGAGGAGTGGGACAAAATCCCTCCTGAGATGTGCAAACCTGGTGGCCAACTACAAGAAACATCTGACCTCTGTGATTGCCAACAAGGGTTGATTGCCACAACAAGGGGTCAAATACTTATTTCCCTCATTAAAATGCAAATCAATTCATAACATTTTTGACATGTGTTTTTCTGGATTTTTTGGTTGATATTCTGTCTCTCACTGTTCAAATAAACCTACCATTAAAATTATAGACTGATCATTTCTTTGTCAGTGGGCAAACGTACAAAATCAGCAGGGGATCAAATACTTTTTTCCCTCACTGTAGCTGTCCTTTCATTTATCTGTTCGACATCTTACATTCATCCGTTTCTGATGAATTATCAAGAGGCCCTCAACTGAGCCTGTGGTGTCTTAACATAAAGTCAAATAAAGTTAAGATTATAGGGATGGTTGTTTGTCACATTTACCAATCCCATTCCCTGAAACAATAAATGATGTATGAAGCTTAACTTGTCCAACAAGTGCAAAAAACGTTTGAAAAGATCTGGAATAGGAATATTTTACTGTCCATCTCCCCGCAGGTACAGGTCTATCAAAACGTTCAGGTTGAAGTTGGTTAAATGCCTACAAATCCCTCTTGATACACCATCCAGCCCAAGTCCCTCTGATACACCATCCAGCCGAAGTCCCTCTGATACACCATCCAGCCCAAATCCCTCTGATACACCATCCAGCCCAAGTCCCTCTGATACACCATCCAGCCCAAGTCCTGCTCACTACAGCCCCTGGCTAATCTCCACCGTACAGTTCCCATGGAAACCGCAGAGGGCTGCAACCTGGCCTGGATTATGACCCCGTTGTTGCAACTTAAACTTATCCAGACAGAAGTCAAAGTGCTATTGAGTTTTTACTGAGACTTCACAGCAAATAATTTTTTTGAAATCCCATTGAGAAAATAGGAAGGTTTAGTATTTGTATGTTGATACTTTAGATTTTTGTAATAATGTTGCATATGGTGTTATAGATAGCCCCCTTTTCAGGCCAGTATAAACTTGTGGTAGTTATACATCTTAAGATTTTTCTTACTCAAATGATGTCAAGGATATTGACTGGGACCAAACTAAACCTAATAGTCCAAGCTGGGGGGGGATTCAGCCCCAGCATGGCAACAAAAAATTGTGTACAACATCTTCAGAAAAGCAGTATTGATTGCTTAAAACCTACGACATCAAGCTGAGGAAACAACAGACAATCAGACTGGGAGCCATCTGCACTGATGTCCATCCGGACTCTAAAGACTGGAAGGTCGACAACCAAAGACTGGGTGGAGGAAGAGAAAAGAGGTATCGATTAAGCTAGCTGCCAGTGGGATGTGACAGTTTAACACGCCACTAAGAAAGCAAGATGTACTTGCTCAGGTCCGGTTGGGTGGTGTGATCAGCGGGGAGCTAGACCACTTTGTCTGTGAACAACATGCAATAAATGCACAGACAACTGTTGAGTGGGGTGTTCGGTGTAAAAGTGAGAACTGCTTGTGTGTGACTGCTCTCTTACAGGTGGGAGTGATTGCTGGTCCTGATGCTGTAACTTCGAAAGCTGCAGGGCACTTTCTACTGGCAGACGCTTAAACTGGACGCATGTAGCCTACTGTCGCAGTCTTCTACTAGGGACAGTGTTCCCACTGAGAATAGAAATTGACATTACCGCAGAAGGCTGGTGTGTTAGACAGTTTATGCCACACATGCTATACATCCTCTATTGCAGCGGTTTTGAGCTGGGGGATGTTGGAATGCCTTCTCCTGGCGTTCTCCTTTTCTACTTTCTTTTTGACATAGGGGCGCAACAAAATGCGATATTTAAAACTCATTTTCATTTTCTATCTGAGAGTACCTTATTCGTACTGCTTTGTATGAGAAACTGATTCAAATGAATAGAGGTGGAAAAGCAGCTGTATGTGTTCCATGTTTCATTCTACAAAGCCACATTGTTTCACTCCACATGTATTAATAGCCTTACTGTTATAACAATTAAACACCTGTGCTCAGTTAGCCTGCCTCGTCTCTCCATGGTGGGGTATGTGATGAACTACCCTGCATCGGAAACAGAGGTGCATTGTTTGAATAGTGATGGCTGTAATAGGAAATGCTTTACTTTAGAAGTGACTTTTATTGTGAGACCCCAACGGGCAACTTCCTCATTTATTTTTGTGATAGGAAATGCATGAACATTCATGGGGAAGTTACCCGTTGGGGTCCCACAAAAGTCACTTCAATAATATGTCAGATACATTTCAAAAGACAGAGGCTTAGAAAACAATACAAAAAGCTGTCAGAAAAGCTTCAGCTATGCAATTATGATCTTAACGATGTTCTTTACTGACAGAAATACAATGGAACGAACTTGTAAAAKAATGTTTTGACCATTAATAAACATAATAGTAATAGTGACTATGATTGTGTAATCAGCAGTGCTTCACAATGATGAATCATAGCTAACTGACAATAAGAGGTACAATGGCAAGAGAATGTTGTACTTTACCTACAACAGTACAACCATCCCCACACATTTTAAATGATGCCTCTGCTGTTTTCAAACATCTTGCATAGATTTAATTCCCTGTTTTCTGTCCATCACACTGATCTGACTTGACAGGTAACTGGCAAATAATGTATGTCTGTCCACCTCAGTATGAAGCAAATGACTGTAAAGCCAGGATCAGCAAGAGTGAAGCTGTTGCAGATAATTGGGGAACTGTAATTTCTATAGAAATACAGTAAATCAAAAATCAATGTAATTCAAAGTTAAACTTCCACTTTCAAATAGTTATTTTGTCTCCGTCAAACAGATCAAATTTGATTAAATGGATGTCTTGTTAACGAGTGCAAAGATGTGTGAAGCACACCACCGACAATCACCCTTCGCCCGTCCTTGTCAATTAGCTCCAGTGAGCAACAGTAACAAGACGACTAAAGAGAGAGAGAGTCTTGACTTAGCTATTGCGAAGAAGAGAGACAGTGGAATGTTATTTTTTGACTAAGTGATTGTTTACTCTGGTCTTGTTATTCTGACCACTCGACACAGAACATCACAGCAACAGTTGGTGTAAGTGAGAAATTGTTGTTGCGCCAAAGTCCCTTCTTCTGTAGTTCTCTAGAAACCCTACGTCATCTATCTGGGTGTTAATCACCAACTTGCCATGTAACCCATGTGAGTCATTGTGGGTGCTTACTGAGGTATGTGATCTGTAGTACAGGGATAACGGTATATGGAGAGTTGTGAGGCAGGGGTGTGTGCTTTGTGATACACCAATCAGTATCATCATGGAGACCTGACCTACAGTATAGTACTGTAGGGACTCAAAAGGGTTGTGAACCTGGTCTGGAGCAGGATCCATTGGGTGGTGGGTTGCAGAGTTGTTACACAACCCTCCCCTATTGAAAAGCATGTCAACACTGACTCACTAACTAGTCCTTCATAGGACTTCAGGAGTGATGGTTGTCATGGTCACGATTCCACTTCTGCCACCAACGTAACAAAGCTTTGGCCTCATATGTATAATGGCTATACAGTATATTGGCCTTGTACAGTGTGTATAAAGGACACATTTTTGACAAAAGCACGAGAAATGGACATACATTGTTGTCTTCCTGGATCTGCTACAACATGTCAAATGAGTTTGGGCCAAGTTCTGGGCCCAGGCCTTCTACAGGCCCTTCTGACTGAAGGAGTCTGTGTTTGTGTATGGTGCGACCACGTCAATCTCATTGTCAAAGGATTCATGATCAACGGAGGAGAACATCAGGGGTGTAATCATTAGTCCAAACAGTTTCTATTGGACAAATTCAGGTAGGTCCCTCCCTGTTTCATTCTGTACTGGTTGTGGGCGTACTGGAGGAGGTTTAATCATGTTGTGTATTCAATGACACTCATAGGATATTTGGTTACGAAATCACACACCTACTCCCTCCTTGGGCATTCGGTCCGAGGCAATATTGAACAGTATACCTGAGGTCTCAAAGTGGTTTTGGTTGTGGTGGGAAATGAGTCACAGAATATTTTTTCTAAGTAAACAGCCAGACTTAGCAGTCCTGTCTGCAGTCTAGCTGTTTTAGAGGGAGATGATAATGGTTTGTTGTGGTAAAAGTGCATTTGTAAATTGCTTGTCAATGTAGTAGGTAGTATATGAATGTGTTACAAAACTATTCAAACCAATAATTGACTCATTAATGAAATGTCTCATTAGATTATATAGGCACGTCTTCTATAACTTTCTCCAATTATAGCAAATTACAACCTTGTGTCTCATGCAAATCAGTCTGTTGACATCCACCCGGCCCTCGAGTGGTTCAAGTGGCTTTCCTGTTCAAACCAGAAGCCCCGTGGAGGTAGAAAATACATTTAGTTAGGGGAAAACCCTGAGTCTGATATCCAAGCCAGGGCTGAGTATCATTCCAAAAACTGTGGCCTTGTCCATCTGGCCTTAATTGCCTTAACCAACCTCTTTCACATTGGAAAAGACTGGACATTTGGCATGGGGGCATTGTCATGCTGAAACAGGAAAGGGCCTTCCCCAAACTGTTGCCACAAAGTTGGAAGCAGGGAATTGTGTAGAATGCTATTGTATGCTGTAGCTTTAACATTTCCCTTTACTGGAACTAAAAGGCCTAGCCCAAACCATGAAACACAGCCCCAGACATTATTCCTCATCCACCAAACTTTACAGTTGGCACTATGCATTGGGTGCGGCTGCTCGGCCATGGAAACCCATTTCATGAAGCTCCCAACTAACAGTTATTGTGCTGACGTTGCTTCCAGATGCAGTTTGGAAGTTGGTAGTGAGTGTTACAACCGAGGACAGACAATTTGTACCCACTTCAGCACTCGGCAGTCCCGTTCTGTGAGCTTGTGTGGCCTACCACTTCGCGGCTGAGCCGTTATTGCTCCTAGTCGTCCCCACTTCACAATAACAGCACTTACAGTTGACCGGGGCAGCTCTAGCAGGGCAGAAATTTGACGAACTGACTTGTTGGAAAGGTGGCATCCGTTGATTATCACTGAGCTCTTTAGTAAGGCCATTCTACTGCCAATGTTTGTCTATGGTGATTGCATGGCTGTGTGCTCGATTTTATACACCTGTCAGCAACGGGTGTGGCTGAAATATCCAAATCCACTAATTTGAAGGGGTTTCCACATACTTTTGTATATATAGTGTATGATAACCACTTATTACTAAGAACAACATAGCAGTTTTACCTCCTCACTTTATATTTAGATTCTTGGAGGGTGGAAACGGTTTGAACTGTGTTTAGAGAGAGCAAATCACAGGTGCCTTTATCCATAAACACACACACAAACACACACAGAGCTGTTTTTAATCTCTCTCCACTGCTTTCTTTCAATCTTGTCTGAGGGTCATCGCCAACAAAGTGCAAATTGATATTTGGCCAATTTTCTAAAATGTTTTCACATTGGGTGTTTATGCAGAGCTTAAAAGGTATGGATATTGACAACAAAATCCATACCTAACTTATTTGTTGTGGATTCAGAGAGCTTAGGGGCATTTTTCTCAAAAACACTGAATTTACAAATATATTTTTTTTTTAACCAAAATGTGAGATCAAGTAGGCCTAATGATGATGAAAAGTTTGACTGTATAGTGTTAGGTCATATTAGGCTTTTTGTAGCTGATTAAATTTGTCAAGGTTTTGTTGTTGATCAGCTATAGTTTCATCAGTTGGTATGGGTTAAAACAAAAGCCTGCACAGTATGTGGGTCTCTCTCCATGGACCAAGATTTCAAAAACAGTTGTAGGGGTGTGAAGATTTCGACATTTATAAAAAAATATATGTGATATTGTTAGCATATGGCGTCACAAAATGCAAGGTCGGGCTGCTTTTATCTTGGCTTTGAACCTTTCTCTTCGTTTCTAACCCATGGAATGGAGGAATGGGTCATCTCAGAAATCTTGGGTAAAAGCAACAATTTAAGGCGATTTTGAAAGATCTAACAGCGCCCTCTTTTGGATTTTCATGTACAGGCACAATTGAACTCGTAAAACAGGCGGTCATTGCTTGCAATAGGTGTGGGCCACCTGGCGCGCACGACTCTTTGTTTTACATCATGGCACGTCATAATTGTCTCTGTACATTACGTCAGAGCAATAGTGTTTTTTAAGGCCATGTGACAATCTGTCAGACGCAAATATCTGGTTTGATATCCGTTTCAGCCTACCTAAAATCATGGCTGATTTAAGAGGATAGAATTCAACCATGATGACTCGTAGCTCCCAGGAAGTTCTCTCTCCAGGTAAACGAAAATAAAAAGTAGCCTGGGTGCCTAATCTTGTAAAGTAGGCTAGATAAATACATTTAGGCTATATTGTAAATGGGTATATGGAAGGAGAAGGGATGGAAATGACAGAAGAAATGTTTTAATCAAACTACATTGACCTTGTTGTTATTATCAAAAAAGTTAACCTAATATTTAAATATCTGTTTTAAAGGATGTTATCATTAACTGTTTGCCCTATAGTCCCCAAAAGCTCTGACCAGGGTTGGGGTCTGAATGGAGGCGGCAGGCGGAAGAGGAAAAGGTCTGGGTTCCACAACGCCAAAACTGCTTCCCCCGACTTAGAATGTAGCGGGTCCAAGGAGCCAAAGGCTTTCCAGGAGATATTTGCTGTGCCGGCTCCCCATGCACCCAAGGTCCTGTGCCGGCGTACAGGGAATGTTAGCCAGAGATGCAACGCTGTGACCTCCAGGGCCTGGGCCCCAGGCAGGGAGGGTTGGATGGAGCCTGTAGGCCATGGTCCAGCCCTGAACCAGACTCAAGGCCCCTGGCCACTGTGCCTGGTGGGGGCAAAGGATGACTGCCCCTCCACTTCCCGCCCTAAAGCCACTAAACGCCACCGCAAAGGTAAAAGTGACCACCAAACAGATTCAGAAATCATTTCCGGTTCCATCAGGAGGGAATTCATTTTCACAGCTTTGTTTCGTTTCAGCCCGGCTGGAAAAGCTGTATGTAAAGGGGCCGTTGCTGGGGAAAGGGGGCTATGGCTCTGTCTATGCAGGGACCCGCAAATCAGACGGCATGCCGGTGAGACAACACACAACTCTTCCCTTTCCTGTGAAAACACATGTTGTCTGTGTGACACTTAATATTGTTTTAGTGTCATACAAAATCTTAAGCCAGTCTGCTTACCCAGTCTGTTTCTGCCTCAGCCAACTTGTTGTTGTCCTGCTTGTTTGGCAAAGCAACAAAGAACTGATAAATTGTTGAAAGCAGAAACAGACTGGTAGTCTTATACATGTTTCTACTCTCACATTCTCAATCTTACACACTCGCAGAGTCCTCCTACTCACGCACTCAAGGGATCTAATCATCATAGACAGCCTCACTCCCTTGCAAATTCTTATATTCTTATCGTTTGAGACATTCTGTCTCATCGATGCTATAGCTTTTGATTGTCGGCTCTCTATGGCAGTGGACTGATTTGTGTTCCTTTTGCACAGTGCTTGACTTGGGCAGGAGCTCACTGGAGCTGAGTACCGGCTCCTCACATGCTTAAACTCCTTTTCCTTTTATAGAATATTAGCTCAAATGTATTGTGTTGCTCCTGCACCTAAATGTAAACAGTAACGGCACCCAAAATGAGTACCGGCACATATTTCAGTCCAAATCAAGCAGTGCTTTTGCATGAAGCTACTGTAGCTTATTTAAGCAGCCAAGGGTATTTAAAACAAAGAGGCTGCTCTCGATTCCATCTTACACCTAAACTCCCATAACTCTTGTCCAGTGTCATGGATCAAGCACACACTCACCTTCCCTGGCCCACCAGGGGGCAAGATACAACTGAGGCTGGTCTTCTCATACAGTTGCAATGGTAGTCTGAGATATTTTCTTGGTGAGAGAATGGAGACTAAATATTCCTCTGGAGCAGTGGTTCTCTGCTGGACTGTGACATGGCCACCCAAAGTCAATGTGACCTGAAACAGGAACAAACCCAGGGCCCAGTGTTAAGCTATAACCCAAATTGGACTGAGCTGTGACTCACCATTTGAGACTGCTCTGCGGTAATACATGCCTTGGGCCATTGAATTGACAGGCCTATTCTCACCTAGGTCCTCCTGTTACAGTACATTTTATTTCCCTGTGGGCTGTCAGTCAATATAATTGCTCACCCCCCTCTCTGTCTTTCGCTCCATCTATCCTCCAGATTTAGCCTCTCTCCTTTCCTAACAGTGGCAGTGTAGGAAATGAGTTACCCAACCTCACTAAACTTTCCTTTTCAATAGAAAATCTCAACTTTCTTTTCATTTAGTGAGATCTTGCGCTGCTCCCTTGCAAATCAGGAAGAATGACCCAGTCATTAAACGAGCCTGTAATTATACTGAACAAATATATAAATGCAACAGGCAAGTATCTCAATGAGTTACAGTTCATATGAAGAAATCAGTCAATTGAAGTACATTCATTAGGCTCTAATCTATGTATTTCACATAACTGGGCAGGGGCGCAGCCGTGGGTGGCCACCAACTGGGGTGCCAGGCCCAGCCAGTCAGAATGAGGTTTTCCCCACATAAGGGCTTCATTACAGACAGAAATACTCATCAGCTGTCCAGGTGGCTGATCTCAGATGATTCCGCAGGTGAAGAAACCAGATGTGGAGGTCCTGGGCTGGCGTGGTTACACGTGGTCTGCGGTTGTGAGGCCGGTTGAACATACTGCCAAATTCTCTAAAACGACGTTGGAGGCAGCGTATGTTAGAGAAATTAAGATTCAATTATCTGAAAACAGCTCTGGTGGACATTCCTGCAAATTGAGCGCTCCCTCTAACTTTTGAGATCTGTGGCATTGTGTTGTGTTGTGTGTCAAAACTGCACATTTAAGAGTGCCGTTTTATTGTGCCCAGTACAAGAACCACCTGTGTAATGATCATGCTGTTTAATCAGCTTCTTGATATGTCACACCTGTCAGGTGGATGGATTTAAGCAAAAAATTAAGCAATAAGGCACGAGGGGGTGTGGTACATGGCCAATATACCACAGCTAAGGGTTGTTCTTAGGCACTCCGCGATGCGTCGTGCGTGGATACAGCCATTAGCCGTGGTATATTGGTCATATACCACAAACCCCCAAGGTGCCTTATTGCTATTATAAATTTGTTTCTAAAGTAATTAGAGCAGTAGAAATACTTTTTTTGTCATAGCCATGGTATACGGTCTCATATACCACAGCTGTCAACCAATCAGCATTCAGGGCTGGAACCACCCAGTTTATAAGGGAAAATAACTCATGTCTGCTTTAATTGCACAGTGCAGCTAAGCAGCCTGACAACATTCCTTCATAATGGCTTTTTATGATGGTGTAACTGCTTTTCCTTTAATAACTTTCATATATCTTCACCTTGTCATTTACTTCTGTAAGCCCTTCATCATACCTGACCAACCTCAGCTGTCTCCTGTAGGAGTTCATTTTGTATTATTCTCATGAAAGCACTGAGAATGTTATAACAACACATTTTTGACATGTAACAGCTGTACTTAGACTGTTGTTGCTATTCATGTCCCACAGGTAGCCATCAAGTATGTGTCCAAGGCCCAAGCTGAGGAGGAGCTGGACATTGTGAGTGTTAGCCTACTGGTTGATTTTACTGTAGGGGTTATATCAGTTATCTCTACTAATGCTAGCCTAACTGCAATTGCTAACAGCAGTTCACTCTCCCCTTCCTCCTTTGCACGCGTGCACACGCACACACACACGCACACACAGCCTGGGCAAGAAGGGCCCCTGCCCCTGGAGGTGGCGTTGATGAAGCAGGTGAACGTGGCGCCACAGTGTCCCTACATCATGCAGCTGCTGGAGTGGTTTGACCAGCCATCGCGCTACATCATGGTGCTGGAGCGCCCCGAGCCCTGCCAGGACCTTATCGCCTTCTGCCAGGACCGGGGAGGCACCATGAGCGAGGGCTTAGCGCGCCAGGTGATGGTGCAGCTGTTGAGGGCGCTGAACCACTGCAGCGAGCGAGGGGTCCTGCACCGGGACGTCAAGCCAGAGAACCTGCTGATCCAGACTGACTCGCAGCACGTCAAGCTGTTCGACTTTGGCTGTGGAGACCTGCTGAAGAATACGGCCTACAAGGACTTTGCAGGTTAGAGACCTTAGAGAGTGTAAGGGAGGGAATGTGGTGGTTGAGAGAGCAGATCACTAAGAATTGCTCAGTGAGAGTGGAAGCAATATGACGGAAACTCCACTTAGCCCTATTGTTGATTTCAGCATGCAGCCTACGCTCTCAGTATGCTTTCAAAAAGGCTACTGAACAATACATTTCCTGTGTCTGTCCGCCCCCTCTCAGGCACCCTGGAGTACACCCCTCCAGAGTGGTTCCTACATAGACAGTACCTGGCAGGCCCAGCTACTGTCTGGTCGGTGGGCATCACCCTCTACAACCTGATATGTGGCTTCCTGCCCTTCAGCACCATCCGAGAGACCATCAAGGGCCGCGTGCGCTTCACCAAGGGACTGTCCCCCGGTCAGAGATAGAGGGATGAGGGAAGGAGGGTTGGATGAAGTAGGGGAAGAGGTTTCCATAAAGGGGTAGATGATGTAACCTCATACTACAATAGATGATTATGGAGTTATCCTCTGTCTAATCATATACCTGTTGTTACTTCCTCTCCACCAGAGTGCCGTCAGCTGATTCGCTGGTGCCTGAGCACTAAGGCAGCGGACCGACCAACCATGGAGCAGATCCAGCTCCATCCCTGGCTCCTGTGAGGGGCCGCCCAGGCCAATGAAAAATACAATTATAATCTCAGTTCATTCTTGTCTTAGTCATTTGAGTCACTTTTAAGCACTTTAACCGGGCACTTTATAGCGTGGTTTAAAACCCCACCCCAAAAGACTAATAGCGAACGTGCATAAAGATGGCATTGTTTTAGCACTATCCAAAGTTTTTCAACAAAACCTTACACAAATGAAGATGGGTTTGGTGGAACTGGTGCTGCAGTTAAATACTATACTTTTGATTTATTTCCCCTGGAGTCTTCCATTCTGAAAATATCAATATTTATAGGCTTAGTGCTTCTACTTTTCTTTAGAAGTAAAATTTTTACAAATATCAAATATTTTATCTTTTTATGAATGAAATCCTGAAAGCGTAGCTTTTTCACTGAATTTTTTAAATAAAAGGAAACATGTCTACTGTCTCTTCAATCCTAATGACTGTGGGCACTTACTCTCCAAGACACCCACCCACCCACCCACACACAGGAAACAGGCAGGCCTAGGACATAGTTACACACAGACTGAGAAATGACGGGATGAACGGGAACAGAAGATGTGTCAACATAAATACCACTCTTATATCTGTCTTTACCTTCTCCCATACACCCACCATTACTATCATTTCAGTTAAGTCTTCAATTCATCTCCACCATCAATTCAAACTGCCACTCAATTACCATCCCCATCAATTCACAGCAACATCCAATAAACTGCCTTTACAGACTGTGGTGGGAAAAGTACTCAATTGTCATACTTGAGTAAAGATACAATACCTTAATAGAAAATTACTCAATTAAAAGTGAAAGTCACCCAGTAAAATACTACTTCAGTAAAAGTCTAAAAGTATCTGGTTTTAAATGTACTGAAGTACAGTGGTGGAAAAAGTACTATATTTTCATACTTGAGAAAAGTATAAAGTAAATGCTATACATCAAATTCCTTATATTAAGATTTTTATTTTATTTATTTTCTATGGACAGCCAGGCGAACACTCAGACATAATTTACAAATGCATTATTTGTGTTTAGTGAGCCCGAAAGATCAGAGTAGGGATGACAACCCGTTATATTGATAGGTGCACCATATTGCTGTCTTGCCTGAGCATTCGAAATGTAACGAGTACTTTTGGGTGTCAGAGAAAATGTATGGTAGTAAAAAGTACATATTTTCCTTAGGAATGTAGTGAAGTAAAAAAATATATAAATAGTAAGGTAAAGTACAGAAATCCTAAAAAACTACTTAAGTAGTACTGCAACATCACATAGTGATGCCAGGGGGAAATAGTTTCAGGGCCGGGATGTGGGGAG
This sequence comes from Salvelinus sp. IW2-2015, assembly GCF_002910315.2. Lineage (NCBI taxonomy): Eukaryota > Metazoa > Chordata > Actinopteri > Salmoniformes > Salmonidae > Salvelinus > Salvelinus sp. IW2-2015. The sequence continues at coordinate 10,486,247 of NC_036845.1, forward strand.
ATGTCAGAGTTTTGACTGGTGCTCCTCAAAGCTGAGGGGAAAGACAGACATATCTGCTCTCTGCAGTACAATATAACATCAGAATGTGAGAGGGAAGCCTCTTGAACTGAGGGTGTATAGAGGGTGGGACGGGTCACTAACAGTCCGTGCCTTCCTTTTGGTTGACCGATGATTTAGCTGGCTGACAATTGTGGCCAGCTTGTTTTTACTCCTCACATTCAAGTTGCTGTATCAGACTGTCATGTTGATGGTTAGGGTGCTGTACACCATCACCAGAGTATCTTGACCATCTTATTACCTTGCTCTCTTTCTTCCTATCCTTTAACCCAGATTTCTAGTTTGCAAAACACAGTCCTCACAAAACAGACTGCATATGTCCGAAAAAGGGAAGAATTAAGATAAAACTGAAAATACATTTTGACCTCAGTTTGAAAGTCTGGTAAATGATCTAGACGTATTCAGAGTGTAGACAGAGCTTGGACATTTCTCAAAAACTTTTGTTGGTTATTCAAGCATGACGTTGGCTCCAATCTCTACTGTTTTCTGATAAGTACTACCCCTCTGCAAATGCTGGGGCTAGTTCAAAAAGTGAGATATGTCTGTAAAATTAATGTTTGAGTTGTGAAAGACATTACTTAAATAAAGCATATAATCTATGTAAAACTTCAAAAAATAAAGATTGAGTCAAAAAGACAAGTTACAAAAAATCACAAGTTCTCTGTGAAACTAATTCTTTACAAAACAAGTCAAAACATGAATGGATGGAAGAGAGTTACTGACTTTTTCTCTGAGAGTGTAATCAACTCCTTTCATTTCTTTTTTCGATTCTATTTAATGTATTCAATTTTGCTGAATCTCGTTGATAATTATTTTGTTCACATTCTCGTATTACTTGGCAACATATTTGCTGCACTACCAAACCAACATGCTTGGTATTCAGTCTGTGTCCAAAATTATCAATTTAATTTCAATCGAGATGTGCCTCTGTCAGATGAAAGAGTTGATGATTTATATTAATGGCATCTCCGTGTATCTGCCTGCTGGGTTACTGGCATTTTGTGAAGCATACATTTCCCAGATATTCACTCAGAAATAGTTTTCCCATCAAAAACGGGAGAAGGTAGACATCACAGCTACACACGAGTCATTGATTTCCTAGCAGATAGCTGTCCTGTAGCACAACAGAGTAGACAACCAAAGAGTTCTAACCTTTATGCATTTGAGTTTATTGAAAACATTGTTTAGTTTTGGGAACAAAGTGCAAGAGTTGCAAGAGTTGTTTTTATTAATACAATGATGTGATTGAATAGGGTTCCTAAATTTACAAAGGGACACCAAAAGTCAGATTAAATGGGGGGTGAAAGAGGCTAATTGTAATTGGAACATAAATAATTAACTTGTCAAAACATTTGATTTCATAATGCTGTACTATTTTGAATGCAGAATGCAATATTCAACCTGTTTGGGGTTTTGTTAATTTTGATTAATATGAGTTCGTCTAAATGATCACTCTGAAGCTGAAACACTGTTTCTTTCAATAATCAATAGGAATGGCAGGAACAGTAATAATAATTGTAATAAAAGAGACAAAGTGACCATAGTTCCAATTTCATTGGGAGGAACAGTGATCATTTTAATAAGATGAGAACAGCTCAAGCCCAACTCTGTGACAGGTAAATCTCCATTGCCCATTGTCTGATTGTGACCACATTATGCTAATGACGGGTCGGCATTGCTTTATGCAAGGCCCTGAGGGCGTTAGGAGGCGATCAAGTCACCAGACTGGAAAGGTAGGTAGGAATTGTATTATCATATAAAAAGGAAGAGACATTTAGTCATGGGAACTGACCTTCATGGCATCATTTGGAGATATTCTGCAGGGATAACAATAAAAGGTACTGTAATACAAATTGAAGATATAAGTTTAACTCAAGTAATAATTAATGCTATGAAACACTAAGGATTTTCATTGTCCTCAGCTTACCTAACTAAAACAACGCTATACGGTTGTTGTATCAGTCATTAGGATACTCAGTTGATTATATATTTGTTCCCATCATTTCACAGGCATGTCTGCAGAGCTGTCATTTAGGAGAGACGTGATTGACACATGACTTAAAAAGTCTACTCCGCCCCCAGAAGAACTCTGGGCAAGTCACCCATCTGTCACATCCTGACAATCCTTTATTTACTTTGCCATCGGCGGTTTAGATGTTGTCAGTCATGTATTAAGCTAAATAAAAGCTGCCCCAAAAGATACAAAGGAACGAGATGTGGGGGTCAGAGAGGAGATGAAAGAAAGAAGATGACAGAAGTGAGGGTCATCATTGAAAATAATCCTGCAGCAACAGGAAATTAGAATTATTATGTGGATTATAATTCATAAAAAAATGTATAGGGGTTGATACATTTTTCCTAGGGGAAAATCAAGTCTCAAATTTCAAAGTGGAAATTACAAACTTCTGCCTTTTTAAACCTCAAATACACTACACGTTTTACAATTCCTGCAATGCAGGAAGGTTCTCCTGCAACAGGGTGATCAAATTAAGATGCTACATCTGTATGTTTACTGTATTTGTTATGGTTGATATAGTATGAAGTTATTGTATTAAGTCAATCCCCAGGAAAGGAAAGYGAAGTCACCTCTCATTGAGTAGTGTACGTTTTCCAACAAACTTTCAGACTCAATGGAGAGCATTAAGAAGCCCACAGTCTTCTGTGGCACTATATGATGAATCAAATGAAATGAGAAGCCAACTGAATAGAAACACAATTCTAAAGGGTGTCAGGGTGAAACRGGGTCAAGGTGTGTGAAGCATGATTCACTTTCTCTAAAGAGTTAAATGAATAGGGAGGTTGACTAGGCTGACTCTTGGGAGCTCTGCTGTGGTGGCTAAAGGCAGTTTGTATTTACGTCCCTAAACCTCCCTCCAGGCTGCAACCATAGAGCCAGGCCTGCACTGGCAGATTCAATAGTGTTAATTAGATTCACTGGAATAGGCCTGGGCTGTGTGGATGAGGAAGGTTCCACAATAACTTCCTGCCTGGCCCTCAGGTTTGTGAGGTGTCTTCAAGGACTGGAGAAATCATTTCAAATGAAATGACCTTGATGACCTTTGGTATATGGGTACTCAATTATATTCAAGGTTATGGTACAGCCAAGGCCTTTTCCATTTAAGTTAAGTTCAGTTGCCTCACATAAAGGGAAACTTTTACTTGTTTGAGGTAGTCTTTATTGGTAACAATGGTGGCCTCGCTTACTGAAGTTCAGGATGTTTGTGAAGTGCTATCATAAAATAGCCTTAAATAGATTCCATTACTGTGTATGGGGACAGCTTCTACTCAACTCCTTTATTTGCTCAGACTGTCGAGGCAGCTAGGCAGACCTTCCATGCCTTCCCCTACTCTGGGCCTATAATTTACCAGCTGAATGGTATTGGAGTTCGTCTTTGTTCACAATCACACAAACAGTGTTTAAATTCTTCTCCAGCCCATGTAAAACACTGATGAAAATCTCTTCGCTTCGATCAATGTTTCATTTAGACAGTAATAATGCAGTTTTAGTATTGCCAGCGGCTACAGCTTCTCTCAAAAATGTTCTGGCATATAAAGCTTTTCAAGTCAATCAATCAAATGTATTTATATAGCCCTTTTTACATCAGCCGATGTCACAAAGTGTTGTACAGAAACCCAGCCTGAAACCCCAAACAGCAAGCAATGCAGATTTAAAAGCATGGTGGCTAGGAAAAACTCCCTAGAAAGGCCAGAACTGAGTATAGCCCACATGCCGAGTATAGCCCACAAAGACCACCCCCACGGCACGAACCCGAGGGGGGCGCCAACCCGGACAGGAAGATCACGTCAGTGACTCAACCCACTCAAGTGACGCACCTCTCCTAGGGACGGCATGGAAGAGCACCAGTAAGCCAGTGACTCAGCCCCCATAATAGCGTTAGAGGCAGATAATCCCAGTGGAGAGAGGGGAACTGGCCAGGCAGAGACAGCAAGGGTGGTTCGTAGCTCCAGTGCCTTTCCGTTCACCTTCACACCCCTGGGCCAGACTACACTCAATCATAGTACCTACTGAAGAGAGCAGTCTTCAGTAAAGACTAAAAGGTCGAGACCAAATCTGCGTCTCTCACATGGATAGGCAGACCATTCCATAAAAATGGAGCTCAATATGAGAAAGCCCTGCCTCCAGCTGTTTGCTTAGAAATTCTAGGGTCAATAAGGAGGCCTGCGTCTTGTGACCGTAGCGTACGTGTAGGTATGTATGGCAGAACCAAATCAGAGAGATAGATAGGAGCAGGTCCATGTAATGCTTTGTAGATTAGCAGTAAAACCTTGAAATCAGCCCTAGCCTTAACGGGAAGCCAATGGCTAGCACTGGAGTACTATGATCAAATGTTTTGGTTCTAGTCAAGATTCTAGCAGCCGTGTTTAGGACTAACTATAGTTTATTTAGTGCTTTATCTGGGTAGCCGGAAAGTAGAGCATTGCAGTAGTCTAATCTAGAAGTGACAAAAGCATGGATACATTTTTCTGCATCATTTTTGGACAGAAAGTTTCAGATTTTTGCAATGTTACGAAGATGGAAAAAAGCTGTCCTTGAAATATTCTTGATATGTTCGTCAAAAGAGAGATCAGGGTCCAGAGTAACGCCGAGGTCCTTAACAGTTTTATTTGAGATGACTGTACAACCATCAAGATTAATTGTCAGATCCAACAGAAGATCTCTTTGTTTCTTGGGACCTAGAACTAGCGTCTCTGTTTTGTCCGAGTTTAAAAGTAAAATATTTGCCGCCATCCATTTCCTTATGTCTGAAACTCAGGCTTCCAGGGAGTGCAATTTTGGCGCCTCACCATGTTTCATTGAAATGTACAGCTGTGTATCGTCCGCATAGCAGTGAAAGTTAACATTATGTTTCCGAATGACATCACCAAGAGGTAAAATATATAGTGAAAACAATAGTGGTCCTAAAACGGAACCTTGAGGAACACCGAAATTTACAGCTGATTTGTCATAAGACAAACCATCCACAGAGACAAACTGATATCTTTCCGACTGATAAGATCTAAACCAGGCCAGAACTTGTCCGTGTAGACCAATTTGGGTTTCCAATCTCTCCAAAAGAATGTGGTGATCAATGGTATCAAAAGCAGCACTAAGGTCTAGGAGCACGAGGACAGATGCAGAGCCTCGGTCTGACGCCATGTATTATTGTGTTCTCATGAATCCTCAAACAGAGTTATTTGGGTCCAATTCATTTTACATGCACCTCTTTATCAACATAAGGAGATAATAGTAATTTGGGTAAGCCTCTTTTAAATTGCATATGAATTTGAGTTTGTTTGTTTATTCAACCTTTTTTGAGTGTTGTGTTGGGAGGTTAAAATTAGTTGTTGAGGGTGTTAGCCAACAATTGAACATCTTGTAGTTGTGTTTAACACAGTGGGTGTATCTCACAGCCAGTCTATGTGTCTGAGAAAGTAGTGTGCTCTGCAGACAGAAGCCTATTTGATATTGTGTCAAAGACGATGCTCATGGAAACCACAAGTTGCAGCAGTGCAAACAGAAATAGAGTGAGTACACAAGTTCTGACATATAGCACACTGCTTGATTCATGATAAGATCAGTAACGTGCATTATTTCTCATTTGATTGTTATTAATATTAAAAGAACAAAGTTGTTTCTGTTGAGGAGTATGCTCAAAGGACCCCGGCCTGACTGTTTTCTGGGAGATGGAACTGTTCAGGACGGCAATACTTCTGCCAGTTCTGGTCCTCTCTCAAGGTAACACAGTTTAATCTAATATTTCTGCTTAGATTGTATTCAGTTCTATTATCTTCAGCGGCTCTTTTGATGGAAAGTATGACGGTTGTACTCTATGTACATCAAACACAGCATCAAATGTATTTTAGAATTGTTTGTATGAATACTAAAGATATGCACATCAAAATAGTTGGCAGTGGAGTCACATTTGCTTTTTTATTATGCTTCTACATCACCATATTTTTTAATTCATTTCTGTTTGCTTCTTATTCATGTCTGAATAAACAAGTGCATGGCGTTTCATTCTACTTGTTGACAGCACGTGTTGGTGTGTTCAAGCAAATAATAAAATATTCATACATAAAGGGTCTGACCGTAGTGATGCCAATTAGGTGTAGGCTAAATGCTGCATAATCTTACAGAGGATTACTTTACTTGCCAAAGCAAGGAGTTTACTGCAACAGCCAATACGATTCATCGAACAATAGCTAGCTAAAATTCAAAGACTGCTTGACGCAACATAAAAGTGCAGGGAATTGAAATCAACCAACCATAGTAAACAATGATTGGCTGAAGCGTAATAGTTTTTGTATGAATCACTAATTTGTCACAGAGTGATACATAAACAAAGTGATAGTTCAAAATGCATTGCTTTCTGAGGAGAGCTGTGACATGGGTTAAAGCATGAACAAAATATTATTTTGCTTCACAAAGATGATGCATGATCTGCATTGATTAATTCAACAATGAGCCACAGATGTTATTAATTGAATACCCATCTAACAACTAAATTGACCAATTGAGGCAGTTGATAATAGCTGTTATGAAAACCAGTGTAAATATAGTGATTTAAGGACTCCATATTATATCCTTCTAATTGAACTATTGTGTAGCCACCTTGAAATACCACCAACAGACAGTTTACAAAATGAAAAAGATTATTCTGATTAGAGCCAAATTCAATAACTTTTTTGTGATGTACTGCTGCGTGCCCTGGGCTTCATATAGCATTAACACAAAGTAGGCTGAAATAACTGATTGGACAGCGGCATGAATATTCCCATCTATGCATAACTACAATAATTTATCATTTATTTTAGTTTAGTTTGTTGTTTGTCATATTTCAGCCTTTCTAAATAAAGACCACTCTGTTCCGGGGAACTTCTCTGGGTCGAGAGAGACTGATGAGCAGAAGACATCCAATCTAAGTGAGTTCCAATTTTATTTAAATGGTTGGTATTATGCTAAAAAGATCCTCAGAACCCGAGCCTCCAATCAAGCTTTATTTGGTCCGGAGGCCACTGCAATCTACATCGATCTTACTCTCTGAATACCACCCCCCCCCATTCCTTCCTAAACCCCAAATTCCAATCCCTCGTGCCCATCCAGTCAAATTGCTAGGTGCTAAAATAGAGGGATGAATGGGTAAGGTGTCTGTGTGCTTCTTAGAGGGAGGAGACACAACCTCAAGCAACAATCCTGCAGAGAACTTGATTGCTCACAAGCCATTATACTGAGATCGAAATGAGATGAGGCAAAGGCTTTTTTTTTTTTACTATAATGATACAGGTCACCAGCAATTAAGCCATAGTGAGAGGATATTTTCATTGTTCTGAGGGTGATGATGATGCGTGATGATGATGGGAGGAACATCCCACACAAACATGCTCTCTCTAACACACAAACATACAATTAAAATAAGAAAATAATGGGTCAATTGTCATTCGTGTCATAGAGGATATCAAATGGTCCAGTGGATTCAGATTTTTAAGAAAAATACTATCAATCAGTTATTCAGTTATAATCATACTACACTAACCTGGTTTTCATTCTCTATTTGTTGAACCTAAAAAATAAAAAAGATTTAACCTTTATTTAACCAGGTAGGCTAGTTGAGAACAAGTTCTCATTTACAACTGCGACCTGGCCAAGATAAAGCAAAGCAGTTCGACACATAACAACACAGAGTTACATGAAGTGCAATTCCACCACCTTTAAACAGGGAAAAAAGTGAAGACTGAAGAGTGAAATGTAGTACCAAAGGCTCCTGTGTCCATTGGTTTGAAACTACTGTGAGTATTTGGTCCAGTGGTGTTTCTGGAATCAGGTTGGTCGACTTCAGTGTCCCCCTTCGAATTCACCACCCTGTGACATTTCCACAGGACATGACTCACAGGATGTGGTTGCTCTGCTGAACGTCTGCAAAGAGCACAGCAACCGATAGGCCAACAAACAGCTAGGCCATTCAATGTGTCTGGGTATGTGTGTGTATTATGCTGTATAACATGTACTGTACATGTGGCTACACTACATGGGGAAATATAAACAGTCATCTGTATTTCACTCTCATATTGATTCTGCATCTCTTCATCCCTCCAGCCATATCTCACCCCCCCAGGCTATCTCAGCACTGCTCTGGGGTTGTCGAGGTGCTCCATCAAGGGCTGTGGAGGCCAGTGACCTTTGACCTTGGGTCTGCAGAGTGGGCCAAAGTGGTGGAGGACATATGTACCAACCTGAGCTGCGGGGCAGTGTACGAGCGCAGACAGAATGGCACAGCTACATTAAACTACTCCAGCTCAACGTGTCTGAGCCAGTGTGTCTACAGAGACCTACTGGTGGAGAACTGTACAGAGCTCTCATACACAGACTGCTCTAACCTGACTGAGATAATCTGTGGTAAGACCCTCATTGCAAAGCTTATGCTTGGATCGGCACAATTTATCTTGAGCAACCACAAACACGTTGTTGCAGTAACGCCTGCAAATTGCATGCAATGGAAAGCCATCATATGGGTTGCTCTCCAAGTGTTTTGTGGACGCTTTGCAACAAGTTCCTCCTTTCAGCACGCTTCCATTTTCAAGCTGCTTTTTAATGATCCTGAGTGAGGCCCAGCTTCTATCGAGGTTAWCTGATGATCTATGAACTGATTGGTTGATCTGTCCATTCCTCAGGGCACCAGGCCGTGCGATTGGCTGGAGGCTCACACCACTGTGARGGACGGGTGGAGTTGTGGAGAGAGGAAAAATGGGGAACGGTGTGTGACGATAGTTGGGACCTGAGAGATGGGGGCGTGGTCTGTGCTCAATTGGGCTGTGGCTCTGCCCTAAATGTGAGCGGGCAGGACGGGTCCTTTGAAGCGGGTGTTGGYCWGGTTCTCTTAGAYGAGGTGAACTGTGGRGGGAGCGAGAGGAACCTATGGGAGTGTCCCTCCATGGGGACAGTCAACGACTGTGGACACAAAGAGGACGCTGCAGTGGTTTGTTCAGGTAAGCCTGCAGCTATAATATTATCATTGTCAGTTACTGTATTCACAATCATGTCATTTAAAAATGACATTTTAAACGTGAATGGAAGCTAAGTTGTGTTGTAACATAGTGTTTGTATATTCTCCTTAGATTGGTCTGAATATGGATAGTGCAGTAATAACATGTAAAACACATTACCATGATTGAACATCCGGTGTCTTGGTGGCGAACCAAGTCCCCATCATCTTAGCGCTGATTTTCAGCACGCTAAACGCTGTCGACAATCAGGGTTCTGATGATTGCGAATCAAGAATGATTTGGCTCGTGATCTTATCAGTGTGTCTGAATGGATAGCACTCAGAGTCTCAGTCACACTCAGCACTGATACTGACGAACAAGCTTCAAATCCACCTACAGTAATGCAGCGATCAGGTGATGTGAGAGGTCATAAGCCGAAAAGAGACAGCTGCTTTGCATATTAATTATTGTTATTTTCATTAACGGGAAGGGAAAAAAAGAAACACACAGGCAACACAAAAACACACAGGCCTAAGTAATGCATGTCACTCAGAAAGTAGACAAACCATGTCAATAGCACGTCGCAACAGCTCTGTCTGAGGAAGACCCTCAATGAAAGATGTTCAACCTGGGAGCCAAGTTCAAGAGTTCCTTGGTGAGAAAACATCCAAACGGCCTTGATCTCAACATGACAACAGTTGTTCGCCACTTCCATGGGTTTTAAATCTTGTATCTAAATGACATTTTTTTTGTTGACCATGTTTTTTTGTTGTTGTTCTTTTATAATTATTTATTACAAAAAACACAAGGAAGGGGTAACATTAAAGTATTAGAACATGAAGGACAAACAATACAGCATCAAGACACTATCAAACATGTGTCAGTCTTTCCGCAACAGAGCCATCCTTATGTGTGAGGGTGCGTGTGCATGATAGTGATATAAAATATGTCATAGTTTCCTTTTTCATGATCACAATCTTCTGAAACCAGAACCCTCCAAGATCCCCCCACAGTTCCCCAATAGCTGTCCTTTAACCATTCGAGACCCCTCCCACAGCCCCCCAGAAGAAAAATAAAATAAATAATAAATCCATTCCCCACCCCCAAGAACCCCCCAATGCACCAACAACCAAGATAACTAAAGAGAAAAAAGGAAAAGACAGAAGAAAACAGCAAGCAACAATGCAAATATATATATTTTTTATATTAAATTTAAAACAAAGGACATAAAGAACAACTGAAATCATAACAGCAATGCCTACTTTATATGTTTGTGTGATTGTCTGGCATTATTACATGTATGTGTGTGTTCTTGTATGTGTTTATTTGTGTATATGCATGTGTACAAACACCTGCAAGGCATCAGCCTCAGGCAAACCGACATTAGTTGTAAAAACACTGGCACTTAGTGTCATTCAAATGTACTTTTATTATGTTTTATTTAGACTTTTTTTCCCTTTATCTTTTGACCATCATTCTCTCTCTCACCCAGCAACTCCACTCCCACTTGTCTCCAATTCCACATACCAACCCTCAGCTTCCCTCAGCCCATCCCATCCGTCCTTCGTGTTTCTACGCAACACATATCTTTCAACTATGCTATGATGTTTAACGTACAATTTCAATCTATCTAATCGAATAGAATCTACAGATTGCGTGTTGAAGATAAATACTTTTACTAAGTATATTATTAATTGACTGACCCGGTCTCTCCAGATCTCCTAACAGTACTATTTCTAGGATCAGTTTTAGATCAATGCTATGCATTTTCAGCCATTCCTGAACCTGAGACCAGAAACAAACTACCTGAGGGCAATACCAAAATAAATGGTCTATTGTTGGTGGCAAGAATTCTATATAACAATTTTAGCTGTAAAGCACAAAGTCTTGAATCTTGCGTTGTTTTATATATCAACTCATACACCCTGTACCATGGAATCGGTACATCAAAAATCTCTTCCCAACTATTTTGCAATCTGTATGGCACAGTTGTCAACATCCTGGTCCTCAAATGAAACTGGTATACTTTCTTATTTATGCTATTTTTATTCCTCCGCCAGAGATTTATATATCAAGCTATTCTTGAATATGGGTTGTCTCATCAATTATTCCATGCCTATTTCTAGAAAATATTTACTTATTTTAGAATATTTTCTCCTTTATATTGGGCAGACAGACCAGTTCCCTACCTCCTCCCACTGCCACCCGCCTCCTCCATTTTTGGGGCAATGCTGTAATCAATTGGTTGTACTCTTGGATTGAGCAGACCTTCCCGTACAATTCTGATAACTCCACGAAGGACATAACTCTACCATTCCAATTTACAATATAATTTAAGAACAAAATACCCTTTTCAAACATCTTTCCCATAAATATAGGTATTTTATCAACCAGCACATTTGTTGACCATGTTTCCGATTAATTTCGAACACCTCAAGTGATAGTTAATTATGTAGGCCTACTCAAAAGGCTACATCCATCAATCTGTGAGTCCTACACATTTCAAGTACATTTTTTAAGTAAAAACACACACATTCCTTGCAGTAATTGCCAAATGATTGACTGCAATGTCTAACTTTTGAATAAGAGTCAGATATTGGTTCAGTAGATCATTAGATACACAGATGGACAAACACAACTCCTCTTGGATTTTACATTTTTGAGCAAATGTTTTTTTAAACAAACCTTTTCCCCGTCTTTCAAACAAGAGTGCCTTGAACACTCAGGAGAAGTGAGCCATGCATCTCTTATACATTCTAGTTCTCTAACACCTCTAGGACTTTTCCATTTCCCTGACAGGAATTCCATCTCAACCAGGCAACGAGACAGCAGAACAGAACACCCAGACTTCAACCACAGGTACATTCAATAGATGCTGACACACATGACCCTCCATSTGTGTAATAATACAMCAAGAGTGYCTGCTCTGCTCATATGAACATGTCAAGAAGAATTTGTTATCTAGTCTGTACTCTGCACTATGATTTGTTCTTGTTTCCAGCAGGCTCAGTTCTACTAGTCACCAGTGCAGAGAGCTGGTCCTCTCCTCCCACAGCTGCTGTCTGGGGCTGCATCGCATTGTCTATAGCCCTCCTCCTCACACTCCTCTCCAATGCTTCACTCTTCCTGTCTTACAGGAGGAGAGCTGGTGAGTCATCGTTTTTCTCTCTCTTTCATTGCCTCATACTCAACTGTCACTCTTCCCATTTGTTCACACCAGAACAACAAACATGCTATCATCAATGAGCAGTAATTAACACTGAGAAATTGCTTTGTCTGAAGGGTATTACATATTCTTCTCAATGGTATGATAATACAACAACACAACGCAATGTGATTCAATACAGTACACAAAGGAAATCACCCAACTGGAACAGTATGCATACCACTGGGTTGGTTGATTGCTCATTAACGAGTCCCACCACCAGTGTTGTTTTCACACCAACTTAAAAAAGCAGCACATTTTATTTCACAGGGATGATAATGCTTTGAATATGTGTCATATGTGACGGTGGTCTAATTAAAATATTTAATTGGTTTTGAGATGTATTGTCCTTATTTTCTTGTCCAACATCAAAGGCCAACAAATCTATTATCCTAGCTTCGGTAAAGAGAAGTTTCAAAGGCAAAACTTTCCCTTCATTACTAGCACTTCTGGTTCACCAAAGACAAGATGGACGTCTGCTGTCCATCCAGTCTCAACACACTGACCGAGGGGAGAGAGTCAACCTCCTCACAGTCACCACAGACACAGCTGATTACAGTGAGTTCCTACCGATGCACTTGTCATCTCTGTGCCCTTTAGTTACTTGCAATTTCAGGAAATGTCTTATTAGTTCAAGTGTCCCATTTGTCAGAATACATTTTCTCTATGTGGCCTTTCATGCAGCTCCACAGTACCTTTCCCAACAACCCTCTCAGAATGACACCGACGCCTTGTGTGACTCTGACTATGAAAACTATGACTTCAATGACCAACCCTCTGTTGCCATGGCTACTGCACTTGGTCAGTTCATCTTCATAGTTTTGGATAAATAGTGCAATTCTAAAAGAAAAAAGATGGGAAGTGACACATGGCTATTAAGGGAGAAAGTGGTCCAAGGACTTGCTCACAGTGCCAACCAAATGTTCTTTTATGTTTTCATTAGTCAGGGTCCTTGACAATGGAGTAAGCACAAGCAGAGAGCCATGGGAAACCACGCAGACAGCAGAGACTTCTGACGCTCCTGAGAAATATAATATTATTGCTGAGACAATCAACGGCATTGAGAGAAAAAACCCTGCCACCCAAAGTCGTAAGTTACTGTCGGGTTGAGTGAACCAGATTTTTACCATGATCATATTGTGTCCATGTCCGACAGGTTTCTTCTAAGGACATAATGTCCACTTAAAATCTGAGACTTTTCTACAACCGTTTGCAGGACAAGGAATCAGAAAAGTTATAATTTGCTGAAACTTGCCATGGTGACAGAAAAGTTGAATAAGAGCCCTATTGTAACATACTAACACTAACAACCATTTGTATGTCCAGTGCATTCGCTGGTGTCATCCAGCACRTCTTCTGGGGAATGCTATGAGAACATTGAGACACAGGGGAAGGAGCTGCTAGACTCAGGTCAGTTTAAAATGCTCAACGACAAATGCTGCAAAAAATAAAATAATTGTAGTCCAAAAATGCTTTTGTGGAGTCAGTCAGTGCATCTATGAAATCCATTCTCATTAATCAACGATAACAGAGTAACTGTGTGGAATGCTAACCACCCAGGTCCAGATTTGAGAGAAACTGCCCTCACAGACTTGATCTGTGGAAGAGAGCCATCCTTGGGATCGAGTAGTAGTACATCATCAGGGGAATCCTACTACAACGTGGGGATGGCAGTGGAACAGCATCTACAGTCAGGTCCGTTCAAGTCAAAATCAGGGGAACAACAACACACAATTCATCTGGCTGTGTCTAAACACTGAATGGGGTAGACACAACAGCAAAGGCTTTTTGCACTACAGAACAGTACATGAAAGTATTGTCTTGAAAGTTTTTGGGAGAAAATATGTAGATTCGTAATTACTTCACAGGGAGCACATTTTCACATTTTCTCCTCAGAGAACACCTATACACATTCCCCTGTGCAATCAACCAGTACACACCAGGATCAGCAACAGCCTGTGAACAGTAACTGCCACCTACTGAGCAGTCAAAATCAAGGTACCTGATACATTTCTGATGAGTCTGTGCATGTGTGTTTCAAAGGTGGACAGAATTTCCATTGAACCGTGTAATGTTCCCTGCAGAGACTAATTCTCAGTCTCCTTGCTGGTGTCATATTGTGTTTCAAAACCTGCCAAATTAATTTGACGCCACCGGTGTAATCCCTGAAAGAAACAGAACAAATCATATTCAAAGGTTTCTCTAAGTTTATAAGCCAATGTGATTTCAAGTTGTGTCAAAACTAAATTCAAAGAACTAAGGTAGTCTGACAGATGGAGCCATTGGGTATGGGGCATAAACATCTGTGAGGATTTAAATTGTACTTAATTCCTTTAGTTTTCGCCAGATTTACTATCACAGTGAATAATGGAAAGGGTAGTATTTCTGGCAGGCACATGCTTGAATCCAACAGAGGGAGGGAGAGAGAGCGGAAGAGACTGTCCTCATTCAGATGGAGGAAATTGCCTGGCTCTGTTTTTCACTCTAATCTGCCATTAAGCTACGGAGAGCTACACCTCAGAATGACAGAGTCAATTAGATTACAGACACTAATACCCTTTATAGACAGACTTTACGGCATTTTGCCTGTCATTTTTTTATTATCTGGCAATGTTTTTTAGAACCCAATTCACACAGTCCCATTTTTACCACATTCTTGCCGGGATAAGCCTTTTATATCTCCCGTGCACATGCCGGCATAATTAGGAGTGGGAGTAGATGTGGGTGGATGTCTGTTTTAATAAATAAATAAAATATACACCATCACAAAGAAATCCATAATGAATTAGCTTTTTGGCAGGTCCTAAGAAACATTATAGGACCAATACAATTTATTTTCAAAATAATAGAATGGCATATTTTGAGTTTAATGATGTTACTGGTCTGTGCAGCCGATATGCTACATGGCTGTGCCATGCATATAAAATCAAGTTATTTTGTTCATTAAACAGACAAGACACTTGGGCTACACTGATCACAGTCAACACACATATATTTTGTAGTAGGCTGAGAATATAATGAAATATAACAGAATAAAATACATCATATTTTTCCCACACAACTTGCGTCACAGCAACGTGTGGAAGTGCTGTCATATAAAAAAAAGAGTGATTTTGAAACAGAGCCCAAGGCAAGCCCATGCTTTTTTGATCCATGTTTCATCTCTTTTCTACCCTCACTCCACTTTGATAGGGAGTAGGCGTAGGGTCTTACATTGAGAGTATCTTCATCATGATACTGATAGAGAATAATAGCAATCTATATTTTCAAAAGCATGAGTCTCCTGTTCATATTTCACCTCTGCAGGCTTTTGGAGTTGCCTATACGCTATTGAGCATAATAATAGGCCTTCGCTTGATTTAAGGTACATTATTGCATGCTAAATGTTTCTAATCAGTGATAGATGAGCAAACAAATAGACGAGTTACCACCTCTACTTATTTGCCCAGCCAGAGAATTAACCAAATATACAGATGGAGATTCAGTGAAACAAAATCACATTGACAAGTCACAGGCTTTCAGTTGGGAGTAGGCCTAGGCTGCTATGCGACTGTGAGTGAAGAGGAATATTTTTCTCTGCTCATATAGTAGTAATTAAGGCCTAGTTCACTAATTCTGATTTGTATGAATTATTTATGACTTAATTTCAATTTATTAGGGGGTGCTGCAGCACCCTCATTTCATCTATTTGCTGTGGCTATGCCGTTAATGCAAAGGGGTGATTAAAATGTTCAAACATTGATGCATTACGATTAAGGGTAGGTTCCCTTGAGAAAGATTAAGCCTAGTCCTTGACATAAAGGCATGTTCAATGGCGGCACCAAGTACCTGTATTCCCCTACACGGATCACAACTGTGCAGTAGATTCTAGAGTCATGTACTGTCTGTAATGTTCATTGCCTTCATAAAGTAGTCATACCCTTTGACTTATTCCACTTTGTTACAGTCTGAATTCAAAATGGATAAAACAAATTAAAAACACATACCCCATAATGACAAAAGTGAAAACATGTTTTTAGAAATATTTGAATTTTAATTATGAATGATCCCTTAGTGGTTTCCTTCCTCTTCCACAACTGAGTAGGAAGGATGTATCTTTGTAGAGACTGGGTATATTGATACACCATCCAAAGTGTAAGGAAAAACTTTACTATGCTCAAAGGGATATTCCATGTGTGCTTTTTTATTTTTACCCATCTACCAATAGGTGCCCTTCTTTACGAGGCAATGGAAAACCTTGAATTTCTTTGTGGTTGAATCGGTTTGAAGTTCACTGCTTACAGATAATTGTATGTGTGGGGTACAGAGATGAGGTAGTCATTCAAAAATCATGTTGAACACTATTATTGCACATAGTGTCTACAAACATAATTCCACTTTGACATTATAGGGTATTGTGTGTAGGCCAGTGACACAAAATCTAAATTTAATCCATTTTAAATTCAGGCTGTGTAACAACAAAATATGGAAAAAGTCAATTGGTGTAAATACTTTCTGAAGGTATTGTAGATGCAAATTGCTTAAAACATGTAGCCTATTGTGGATGTATGTAAATGGTAATGTGAGTCTTTTATACAGATGATTCAAGCAGCTCATCTTCCTCTGAGCTTTATGAGAACATAGAAGTCCAAGATGAAGAGGGGATTGGTGATGTTACCGTGAAAGAAGACCCGGACCAGTCTCTTTCTGACAGTGACTACGATGACATAACAAATTACTAGCATTTCATCAAACATAGCAGTGAAGTGAGAACTATAAAACAGAGTCATTTACATTTTAGCAGATGCTATTATCCAGAAAGACATACAGGAGCAATTAAGTTTAATTGCCTTGCTCAAGGGCACAGACAGATTAATTTCCACCTCGTTAGCGTGGGGATTCAAACCAGCGACCTTTCGGTTACTGGCCCAACGGTCTTCACCCCCTTCGCTTCTCCACTGCACAGAATGACCAGCATTGTGAACAAACAGCACTGTCACTGATATTGATTCATATGGTGACCTGAGCCACACAAAGCACAGTCAATCAAACTTTTTAAACTTGAAATTCAATTGTGTTAATATTATCAAGGAGAAAAGCAACAAAAATTAAGTGCATACAACATTAATTCAACTATGACTTGATGTGAATAGCCTAGTGTATAAACGCATATGCAGATGTTTTGTACATAATATGAGCACGTTTTGCAATCCAAAATATCTACTTCTGACCGGGCTATCACAACAAATGAATGTCTTTGGAAGTTAAGCTTATTTTTGGGGGGGGGGGGGGGTTCCCTAATGATGAATGAATTAGTAGATATATAATAAACTATCCACAGACTACTTCATTTGATTATGATTCATTTATAAAGTATCAACTACTAGACTGCCAGAGTGAAGTAATGCTTTA
The DNA here is from genome assembly GCF_002910315.2 of Salvelinus sp. IW2-2015. Classification (NCBI taxonomy): domain Eukaryota; kingdom Metazoa; phylum Chordata; class Actinopteri; order Salmoniformes; family Salmonidae; genus Salvelinus; species Salvelinus sp. IW2-2015. The sequence goes on from NC_036845.1 coordinate 10,503,882, forward strand.
ATGTTTAATGTTTGTCTAAATGTCTAACACAGATGCATCAGGAAAGGTTTGCGTCATTTAACTTCACACTAACCTCACCTTCATGTTATACACAATACATGAATGGTAAGATCAGAAATCCCTTAAAACAGAATGCATTTCACTCAAAGGGACAGAAGAGGAAATAAACAAAAGGACAGGGGAATTAGAAACTAAGACCGAGAAGGAAAGGCTACAGAAAAGCATGTAACAGCATTGTATATGAAATACTACCAGATAATGGAATGTCTTCATTACTATTTTTTTTAAATGTATTTTTACATAAAAGACTCATTCAATTTCGCCTCATCTTTCCCAAGTACCGTTTTCACACAAGTATGGTCTGGCATATACTGTACCTGCTCTTAAAACTGAGCTAGCTAAAATCACATCTCTAAAGATAGCAGAAGACCTACCTTGTTCATTTACCTTTAAACCCAGAACACACTAAATGTAATGCAGAGAAAGACCTACATCATTCTCAAGGCAGAAAACTGTGTGTTGGGATGTCTATAACAAGAGGACATTGGTTTTCAAGTAACTGCAAAGTGATGTGTGTGTGTGAGATAGCGAGAAGGCTGTCATACTTCATGCTTCCCGCAGACCCACTTGAGCTGGTGCTGTTCTCTCAGGTCAGTGAGGTCTCGAGCAGAGTGCCAGCTACACTGGCAGGCGTACGCCCGCGCCCCTTTTCTTCTCCTCAGCTTGGCCCGCAGCTTCTGACAGTCTGGCATGTTGTTCCTGCAGAGATACAACGAGGCAAGGCTGGTTAGCTAAGCAATGAGCAGTAGGTGAATATCTCTCACAGTATTAGTATGTAGAGTTATAGATAGGACAAGTAGTACTAAATTCACAAAGTACTTCACATTTAAGTTGGTCATGTGCATGGAACAAAACCAGCCTCCAAGAACCCCTGAAAGATTGTGGAATGATTGGAAACATCACAAATATTCAAGAGTTAACCTGCAATTTACAGGTGAAGGAATTAATCTGGGTGGAAGCATCATTTGCACAATACGTTATGTTGCATTTAACAAGTACATTTGAATGATAAATGAATCCCCATGTCTTGTAGAGGAGCCCTGGGCTCTCAGCAACTTAGTAAAACCTCTATACTCCAGCACAAAGCCTGAAACCACCTAAGTGTCCACCAGAACAGATAATTAGTTCACTGCTGTGATAACACCGACAGCAAAACCCACATGCTTGGAACGTATCACTCACTCTATCACCCACTGCACATGCTCTAGGAAGACAACAACGTGGTAGGGTCTTGTGAGTACTCCTTGCTCGCTGTTCTTGCACTGGATTTTCACTAGGCCTACTACCTCCATTTTGTCAACACAAAAGTCTGGATTCAACAAAGCTGTGCTGCTGCGATCCTACACTATGGAAAATTTCCCCAAAAATGTAAAGGCACTTGCTAAAGTATATTTTCGAATGAAAGAAAGAGGCTGTTCACAAAGTATATGCTACTCCAAGTGCCATAATTTACCTGCACCAAAATACCAACAACATTGTGGTTGCGATAGCCTTCGTTGTTTTTCTATTTTAAAATGTTTTTCTCCCATTTGAGCACAGCCCTTCTGTCTATTTTCTTTCTTAGTTTGCATTTCAAGTTGACTCTCACCAATAGTATCAAATTCGTGTAGCCTAGAAGAATTTAATTCCTGTCTTGGTGTTAAGAGCACCAAATACCCACGCCTGCATACTTACAGCGCTACTGCTATGAGGTCTTCCACTTCACTTCATTAACTAAGCTTAAGTGTCAGTCTTTGTCATCATGGGCAAGCTCTCTGTCAGTGAAACAACACAATATTGAACCAGAGAGGCACCCAAGGTGGCATTGTTGTGTTGTTTAACTGCCTTTCTAATGTCAGTCTCCATCTACTAGTACCAGTTGTCCTATGAAATTCCTATCTGCCATGCACCGATCTCAGAGCACGGTTAAAAAAAGTTTTCAATTAAACCACTGTGTATTCATATTTTTTGGAAAAAGGTTACCTGTTTCTCTGAAAGTGTGGATATCAATCAAGGTGAAAGTCATAATCCCTATTTAAAAGGTATTTTACATTAAGAATCAAATTAAGATTATTCCAGTTTATTTTCACGAAGTCCCAAAATAAGGAAGTTTACACTGCCCTCTTCTGTTCAAATCTGAGATATTTGGGATTTTTGGTTTTCTGTATCAACTTCCAACTTGTTTCAAGATAATAACAATATTTAAATTCCTCAAAGAGTTTGTTACCCCATAAAGATACATCAGGCCCAACGAGAGTAGGCTCACCTGAAGAAGAGGTAATCACAAGAGGGGTCCCATTCATGATCGTCAAACATGGCCACCCGAAAGTCACAGGAGATACATCTCAGCTGATCACACGACCTGTCAGCACAGGTTAAACAGTGAGTCAAATTAAAATGTGATCCATGCTTACACACACACACACACGCACACACGCACACACTTAACATTACAACAGGGTTCCCCAACTGGCGGCCCGCAGGTGATTTTATTTGGTCCCGCACGTTTTCTGAGCAAAATAAATAAATAAATACATTTTATCCTTTTATTGTTGGACTGTAAAAACACCAGCAAATCAGCACCAGGTGATTTTAATTTTGGAAATCTGTTCCAAAGAATTCCCACGCATAATATAGAGATATACAGTATGTGATCATACACAAATGTAAGCAAGGTTTGATATTAGTCTGTTGTAGTTAAATATTATATCTGTTTGGGCTTCTTGCAGTCAAATTGCAGTTTACTAATTATCCGTAATTATGTTCTGACCTCCTGACCATCCGCTCAAGAAAAAAAATGGCCCGCGGCTGAATCCARTTGATGATCCCTGCACTACAATTAAACAGCACTTTACCTTTGTGAAACAGCTGTTCCTACACCATTTGCAATCGAGCTTCCACCAAGGAAAACTGGGCAGCACCTGCTCACATAAGAACAAATGGGGATCGAAAGAGAGCTTTTATCAAATACATGCTTTACCAAAGGCTCACTACTAGATTTTATGGCTCCCCGTGAATTACCATTTTGTAAAACATACAATTACATTGACTGCATGTAACAGAGATATACAGATGTCTTAGATAACATTTACTGAGTTTCAATAATAATGAACACATCTTCCTTTTTGCAGTATACCACTGACAGAATGATACAACCAGATATTATGATTCAACAGGCTGCAACACAAAACAACCCGTTGTCGGCAGGATTCGAACCTGCGCGGGAAGATCCCAATAGATTTCTAGTCTATCGCCTTAACCACTCGGCCACGACAACTGCCTACATATACTACTTGGACAGGACAACTAACTATGTTCGCATGAAATAGTGAAAATCCTTTTTCAAAAGGATTATTAGAAAACTTACTTTCTTGACGCCTGTGGCAATGACTTCGTCTTTGTCGTTTTAGGAAGCTGTCCAGTCTGCAAATGTGTAAAGTTAAGCAAATATGAGACTACCTACGGGACAGCCCTTTTGCAATGTAACGTTAGCTAATGCATTGGAGTCAGAAGGACAAAGATGATGGCAACCTTCCCATTGGAAACAGGCTAAAAACAATCAAACATAGCCTTGTATTTATCTAATTATAGCTAGCTAATACATACGTGTGATATCCAGCCAGCTAACGTTAGCTAGCTACTACTGGACAGTAGATGCTGTTAGCAAAAAAAAAAAAAGAAACAGCATTCAACATTGCAAGGCGGAGTAGCTGACGTTATTTACTCACGTTTAACTCAAGGGAATCGAAGTCATCGTCAAGTATGTCCTCAAGAAGGGCATCTATATCTTCGCTGTCCGTTTTTCTGGGTGTATCGTCAGTGGTGCTGGCGGTGTGAAGCGAGGAACAGTTTTAGCAAGCTAACGTTTCCTACCTAACTACATGATTTAGCTAACATGCTTGATGAAATAACAATGCATTTTAGGAAGGCTGGCGTTTGCAACTAATTAGCTAACGTTACATAGCTAGTTACGTTGCATAAGCTTCCATTGCGTCAGTTATGGTCAACAACTTGGTTTGCTAACCTTGCTTGCTAACGTTAGTCCATTCCCCCGTACTAGCTATCGTTAACGTTAGCTTGTTAACACTTGCATTTTACTACGCACCGGTGTTTTCTCTCTTTCCCAGTTTGCGTTAAACATTTCCCAGCCGTCGATAAATCTGAGGGAGCTTGAAGTTGTGGCGTCAACGAAACATTGCGACAGAACTTTGTTTCAACCTCATCTAGCAATTCGTCCAAATCGTCCGCCATAGCTTCAGGGTACTGCTGGTTATTAACTGTTGTCATGAACAGGAGTGCTTGATTGACAGACGTAACCTCATTTCAAGTAGGTAAAGATTGATACCGTGTAGCTAGCGATTTATGTGTAGTGATACAATAACAGATACTGGATATCTATGATATAATGTAAACGCCTGGGCATTGCCAACCACAGGAGAAAAATATCACGTTGTCGGCAGGATTCGAACCTGCGCGGGAAGATCCCAATGGATTTCTAGTCCATCGCCTTAACCACTCGGCCACGACAACTGTTGATATTATTGTAGATGGAAACCGGTAATATCCAGCATCAAATGAAAAATATATCAGACTGATATCATGATTTATCAGGCTGCAGCACAAAACTCTAATTACGTTGGTAACCATTTTATCCAGGCTGTATCACAACCGGCAGTGATTGGGAGTCCCATAGGGCAGCGCACAATTGGCCCTGCGTCGTCCAGGTTTGGCAGGTGTTGGCCTTCATTGAAAATAAGAATTTGTTCTTAACTGATTTGCCTAGTTAAATAATAAATAAATAAAAATAGCAATAAGGCACCTCGGGGGATTGTAGCATATTGCCAAAGGGGGAGATCAAGCTGATCCTAACTGTTATAGGCCTATTTCTATTTTTCCCTGTTTATCAAAAGTGTTGGAAAACTTGTCAATAATCAATTGACTGGCTTTCTTGATGTCTATAGTATTCTCTCTGGTATGCAATCTGATTTCTCGGCTCAGGTTATGGATGTGTCATTGCAACCTTAAAGGTCCTCAATGATGTCACCATTGCCCTTGATTCTAAGCAATGTTGTGCTGCTATTTTTATTGACTTGGCCATAGCTTTTGATACAGTAGACCATTCCATTCTTGTGGGCGGCTAAGGAGTATTGATGTCTGAGGGGTCTTTGGCCTGGTTTGCTAACTACCTCTCTCAAAGAGTGCAGTGTATAAAGTCAGAAAATCTGCTGTCTCAACCACTGCCTGTCACCAAGGGAGTACCCCAAGGCTCAATCCTTATTGTTTAACCAGAATTCACAGGAGGTTGGTGGCACCTTAATTTGGGAGGAGGAGCTCGTGGTAATGGCTGGAAGCGGAATCAGTGGAATGGTATCAAATGCATCAAACACATAGTTTGATGCCATTCCATTTGCTCCATTCCAGACATTATTATGAGCCGTCCTCCCCTCAGCAGCCTACACTGATATAAAATTAACATAGCATTATAAAGAGAACATTGGTGCAAACTGTTAAAGTACAGAAATAACTGTTCAGAGCAAAGGAAAACAGTATGTTCCCTGACCGGGAATCGAACCCGGGCCGCGGCGGTGAGAGCGCCGAATCCTAACCACTAGACCACCAGGGAGCAGTTGTATTGCTCATGTCGACGCTTCGAACTTAAAAGAAAGTAACATGGCTCATGAAACAACAGCTATTTAACCAGAATAGTGATAAATGGCAACAGCTACTCAGCCAGGCAATCTGGTTTATTATTTGCATATCTAAAATTCATGATTGTAAATTAACCTGGACAAGTGAGAAGTTGAATTTATCCAAATATATTGAGTATCAAGCAGTGCTTGACTTGGGCAGGAGCTCACCAGAACTGAGTACCAGCACCTCCGATTTTCTACTGCATGAGGTCCTGCACCTCATAAAATATTAGCTCAAAGGTATTGTACAGTTCCTGCACCTAAATATAAACAGTACCGTCATCTATTTTAATCGAAGTCAAGCACTAGTCATTGTAAATAAGAATTTGTTCATAACTGACTTTCCTAGTTAAATAAAGGTTACATTTAAAAAAGCTACTTATACTGAACTAAAATAGAAATGGAACATGTAAAGTGTTGGTCCCGTGTTTCATGAGCTGAAATAAAAGATCCCAGGAATTTTCCATATGCTCAAAAAGCTTATTTCTCTAAAATGTTGTGCACAAATTTGTTTACATCCCTGTTAGTGAGCATTTCTCCTTTGCCAAATAATCCATCCACCTGACAGGTGTGGCATATCAAGAAGGTGATTAAATAGCATAATTATAACGCAGGTGCACCTTGTGCTGGGGACAATAAAAAGCCACTCTAAAATGTGCAGTTTTGCCACACAACACAATGCCACAGATGTCTCAAGTTTTGAGGGAGTGTGCAATTGGCATGCTGACTGCAGGAATGTCCACCACAGCTGTTGCCAGAGAAATTAATGTTCATTTCTCTACTATAAGCGTTGTTTTAGAGAATTTGGCAGTACATTCAACTGGCCTCACAACCGCAGACCACGTGTAACCATGCCAGCCCAGGACCTCCAAACCGGCTTATTCAACTGCGGGATCGTCTGAGACTAGCCACCTGGAGAGCTGATGAAACTATGGGTTTGCACAACTGAAGAATTTCTGCACAAACTGTCGGAAACCGTCTCAGGGAAACTCATCTGTGTGCTTGTCGTCCTCACCAGGGTTGGTGTAGTAACCAACTTCAGCAGGTAAATGCTCACCTTCGATGGCCACTGGCACGCTGGATAAATGTGCTCTTCACAGATTAATCCCGGTTTCAACTGTACCGTATGACGTCGTGTAGGCGAGCGGTTTGCTGATGTCAACGTTGTGAACAGAGTGCCCAATGGTGGCGGTGGGGTTATGGTATGGGCAGGCATAAACTAAGGACAGCGAACACAATTGCATTTTATCGATGACAATTTGAATGCACAGAGATGCCGTGACGAGATGCTGAGACCCATTATCGAGCCATTCATCCTCCGCAATCACCTCATGTTTCAGCATGATAATGCACGGCCCCATGTCTCAAGGAGCTGTACACAATTCCTGGAAGCTGAAAATGTCCCAGTTCTTTCATGGCCTGCGTACTCACAGAAATGTTACCCATTGAGCTTGTTTGGGGTGCTCTGGATCAACGTTTATAACAGCGTGTTCCAGTTCCCACCAATATCCAGCAACTTCACATAGCCATTGAAGAGGAGCGGAACATTCCACAGGCCACAATCAACAGTCTGATCAACTCTATGCAAAAGGAGATGTGTCGTGCTGCATGAGGGAAATGGTGGTTACAACAGACACTGACTGGTTTTCTGATCCAGGCCCCTACCTTTTTTAAAGGTATCTGTGACCAACAGATGCGTGTCTGTATTCCCAGTCATGTGAAATCCATAGATTGGGGCCTAATGAATGTATCTCAATTGACTGATTTCCTTATATGAACTGTAACTCAGTAAAATCTTTGAAACTGTTGCATGTTGCGTTTATATTTTTGTTCAGTGTATATTGCACAGTGAGGAGAAATTCAACTGTGGACATAGTCCCCCCCAAAACATCCTGCTGTTGTCAGCATGTAATAACCAACATACAATGACATAACATGTAGCTAGTACAACAAAAAGGATAATGAATTAGTATTAGAAAGTTCAGTAAACACAACTACACGTGGAATAGCAAATGTAAGTAGCTGCCATTGCCTATGCCTAATGAGTGTTAAGCTAGAAGGTATGTGTATTTTAAGTTTTTTTTTTCTGGTTGTGCACTATTTTGCCTTTGTCTCAGCCAGATGTATGGTAGGCTACATTGATGCATTCAACAAGCCTACATAGATGCATTCAACAAAGGCATTTTTTTCATAGCCTGCACACCAAACCATTAATGTAATAGTAAGACTTAAAAAAGGGTATCTAATAAAAGTTTACAAATAACATGCAGACACTGCTTTAAACAGTTGAAACATGGTAGATTATGTGTGATTAACTTTTTCCAGCAAAGGAAACCTATGCTGGATACACCCACCTTAATAAAAAAAGGCATTGCTGTGTTATAGACACCTGGCTGGTAAGGGTGGCGCTCATGCCGTACTGCATCCAACCAAAAAGCTTAACAAGAGCTTGTAATTGATGTATGCCTATCGGTAACGTTCAAATAAAAGATATTGAAATGCCTTTGAGTAGACCAAAGCTGTATTTATTTTGCAATCTTAGTCCACACCCAGGGATCCATCACAACCAGGGGCTCACACCAGTCACTGCAATAGAATATGATATATTGCATGGCTATACCTTAATTACAATAGAACACTATCACTGCATTCTAACAAAACACACCCTATTATTTTTTTGTCATAATTACCTCTCTTATTTTAGCCACCACTTACTAACTTAATGATTCTATAATGGGTGGGGAGCCGTGGTCTCTCTTTTATTTTAAAGACTAAGCTCTCACTTTAACTTTCATTCTGTGTAAGGTTGTCATAATGGCCGTGATACTTTCAATTTATCAGAAAGGGTGTAGGCTACTGTTTCTGTTTAATTTCTTTGAAAAACCAAGCCTTGGTTCTACAGGACTGGACAGAGGGTTGTCTGCCTCTGTTATGCTGGTGAATAAGGACCCAAAAGCGACTTAACAGAAACAGAGTCTTTATTCCAGTCTATAACAAAAACGATAATCCTGGATATAATCTCGGGTAAAGTCAAACAGGAAAACTGAAATCCTCTAGGCAGTAGAGGGGAACAACTGGATACGCGACCACAGACTGCAGGTCGCTTCGGGAAGGCGCAGGCCGTAGCTGATATAGATACCTGCTCACACGCAGCATCTGAAGAAGGCGGAAACACGACAGGGCGGAACAAGGACACAGAACAGCAAACATCAAACAAGGATCCGACAAGGACAGAAGCGGAAAACAGAGGGAGAAATAGGGGACAGGTGTGAAAGAGTAAATGAGGTAGTTAGGAGAATGAGGAACAGCTGGGAGCAGGAACGGAACGATAGAGAGAGAGAGCGAGAGAGGGAGAGAGGGRRGGGGAGAGAGAGGGATAGAAAGAGGGAAAGAACCTAATAAGACCAGCAGAGGGAAACGAATAGAAGGGGAAGCACAGGGACAAGACATGATAATCAATGACAAAACATGACAGCCTCCATCTGCTCTAGATGTGAACTCTCTGGAAAGTAGACATGACTCTTTGGCTCCTTGCTCAGCTTCAAAAGTGCACTACTCTTTCTCTGCCTTTCCTCATTCAAGTATACAATGAGCCCAAACTAGCAGAACAGGCTCTCACACACAGACATGTTTTTTGGAAGCCTGTCCTGACCAGTTTGGCCCCGGAGTGTAGATCAACATGAAATCCTTCTTCTCAAAGGGTGCATCTAGAAGTTGTTCTTGTGGATTCTTCTTGATCCTTGGTGGTAACATATTCATAACGGTTACCTATGGTAAAAATAATATTGTGTTTGTAAATAAAATAAAAAACCTTAAATGAAATACATTGAAACTATCACCACTGAATGAGAGGATAGTGGACAACTCACATAGCTGATGGTGAATATCAGCAATGCTGCCACAAGCCCCACAATGGAAAGAACTAGGATGGTATTGCTTTCTGATTGGTCTGTGGACTTATTGTAAAGGCAACCTGGAAATAAAAAAATAATACACAAATCCTTGAGCACCACTGGAAACTTTAAAAGAGTATATATCAGCACAGAGGAACTCTCTGGGGGTCCAATTTAAAACATCCACATGCAATATACAGTTTGTTTACATACCAAAACAAGCACACAATGAGAATAGAACACACTCACCTGTCACTCTGAGGTGAACCTGGCCCTCCTGGTTCTGCTCTCCTACAGGTGCTGCCAGGAGACACTTGTACCTCCCGCTATCAACAGCCGTTACATTGGGCAGGAAGATATCAAAAGAATTATCAGCCAAAAGTTCCACTTTACGCTCCAGGCCTGCGTACCATAGGGTGGTGCTGTTAGGTGATAGCCTCTTCATCAATAGACCAGACTCCTTATTATAGGGCTCCTCACCCAGCTGGAAGAAGAGGGTGTGAGGTTACTTTATGCCCCTGACAGCTGGTCTGGAGCCAGTGCTGTAGTTTCAATAATGATGATTACAATGAGGACTGAGGACATCACAGATCGTAAATCACTAGTATGAGACACTTATGTGTGAGCAGCCAAAGATCTCCAGAAAAACAACAAAAGGCAGATAGTCTAGTAGTCAAATCAAATTCCATGGTTCAATTGCTGAAATTAACTCAGACAGCAGGAGACAAACCTGAGGTTAAATTGTCTGGGAATCATAAAAGTTATGAGTTCTGCTATCTGTAGATGGAAGAAAGAGTGGACGAAGATTGATATGATTAAGTGGCTAGACAAAGGCAATCTACAATACTGGAAATGTACATTTCCTGAAGAAAATGTGGTGTGCTTGCTAACTTGTTTTAAACTATGGTTTTGAAATAAGTTAGTGTAGTGGTACTGACTGCAGTAGTAATGGTAATGACGGGTTATAGTTGGAAAAAGTAGGTAGCTGTAAAAATGTATTGATTGGTTTGGTGTCTCTAGTTTGAATGGTTCAAGAGTTACTGTTGGTGAGTTGCTTTATGCTAATTTATATAGTTATAGTTGTTAACCACTTCTAAGAATTTGAAGTTAGGATAGCCTAAACCTGTGAAAGTTGGTTTGGTGTATCTAGCATGAATGGTTCAAGAGTTACTGTTGGTGAGTGATTTAGTGCTAATTTGTGCAAATGTGTATAGTTATAGATGAAGTTTTTAAGAATTGGAAGTTAGGATAGCCTGAACATGTGGAAGATGGTTTGGTGTCTCTATTTTAATGTGGTGTCTCATAATTATGTGAGGTTGTATGTGTTGTTGGAGGTGTGTTTTGGTCAGTTTAGCTCTGAAAATGTCGCCCTCATCAATCCGCCTAATCCTGCCTATAATGAGCGAACAAATGTTGTTCCGAAAATCTCCCCCCAGTCAGAATTCTCCCCCCTTATCATTTCATTAATTTTGTGACTATAGTCAAATACTTTCTGTGGAACACATCAGAGTCAAATACTTTCTATAGAACAAACTTCACGTCAGGATAGGCAACCAAAATTAATAATTAATGTATGTGGGTTATATTAAACATAGGAGTAAAATGTTGGCAAGCAATAAACATTTCAGAACAACTATGGCTGAATTATTATCCTTACACTTTAAAAAGTACTTGTCGAATAAGACATGGGAGAGATGACGAATTTTGGCAAAGAGATTTATTTATAGACTAATACAAATCAGTAGCGGATTTAGGTACGGGTGAAATGTAGGCTAAACTGACAACAGAGTGAAGAGCAGGAAAGCAAGCAAGTAGCAGCAATAAAGAACGCGAAGGTGGGGGGAGAATTCTGCCAGGCGGGGGATTTTCGGCACAATACCAGCCCTGAGGACTCTGATCCAGGGCTTTAGTCAGCGTTAGCAAGCCACACTACTGCCCTGGAAAAGAGTAACGCAAAGTAGTTTACCTTGTACCACCTCACTGACCGGTACTTGACCCCAGGTACAGAATTTGCTTTACATCTCAGAACCGAATCCTCGCCGCATATCGACCTTATATTTTCAACATCCTTCATAATCCTGCTGTGTACGCAAACTGGAAAAACGGAAGGAAAATGTCAAAACGAATCTTGATGGACAGCCCTTACGAAAAAAAGATGGCTGTCAGAGTTCAGTATAACTGCAGTATGCTGCAAATACTGCATCCAAAATAACCTTCTTTTTTTTTTACTGCAGTAAATTTGCAATATAACTGCAGTTAGAGTGCAGTACAACTGAAATTCAACTGCAGTACACTGCAGATATTTTGCAATTACTGCGTAAAAACACCACAGTCGACTGAAGTTACTGCAGTTTCAAAACTGCAATCTTTTTTTGTAAGGGAGGACATAAAGACTTGTTAGCCCTAACATGAAATTTGAACTTACCTAGTGCAAAGGCATGGAGAAAGACTAGGGTACGCATTTTTTGTTCAGCAGCACAGCGTTTTCTAAATTTCGCTGTCTAATTCAAGGCGTAGATATATCCTACTAGAATATAAAAGTAAAAGTAGCCGTCAAAGTGAAAGTAAGAGAGGAAGAGAAAGGCCAAAATCTGCGGGAAATCTGTTTCCCTCCAGCAGGTGGCGTTTTTTCGTTGTTTTGCCCACCAAGCAAGGAGTGTTGGTATTAGAGTCAGTCCTTCTCAAATAGTGGGGCGCGCCCCCCTGGGGGGGCTCGGAGCGATGCCATGGGGGGGGCGCGTGTGACCCCGGGGAACATGCTTTTTTTTGCCGCAGGGAGTAGTTTTTTTTTCACTGAACAAGAGCACACAGCACAGAGCAGGAGATATGAAGTGCAGATAACAAACCCTTAAGAGACACCATGGAAAAATATTTAACAGGGATGAAAAGAAAGGCGGAGAGAGACGGAGATAATGAGACAAACGTAAGTCTCCCGAAAGCTAAGACGAGGAAATATGACGACGCGTATGTAGCGCTTGGCTTCACTGTGACTACGGTGGGAGACGAGGAAAGACCGGTATGTTTACTGTGTCTAAAAATGTTGGCAGCGTACAGCATGAAGCCAAATAAATTAAGGCGTCACTGAAAGACATTACACCCCAATCACGCTGATCAGCCGCTTGAGTTTTTTCAGCGAAAACGTGCCGAATATTGCCAACAATCATCCCGCTTTGTGAATGCTACTTCAGTAAATCAGCGAGCACTGTTAGCATCATATAAGGTGGCGTACCAAATTGCTCAGTGCAAAAAAAACACTCCATAGCAGAGGAGCTGATACTGCTTCATTAGACATGGTCTCTGTCATGCTGGATGACGCAAGTGCTGCAAAAAATAAAATACTGATCAGGAATCAGGAAATACTGATTCATTCGAGAACCTGCATGAATTTGTTGACACTACTGACAATGATGCCACCTCAGTGATTCCATATATTAAGGAGCATATTTCATCACTGATGTGATTCTTTAAAAAGTACTTCCCTGAAAACAGTTCCCAATATGACTGGGTGAGAGATCCTTTCAATGCACCAGCTCCAACTGGTTTCAGCTCTGCAGAGGAGGACCAGTTCATTGATATGACGTCTGACTCCACATTGAGACTGAGGTTCACATCACAGACACTGAGTGAATTCTGGCTGAGTGTAGAGAGGCASTATCCACTCTTAGGGCAGAGGGCCATGGGCATTCTTCTTCCTTTTGCAACATCTTATCTTTGTGAGACTGGCTTCTCTGCTGTTGCTGCACTGAAGACCAAGTACAGGTCCCAGCTAAACATTGAGCAGGAGCTGAGAGTTGCAGTATCATGCTTCAAACCCCGCTTCGAAAAGCTGTGCTCTGCAAAACGTGCTCATTGTAGCCATTAATCCTGACTTCCTCATTTTGATTTTAAAAAATCAGCACAAATTGTTTTATTCATTTTTGTTTTATAGGTCAAAGGGTTTCATATATTGTGCTCCTGAGTTAATGTTGCTGATCAATTTGAATTTATTATTATTTATTGATTATATTTTATTTTTCAGTATCAAATGGTCATTAACAAATTACAGTTTAAACAAGGCTTGAATTTTTTTTTGAATTTCAGGCAAATTGATGCACTTGAAGTCTTTTCTGTTACAGACTAAAAAACAATGTTAATAAAGTTATTCTTTGTAAGTTGATCTATATTTTTATTTTTTATTTTCTTTAATGTTAATAAGGATACAATGTTATGCAGAGGTGTACTTATAACAATTTTATAAACAAATTATACTATTTACAGTCGCGGCAGGGGGAGTTGGGGGGGGGCGCGAAATGTTTACTTCTTCCTAGGGGGGACGTAACAGAAAATAATCGAGAAGGACTGCCGGGAAGGGCCCGTCCACACCCACTGTGACGAAGCACAAGCATGATTTTAGTCCTAAACACAAGCATGATTTTAGTCCTTTGCTTTCGTCACTCTACGGGAATCCCCATAGTTTCACTTCCATTTTAGCCTATTAAATAAACTGATTGACTTCTGTTCTGGATCGTCTTCATTGCTGTAGTTCTACAAATATGTTTGTTCAACTCGTCTGCATTCTAGGTATGTTGTCATTTCTTTTAAACAATGACTTAGACTGATATCAAACTGTGCAGGCTCACCTGAAATGATGATTTACTTTGCTTGTCTATAGCTGCCTACTTGCAAGGTGGGCTCACACAGGATAGACACGAGGTGAAGTATTTTTAATCCTTCGCAGACTGCACTCTACGAGAATCCCCATAGTTTCACTTCCATTTTAGCCTATTGTAACGACCCTGGGTTTATAAACGCAGATATCGACTCTGCGGCTTGAGCATGCTTTTGCGGCACAGTCGATAGCGCGCCGAACCTCGGGCTAGAAGGTCGAGGGTTCTGTTATGGGTGTAAGATGGCACAGTGATTCCATCTGTTGGTAAATGTTTACTGCAACTCCAATGTTTTACCGGTGTGCTTGAGATACCTCGATGTGTTGTAATGTACTGAACAAAACTGGTTACTCGCATCAATGCCTCTATCTCGTCATTTAACATTCAAACAGGTTTGAGGCTTGCTCCCTGCTGTTTCATTACATTGGTGTCAGAAGTGATCGGGCCTTGCATCCACGACAGTTCGTGTGCCTGACCGGTGAGCGCGTTCCTGTAAGACGTCGAGTCGCAAGCTACCGCGAGGACGCGCTCTTTGAAAGGAGGGAGTAGTGTAACGACCCTGGGTTTATAAGCGCGGAAATCGACTCTGCCGCACGTGCATGCTCAAGCGGCACAGTCGATAGCGCGCCGGACCTCGCGAGGGTTCGAGGCCTGCTCCCTGCTGTTTCATTACACTATTATATAAACTGATTCCCTTCTCAACAGGACTTGCATTTGTTGAACATATCATGGCGATACGGGGCATTGTCCTGATGTGTTTGGGTAGGTTGTTTGTCATATATATGTTTTCATTCATAGCGTTACAATTAAGAAAACGGAAATGTACCATTGTCACTGGATGTTATTTCTGAACGTTAACTCGTTACTTTATTTCGCAGTTTATTAGTAGCTGGGCCAAAGATGGTGGATAAATTAAGATAATTAATTCAGGCCGTTTACCATTGAAAAATTAAAGGTAAGTTCCTGTCCTATAGACACCGTTGTGATAGCAGCTGGGCCCCGTCGACTTAGTTCATTGACTTCAATTGAGCCAGAAAAAACGGAGTGGGGTGTCTCGTTTCCTCATCTGTCTCTGGCTAGGCGTAAAATTAAATTACATTTTATTTGCCACATGCGCCGAATACAACTGGTGTAGACCTTACAGTGAAATGTTTACTTACAAGCCCTTAACCAACAATGCAGTTTTAAGAAAAATAAGTGTTAAAGTATTTACTAAATAAACTGAAAAACAAACAAATAAGAAAATAGAAACATAAATCATTTCAAGAGCAACAATAAAATAACAGTAACAAGGGCATATCAAATGAAATGTTATTTGTCACATGCGCTGAATACAACAGGTATTTCAGGTACCTTACCGTGAAATGCTTACTTACAAGCCATTTAACCAACAATGCAGTACAAGAAAGAGTTAATAATAACATATTTACTAAATAAACGAAGGTAAAAAATAATAAAAATAACACAAAATAACAATAATGAAGTTATATACAGGAGTACCGGTACCGAGTCAATGTGCAGGGATATAGGTTAGCCGGGGTAATTTTTTACATGTAGGTAGGGGTAAAGTGACTATGCATAGATAATAAACAGCAGCAGTGTAAAAACAAATGGAGGGAGGGATGGGTGTCAATGTAAATAGTCTGGGTGGCCATATGATTAATTGTTCAGCTGTCTTATGGCTTGGGGGTAGAAGCTGTTAAGGAGCCTTTTGGTCCTAGACTAGGCGCTCCGGTACCGCTTGCCGTGGGGCAGCAGAGAGAACAGTCTATGATTTGGGTGACTGGTGTCCTCTGACACCGCCTAGTATATAGGTCCTGGATGGCAGGAAGCTTGGCCCCAGTGATGTACTGGGCTGTATGCACCATGTACTGAGCTTACGGTCAGATGCTGAGCAGTTGCCATACCAGGCGGTGATGCAACCGGCAGCTGTAGAACTTTTTGAGGATCTGGGGACCCATGCTAAATCTTTTCAGACTCCTGAGGGGGAAAAGGTGTTGTTGTGCCCTCTTCAAGACTGTCTTGATGTGTTTGGACCATGATAGTTTGTTGATGTGGACACCAAAGAACTTAACTCTCGACCCACTCCACTACAGCCCTCTCAATGATAATGGGGGGCCTTTTCAGCTGTCTTTTCCTGTAGTCCACGATCAGGTCCTTTGTCTTGCTCACATTGCGGGAGAGGTTGTTGTCTTGGCACCACACTGCCAGGTCTCTGACCTCCTTCCTATAGGCTGTCTCATCGTTGTCGATTAGCTTGTGTTTTGTCTTTTAAAACAGCGGATTGCCAAATTGGTGCAGCAACTTTCCTGCATACGTTTCCCCAGAATATGTCGTTGACCAACACAAAGACGGGCTTTTCTGTAAAGGACATTTTGGACCTCCCTGACACAATGATGTGAGTCATGACCAGCCTTTCAAAGCACTTCATGGATACAGATGTGAGTGCTACAGGTCGGTAGTCGTTTAGGCAGGTTACATTGGTGTTCTTGGGCACAGGGACTATGGTGGTCTACTTGAAACATGTTGGTATTACAGACACGGTCAGGGACAGGTTGAAAATGTCAGTGAAGACACCAGCTGGTCAGCGCAAGCTCAGAATACACGTCCTGGTAATCCATATGGCCTTGTGAATGTTGACCTGTTTAAAAGTCTTACGTCGGCTACCTAGTGTGATCACACAGTCGTCCGGAACAGCTGGTGCGCATGCATGCTTCAGTGTTGCTTGCCTCAAAGCACACATCTGGTAGGCTCTTGTCACTGGGCAGCTCGCGGTTATGCTTCCCTTTGTAGTCCGTAATAGTTTGCAAGCCTTGCCACATCCGACGAGCATCGGAGCTGGTGTAGTAGGATTCAATCTTAGTCCTGTATTGACGTTTTGCCTGTTTGATGGTTCGTCGGAGGGCATAGCCGGGATTTCTTATAAGCTTCCGGGTTAGAGTTCCGCACCTTGAAAGCGGCAGCTCTACCCTTTAGCTCAGTGTGAACGTTGCCTGTAGTCCATGGCCTCTGGTTGGGGTATGTACGTATGGTCACTGTGGGGACAAGGTCATCAACGCACTTATTGATGAAGCCAGTGACGGATGTGGTGTACTCTTCAATGCCATCCCGGAGCATATTCCAGTCTATGCTAGCAAAACAGTCCTGTAGCTTAGCATCTACATCATCTGACCACTTCCGTATTGAGCGAGTCACTGGTACTTCCTGCTTTAGTTTTTGCTTGTAAGCAGGAATCGGGAGGATAGAGTTATGGTCAGATTTGCCAAATAGAGGGCGAGGGAAGGCTTGTACACGTCTCTGTGTGTGGAGTAAAGCTGGTCTAGGGTATTTTTTTTATTCTTTTTTTTCTCCTCTCCTTGCACATGTAACCTGCTGGTAGAAATTAGGTAAAACAGATTTAAGTTTCCCTGCATTAAAGTCCCCGGCCACTAGGAGCGCCGCCTCTGGATGAGAATTTTCTTGTTTGCTTTTGGCCTTATACAGCTCGTTGAGTGCGGTCTTAGTGCCAGCATCGGTTTGTGGCGGTAAATAGACGGCTGCGAAAAAATAAAGATAGACTCTCTTGGTAAATAGTGTGGTGTATAACTTATCATTCGATACCCTTAATATTATATTTTGTACACCAGCTGTTATTGCCAAATAGACAGACAGACACCCCTTCTTACCGGAGGTAGCTGTTCTATCTTGCCGATGCATGGAAAACCCAGCTAGCTGTATGTTATCCATGTCGTCGTTCAGCCACGACTCAGTGAAACAACAGTTTTTAATGCCACGTTGGTACGATAGTCTTGATCGGAACTCATACAGTTTATTGTCCAATGATTGCACTTTGGCTAATAGGACCGATTGTAGAGGCAGGTTACCCACTTGCCGTCGGATTCTTACAAGGCACCCCGACCTACGTGCCCTATATCTCTCTTCTTCATGCGAATTATGGGGATTTGGACCTTGTCTGGTGTCTGAAGTAAATCCTTCGTGTCCAACTCGTTAAAGAAAAAATCTTTGTTGAGTACGAGCTGAGTAATCGCTGTTCTGATATCCAGAAGCTTTTTTCGGTCAAGAGATGTTGTCAGAAATATTTGTTGACGTTGAGTGAGAGGTTATTTTCCTGGAATGTTTTACTCACGTCGGCCACGGAGAAGGAGAGCCCACAGTCCTTGGTAGCGGGCCGCACTGTGTTATCCTCAAAGCTGGCAAAGGTGTTTAGCTTGTCCGGAAGCAAGATGTCGGTGTCTGCGACGTGGCTGGTTTTCCCTTTGTAGTCCGTGATTGTCTGTAGACCTGCCACATACGTCTCGGGTCTGAGCCCGTTGAATTGCCACTCCACTTTGTCTCTATACTGATGTTTTGCCTGTTTGATAGCCTTACGGAGGGAATAACTACACTGTTTGTATTCGGCCATATTCCCAGTCCCCTTACCATGGTTTAATGCGGTGGTTCGCACTTTCAGTTTTGCGCAAATGCTGTCATCTATCCATGGTTTCTGGTTAGGTTAGGTTTTAATAGTGAGTACAACATCTCCTATACACTTCCTGATAAACTCAGTCACCATTCCAGGCATCAGATGCATTTTACGCACGCTCACACATGTGTCAAGCCCTGCCACATAAGACGAGCGTCGGAGCCAGTGTAGTATGATTCAATCTTAGCCCTGTATTGACGCTTTGCCTGTTTGATGGTTCGTCGCCGGGCATAGAAGGATTTCTTATAGGCTTCCAGGTTAGAGTCCCGCACCTTGAAAGCGGCAGCTCTACCCTTTAGCTCAGTTTGAATGTTGCCTGTAATCCATGGCTTCTGGTTGGGGTATGTACGTACAGTTACTGTGGGGACAACGCCCTCGATGCACTTATTGATAAAGCCAGTGACTGATGTGGTGTTCAAACCAGCTACCTTTTCAGTTACTGGCCCAACGCTCTAAACCACTAAGCTGCCTGCCGCCTTTGTTCTATAAATATCTATTTAAAAAATAAAAAATGTATAGTGTCACAAGGTGGAAAGTGACAGGTTCTAGGTCTGGTTTGAGCAGGCAGTGTGAAAGCAGAGGCAGACAACAAATGACAGTTTAACATTGATTTTGTAAGGCATAGTTTTCAATCAGTTTCAACTTGTCAGTTATCAAGTTTCAGTTTCCAAACATTTCATAAATATAATTTCCTCTTACATTTCACTTTTTAAACCAGGATAGTTAAAAATAATAATAATCACAAACACCAACAAACTAAAGAAAAAAAAAGGGGGCATATGAAGTGGTGCAGCCCAGGAGGGAGGTCTCCATTTTCTCCAGTTCTCCATTAAAGCTCAAACATCATTAGCCTTGTGCTCTCACCAAACATAACCATAAGCTCTCTGCCCACTCAGCTCCGCTATGCCTCCAGACAACATTCACATCCTGTGGGCAGCTGCCAAGAAACACACATCGGGGGTTAAATACGTGAAGCTATAATCACATGACAAGTCAATTAGCCAATGAAATCACTTGTTAGATTAAATATGCTAATAGTCACACTTATGTCAATCCCCTCAAAAGGGGTTCCACTATCGCTACAACCCTTTTTGGTGCAGTATACAAACAAATGTTATGGTTCTTTATAGAGTCTTTGTGGACCTTTTTTTTATAGATACTTTCTCAATGTAGAAATAAGCTTTTGACGAACAAAACAGTTTTTTTTTGTGGTTAGCCATTATATTGTTACATTTCCATAAGTTCTGTTGTTGTGTTAATTGATTTAAATCAGGTGTGCAAACTCTGGAACAGCTGAGGGATACTGAGAAGTGGTTTGAGAACAACTGATTTAGACCACAGTTCTCATTTGATGCAAGGTGTCTGTCACAAGACACCTTCACTGGCCATATTTTTATTTCTTTATTTTCTCCCCAATTTCGTGGTATCCAATTGGTATTAGTTAAAGTCTTGTCTCATCGCTGCAACTCCCGTACGGATTCGGGAGAGGCGAAGGTTGAGAGCCATGCGTCATCCGAAACACAACCCCACCAAGCCGCGGTTGCACAAAAAGAGATCTGAGCAAACCACACCCCAAAATATTTGAATGAGCTGCCGCCCCTACAGAGAGGAAGAGGCAAAGCGAGAGGTTTCACTCGCCAAAATCTGTCCAAAATAAGCCCAATGCGTTTCTATGGTCTTATTTTGGACCTAAACTTGTCGCCTGCCTTTCCGCCTTTGGGACAACGACTCCCATTGTTAGGGTGGAAACATGAGCGTCTCGCCATTATTAACAGATATCTGTTATCACTAAAAGAGCAAAAACACTTTTTGTGAACTGCAAAGAACCATTGAAGGGCTCAAAGGGTTATTTGTCATTATGGTTCCACACAGAACCATCACCCAGTTTCTTAGTGTGTGACTGTGTTCGTTCGAGTAATTGGGCTGTGTCAGATTAGGTTACATCTCTCCTTCGCCTCTCCCGTGTGTTGTTAGGCAATTTCATAAAAAAATACATCCCGAAAATAGTTCACGCATGCTCAATGGGGATATCAACAGCCGCCTAGTCATACCTCATTTAGGACATGCCGTTTGCATTGTAATGTAGCTAATCTCACTCCCAGACACTTCCGCCCAAATGCGCGAAGAGTCTGGTGGACCAACCCGTCAAGCTTGGC
This sequence comes from Salvelinus sp. IW2-2015, assembly GCF_002910315.2. Lineage (NCBI taxonomy): Eukaryota > Metazoa > Chordata > Actinopteri > Salmoniformes > Salmonidae > Salvelinus > Salvelinus sp. IW2-2015. The sequence continues at coordinate 10,524,768 of NC_036845.1, forward strand.
CTTTATTAGCCAATACAGAAAGATTGCGAGAAACTCCTGACACATAGGCATCGGTTTAGTTGGCTTAATCTACCAACCAATCATCTCCTACAACACCTTCCCCCTAACCCTCCATGTACACGTCTTGTGCGCACCACAAGTTCCTGTCCGGTGTAATTGTAACAGTTTAACTTTACGTCCGTCCCCTCGCGCGAACCAGGGACCATCTGCACACATCAACAACAGTCACCCACAAAGCATCGTTACCCATCGCTCCACAAGCGCCACAGCCCTTGCAGAGCAAGGGGAACCACTACTTCAAGGTCTCAGAGCAAGTGACGTCACCGATTGAAAGGCTATTAGCGCGCACCACCGTTAACTAGCTAGCCATTACACATCCGTTACATAATGATACTGATGGTTTGTATGGTTGTTGCTACCAGTACCAGTTGTTGACAACTGTAGCATTTTAACTATGCCTAACCCCAACTCTTTTCCTAACCTTAACCTCATTCTCCTAACCTGCTATGTTAATTATCTTAACCTGCCACGTTAGTTCTCCTAACCTGCTATCTAGACAAACCTTCAGTTTGTGATTCACAAAAATTCAATGATGACAACTACTTTACTCAGTAAAGTCACTCCCATTAGAATTCTATTGTCATTCCCAATAAGGCCAACTTTGAGTCATTGATGTCCTAGGCTTTTATGTTCTGTGCGCAATAACCTGGGGACAAGCTTATAATGTAAATACTCTCATTCTTATTCTGTATTTCAATACCTGACATGACTGTTGACATCTTATGTCAAGTGTCTTGTCAATCATTGCAGTGTTCCCACAAGGACCACCTGTCATTTCAATAAGTATACAGTAGGCTTATGTACTGATGTAACCAACTGGATTTGAGCCTAGGTTGTTTTCACAAGACTCTTTTAGCCCTCTGAACTTATGGCTTCGCTTGGAGGAGCTAACACAAGTACTCCGCTTTCTTGACAATTGGGCCAGAACAGAGTAGCATGGCAGGCCCTTAGATGTACACAGAGAGCCAGCATTGATAATATGCATGTCAATCTCTCCTGGCTCAGGGTGGAGGCGAGGTTGACTGCATCAATGCTTGTTTTTGTCAGAGGTATTGACATGTTTAAATCACTGAGCTGTCTGTTTAACCGACTAGCGCACACCCATACATACCCCACAAGACATGCCACACCAGAGGTTTCTTCACAGTCCCCAAGACCAGAACAAACTCCGGGAACACTAACAGTAATACATAGTCATGACTACATAGAACTCTATTCCACATCATATAACTCAGTCAAGCAGTAAAATCAGATTTTAAAAAACAGATAAAACAACACTTTATGGGACAGCGCTGTGAAGAGACACAGGCACACACACAGCATTCACAAACACATGCTAACACTCTACACACACATACATTAGAATATTGTTATTTTGCTGTATTATGGATTTTGTATTGTAGATATGTTATGGTAGAGTAGTGTGTTGTATGTATTTGTGATTTGACCCCAGGAAGAGTAGCTGCTGCCTTGGCAGCCACTAATGTGGATCCAGAATAAATACAAATAGACTATAGTGACCACCTCCGTTAAGCTGACACTGCCTAGTATGCTGCATAATACAGTGGATTTAGGTCGACATTATCCTTTCTTGGTGTTAGGTGGATTCCCAATCCCTCATGTCCTTTTTCTTTATTCACTTTTCAGTCTCCGTGTCCTCAGTCTCAGTGTCCGCAGCCTCAGTAGCGGAGAAGCTAGTTTCCTACACATGTCAAGAGGGTACAAACACACTTGAAGCACCATATGGAGCAGTGGATCCCCAATGTGATCAGAGCTGGACCACTGGCAAAAAGGTAATCTATTTTCTACAGTATGTGGTCATGACAAGTAGATACAATGTGAACTCAGATATCTTTATTAGAGCAATCTTTTTTTACATATCACCATTGACAGTATGAAAATTGCTGCACTCACTACTGTAATTCACTCTGGATAAGAGCATCTGCTAAATGTCACAAATGTTATGGCAGGGGCCATGTCAATTGATACATGACACGTGAAAGATTATTTTTTCACTACAGCCCGTTGCCTATTATGAAAATGGCCAAGGTGAATGCAGTTTTTCATGCGAAGAAGTGTTCTCTGGCAAAGTCATCCTCCGTGAATGTCCCAATGTCACATTAACTACTGGTTGCACCACCAAGGTAGGTCAACTCATACAATTCACCTTCCTCTCCTCTGTTACTGCCTACCAAGTGCCAACCTAGTAAACATTTTTAAATATTTACACCTTTTTCTTTCACAGGATGGGGTTTATGAAGAGACCAGGCTGCACTTCTCAGGTATGGTTGCTCCTGATGTTATTGGTGTATAACACAACCTACCATTGATGTTCATATAAAGCGTTGTTGTCATCATATTGCTCATGTCACTCTTTTTGCTCCATCAGCGATAAGCAAACCAGCTGTCTCTATGACAACCACTAACACTGCAAACGGTCAACTCGCACATTATGGTAAAGTATGTTTTTTTTAAGATAATGGATTACATTTTGATTGCACTGTTATCAAAATATACATTACTAGCGGCACCCCACCCTTACGGGCAGGAAATCATTGGAAATGTATATTTCGATTCAATGAAATTCCCCCCTCCTGCAAAACAAATAGCCTAGGCTACCAACCTTCTCAACTCCGGAGCATTTACAAAAACTTGTAGGCTACTGTATTTGTAGGCACTTGCTTTCAAGACCAATTCAACACCCGTATTTCTATGTTCATATTTCAGAAGAACATATGGATTCTTTAGACCACTTGTCAAACTCATTCCACAAAGAGAGAGTGGAGAGTCTGTGGGTTTTCGCTCCTCCCTTGTACTTGATCGATGACTTAAGGGTACTAATTAATTAATAACTCCCCTAACCTGGTTGTCTAGGTCTTAATTGAAAGGATAAGCCAAAAACCTGCAGACACTAGGCCCTCCATGGAATGAGTTTGACACCCAGAATGGAGTTTAGACATTCAGAATGGTGAAAATAATTATGCTGAGGGTAAATAGTGTGGTGGTTATTTCTTTACTATCAAATGAAGAGAGACAAACTCATCACACAAGTCAGTTATACTTAAACTAAATCTTTATTCACTTATTAATAAGGAGAGTATGTCAGGCCTCCTGGGTGGCGCAGTGGTCTAAGGCACTGCATTGCAGTGTACCACCAGAGATTCTGGGTTCGAGCCCAGGCTCTGTTGCAGCCGGCCGTGACCAGGAGGCCCATGGGGCAACGCACAATTGTCCGGGTTAGGGAGTGTTTGGCTGGCAGGGATATCCCTGTCTCATCGCGCACTAGCGTCTCCTGTGGCGGGCCGGGCGCAGTGTACGGTGTTTCCTCCGACACATTGATGCGGCTGGCTTCCGGGTTGGATGTGCAGTGCGGCTATGTTGGGTTGTGTTTTGGAGAACGCATGGCTCTTGACCTTCGCCTCTCCCGAGTCCGTACGGGAGTTGCAGCAATGAGACAAGAAAAAAAACGACTACCAATTGGATACCACGAAATTGGGGAGAAAACATTTAAATTTAAAATACCACCACCACAGACACAAGTGGTGGTGGGTGCTCTACAATAACGATGGCTGGTTGACGAACCACACTTAGATGATTTATTGAGAGCCATGAGACAAAGAATACAAACACTTTTTATTGCAAAGTCTACATGACAAACAACAGATGTGTGGTTAGGATTCGTGTGAATTATTAGTATCTGCTGTAAAGACTGTTCTCCTTGTGTAGAAACCAGGGTCTGGCCCCCAAAACAAAGTTCCTCTCATAATTATCCATACCCGAGCCATCTCTCCCTGGTACCTTCCAGTCAACCCGGAGCAATCTCCCTCACATGAATGGAATGTGGCCTAAGGCATCGTACATCTACTGTCAGCATTAAGCCCCAGAGGCCCACTCTCATTTCACACAGACACAATACAGTTCTAAGAGACCCCTATTCTGTTGCATAAAACAACCATTTGATGCAATAACAGTTTTATAACAATCTTGTAATTTCGCTCTCACAAGAGTCACTCTACAAATTATCACGAACCCAAACAGGTCTATAATAGATTAAAAGACAAAATGTGTTACAACTTCCCACGGTCTTCCCACGGTCTTATTAATAGTGAGCGTACAACTTTCAAACGATGTCCCCTACTCTACCCAACACCGAATCATCTAAATTCTGATGAGCACGATAAAATGAGGATATTTTTCTATAAAAATAAAAGACAGTTACTTTACGAGTAAAGTAGGAAGCCCAGGTTGCAATAGGCAAAAATATATTGTGTCATGTAAGGAGTGTGGATATTTGGCCTGGCGAAGCGGTTTTATGGGCTGACTGAATGGGAGCTGATATTTGAGTTTTTCACTCTGCTGGTCTTGGCAGATTACCAGTCCTCATTGTCCGAGACAGAATCAAGACTGAGTAAAAATGTATCCGACACCGAGACAATCAATACAGATGTAGGATCTTTTGCAGAGGATTTGCAGAGGATTTGCATGCACAGCTTGTAATTCCCACTTTTAAAATGTCAACTTCATTTTCCCTAACGAAACATCTATAAACCCCTACAGAAAATGTCCATTAATTATAATCCACATTTATAATCCACATAGTTCAAATGTCCTCTTAATTAAGGATTATTTTCCTGCTGTAGCAAACTGGCTCAAATTTAAGATCCTACATCTTTGTGGTCTCCAGACCAGACTCAAGTAGTACACTGTTCCAAACACAAAAACCGAATATACAAAACACAGTGGGATATAAAGTGGACAATACCAGGTGGGAGGACGACACACTTCTTTTGAGTTTAAAATGAAGAAAAATTGTAGGAGGAGACCCTCCCACAGTTTAGAATCATTAGCATATTTAAGCAATAATGCCCGAGGGTTGTGGAGGGAAAGAAAGTTGGCTCCACTTCTCTGGTAAGGTTTCCTTCGATTTCAGTGCCTTATACCATAAGTCTTCATAGTCATTATTTTATCATATTGCTCATATTATTTATTTTCTCCTTTTATAGGGATAAGTGTCAGCAACCAATCTTTGCCTCCGAAAACTGCCAGCACTGCCTCTACAAACGTTCAACATGCTCATTATGGTTAAGTATAGAGTTTTATGTTATTCGTTACACCAGTGGTCTCCCAACAGGTCGATCGCAAGCTACCAGTAGCTCGCCAAACAATTCTGAAAGTACATGCAATTGTCACGTGTTCCACGGCAAACTGTCATAAACAAATCTCACAAGTATCAGACACTGCAAACTCCCAGCTACTTACTATCTAATCAACGCAACATTGACATTATCCCACCCCTGGTTATCCACTATTGTCTTAAAATGCCAAACCTAACACAATATATGCCTATTAATATATGCCTATTAATTTCCAATATATGCCTATTACCTTAGCCCCAGTCTGTCTATTTGGTGCTCGAGTTTGTCTATCACGCTGTGTGTAGTCAGTGGATGTGATACAGAAATACTTTCCCCAAAACATTCTCAATTAAGTTTTAACTGCAAAGTAGGCTTACCTGGCAGACTAGTCTATACCATGAGTAAGTACAGTGCATTCGGAAAGTATTCAGACGCCTTGACTTTAAGGCTGTAAAGTGTTTTTTGTTTTTTTATTCTAAAATTGATTAAATATTTTTTTCCCCTCATCAATCTGCATACAATACCTCGTAATGACAAAGCGAAAACAGGTTTTTGGAAATGTTTGCTAATTTATAAAAATTTAAAAAACAGATTACTTACTTACTTACGTATCCCTTTCCTTTGAGACCCGAAATTGAGCTCCGGTGCATCCTGTTCCCATTGATAATCCTTGATGTTTCCACATGTGGTAAATTCAATTGATTGGACATGATTTGGAAAGGAACACACCTGTCTATATATGGTCCCACATTTGAGAGTGCATGTCGGCGCAAAAACCAAGCCTAGAGGTCAAAGGAATTGTCCGTAGAGCTCCAAGACAGGATTTTGTCGAGGCACAGATCTGGGGAAGGGTACCAAAAAATGTCTGCAGCATTGAAGGTCCCCAAGAACACAGTGGCCTTCATCATTCTTAAATGGAAGAAGTTTGGAGAGCCTTCCAGAAGGACAACCATCTCTGCAGCCCTCTACCAATCAGGCCTTTGATGGTAGAGTGGCTAGACGGAAGCCACTCCTCAGTAAAAGGCATATGACTGCCCCCTTGGAGTGTGCCAAAAGGCACCTAAAGACTCTCAGACCATGAGAAACAAGATTCTCTGGTCTGATGAAACCAAGATGTAACTCTTTGGCCTGAATGCCAACCGTCACGTCTGGAGGAAACCTGGCACCATCCCTACGGTGAAGCATGGTGGTTGCAGCATCAGCGGCAAGGACTGGGAGACTAGTCAGGATCGAGGGAGAGATGAACGGAGCAAAGTACAGAGAGTTCCTTGATGAAAACCTGCTCCAGAGAGCTCAGGACCTCAGACTGGGGGGGAAGGTTCACCTTCCAACAGGACAACGACCCTAAGCACACAGCCAAGACAACGCAAGAGTGACTTCAGGACAAGTCTCTGAATGTCCTTGAGTGGCCCAGCCAGAGCCTGGACTTGACCCCGATTTGAACATCTCTGGAGAGACCTGAAAATAGCGACGTTCCCCATCCAACCTGACAGAGCTTGAGAGAATCTGCAGAGAAGAATGGGGGAAACTGCCCAAATACAGACGTGCCAAGCTTGAAGCGTCATACCCAAGAAGACTTGGTGCTGTAATTGCTGCCAAAGGTACTTCAACAAATGACTGAGCAAAGGGTCTGAATACTCATGTAAATGTGATATTTCAGTTTTTTATTTTTAATAAATTTGTTAACATTTCTAAAAACCTGTTTTTGCTCTGTCATTATGGGGTATTGTGTGCATATTGATGAGGGAAAAAACTATTAAATCAATTTTAGAATAAGGCTGTAACAAAATGTGGAAAAACTAAAGGGGTCTGAATACCTTGCGAATGCACTGGATATAATTTGTATCTATTATGTTATTTGCCAACTTTACCATGAAATGAGCAGCAGCCGTACTGAACTATTGATTGACCAGCACATTAGATGGCACATTCCTCACTTGCTAGATGCGCAATTAAAGAGCCAGATGTGCAATTAAATGGGGAATTACACTCAACAACAAAAAGGTTGTTTTCTACCACACTTTAAAAAACATGGTCTTCTGATGTAAGGTAATCATTGACATGGAATCAGAACATCCAAATGTTTTGTTTCTCTATGAATAATTGTAATTTTGTGAGTGAAAAAGCAAAACAAATCTAAAACCAGGAAAAATATAACTAAGAACATAATTTGGGAAAATATAATACAGAAACCGGGGGGGGGGGGTGAAGAAATCACACATTTTGTAGGGCCCCTCTTAGAGTTGTTTATTAACCATTATTTTACCATGTATATTGACAGAAAAACAGTGACTACTTTATCTTGTACACTAAGGACCTGGGGAAGAGTTGCAGGGTAGAGGAAAAGAATGTGCCTATTTTTGAAAGCTAGAACAAATGAGCTCATGACATGTTTTATGCTTTACACATTTGGGGATAGATTGATAGCACAAACATGTGGAACTGTTATGTAAATATAAGTGGAATGCAACAATGTGACTATCAGTTTAAAACCATCTACTCTATTTAACTGTATTGTGTATCATGAATCTGCCCCACTCCAATATCTCAGAAATTCTTGATGTTCTTCACATGGATATATTAAAATGAGATGTTTTTAAATACCATACAAGAAGCCTTTTTGGAAAAATGTTGTACTGTCATAATAATAATAATAACTTGTATTTAAGTGCTTTTCATACACTATGCTCAATGTTACCTTATTTGGAGGTGATCTTCCTCTCTTGAAGCCTCTCCAGATCCATTTCCCATTCATTTATTGACAAATGTTATGCTCCGTTTATATTTCAGGATTAATGATATTGTTGGTCCTGTCATCTCTGGTTATTGTGATCAGCGTGATCATCGGCTGTTACTGCAGATCTCGTCCAAAGGAAGGTGAGGAGGCTTCATCCATTGTGTAGGCCCCCCAAAAAACCTAGATGACGTCCTGTTGGGACATCTATCCTGCCAATGAAGAACACTGAATGAGGCATTATCTTAAAATTGAGCCAGTAGGATTATTGACAGGTTATCCCTTTAGGGACTGCTGCTCTACCTCTCAAAAGGGAAAGGAAATCAGCTTTTAGACCATGTAGGTTTTTAGTTTCATTGCAGACCGATGAAAATTATGTAGTTCTGTGAAGCACTCAATGTTATGCACTTTCCTGCATTCCCTTTTAATTCCAATACTCCAATAACCCCCTAAACTTGTTTACCAGTGATGCAGGAGACGTTGAGTCTTTTCACCTAAGAGAGGAAGGAGAAAAGCCATAGATTTTTTTTGTGAAAATGTGTTCTTGCTGCTAACATTTGAAACTGCACTGCATCACAATGCTGGGACATATAGCTAGTGTTGTAGTATTAATGTAGTAACAAGTATTTCCAATCTATTTATTACTGAAAATAGATTTACACTTATACATATTACTGATGTATAAGTGTAAAATGAAGGTATGGTATTTCTAGGTATTTTTGCCAACATTACAGTAATTGTTACACTGTACATTGCCATTTCTCTCTTACATATTTGTGGGAAAAACTGTTAATATAACAGTTAGCTACAGTAGATGTTAGCAATGCCAAGCAGTAACAGAAAGCACTCATGTTCATCAGTTCACCTTGGGCTTGGAAGTGATGAAATGAACCAGCAATTGGCGACTTACTCGTCTGAAATCTTAATGCCATTGAGTAAGGTACTCAACCTGTGGGACCAGTGTCTATGGCAAGACTTGAAAATGGCTGTCTAGCCATGATCAACAACCAACTTGACAGAGCTTGAAGAATTTTTTTAAGAATGTGCAAATATTGTACAATCCAGGCGTGCAAAGCTCTTAAGAGACTTACCCAGAAAGACTCACAGCTGAAATCGCTGCCAGAGGTGAAGCTAACATATACTTATGTAAATTAGATATTTCTGTATTTCATTTATTTATTCTAAAAACAGGTTTTAAATTTGTCACTGTGGGGTATTGTGTGTAGATGGGTGAGAGAAAAAAATCAGGCTGTCACAACAAAATGTGGAATAAGTCGACGGGTATGAATACTTTAGGCACTATCGATTTTAGAGATGCAGTAACAGAAAGTGCTCAAGGTTAATCGTTCATCTTGGGCTTGGAAATGATGAAATGAACTGGCAATTGGAGAGTTGCTGGTCTGAAATCCTAATGCTGTTGTGACATGAGAAAGGTACTGTGGGACCAGTGTCAAAATTAGCAGGATAAAAATGTTAAAAGCATTTTATTATTGGTAAGGAAATACATTTCTTGTTGGTTGATATCACATTTCATGGAGACTTACCAAACATCTATTCTAATTCCTCTTATATTAACTGACAAACTGAATTTGATACACACTAGTATTACATGAGCTGCAAATAAGCTCTATTTCTTTTTTAGGTCTGTTGCTTTGCATTTGTATGCATTAACAACTTCTAACCATGTGTATGTGACCAATAACATTTGATTTGATTTAATTCTGTTAAGATTATTTTTATTATTGTGCAATAATGTGTTGTGTGCTATGATCACACAGGTGTCATGAAAAAATGTCACTGTTATTGTATATGACCCATATACATGCACTCCTCATGTCAAATCTGTCCTGTGATATGGTGATGCAATAAAAAAACAAATATTTTGTTCTATAGTATTACATTTTTGAAGCTACATGGAATTTTGTAAAGGATTTTCATTTTCAATGTTTAGATCAGTGGCGTAAAGTACTTTAGACCAGGCACCACAGGTTAATAGGGATTTTTTAAATTCTTTAGTCTCATCAGACTGAAACTTTACCAGTTGAAAGTATACATAAATACAAGATATTATTGTATTACAAGTTCTACTTATTTTAAAATAAAAATATGCAAATGAGGCAAACCGTCCTTAAATATGCACTAATTTGCATATTACGAGAATCCGTTTTTCAACACATTGCTTCAAGGTAGAATGTGTTTTTTAAAATTATTGTGATAAGACATTCAATGGTCAGACTTTTACAGATCAGTTAATCGAAATATTGTCATTTCATGGAATTCTTTAAACACTTTGCATGTATGACGGGTGAATATTTTGCATATATTTAAACATAAAATGACACTTAAGATTAAAACGACACAAGATATAAAAAAAGCCTCAAAGTCTGACTATAAGACCTAAGAACCTGTGTGAATGTGTGTATAATAATGTGAATGTACGTCCTTTGAAGACTGAGAAAAATGAATTGGCGCACCGGGAACATGTCATTTATAGTTATGTTATCCTATCACTCAGTTTATTTATTTATTTATTTTATTTTTTTTGCCTCCTTTCTCCCCAATTTTCGTGGTATCCAATCGCTAGTAATTACAATCTTGTTTCATCGCAACAACTCCCGTACGGGCTCGGGAGAGACGAAGGTCGAAAGCCGTGCGTCCTCCGAAGCACAACCCAACCAAGCCGCACTGCTTCTTAACACAGCGCGCCTCCAACCCGGAAGCCAGCCGCACCAATGTGTCGGAGGAAACACCGTGCACCTGGCCCCCTTGGTTAGCGCGCACTGCGCCCGGCCCGCCACAGGAGTCGCTGAAGCACGATGAGACAAGGATATCCCTACCCAATTGTGCGTCGCCCCACGGACCCCCCGGTCGCGGCCGGCTGCGACAGAGCCTGGGCGCGAACCCAGAGACTCTGGTGGCGCAGCTAGCACTGCGATGCAGTGCGCCACCTTGGAGCAAGGAAATAAATATTATTTATACACAGCAAGTCACCTGACAATATTGGGCAACTCTCCCTTTTTATTTACCTGTCATTCTGTCATGTCTCTGATATGAGCTGAGACGCAAGAAAGGAATCCTTAGGTCTTTGCTTATTTTCTTTAGAGCTGCATAACCAAGTCCAAGTTCATGGGCTAGAAGAACCATCCTCATATTTATATCAAATGCCCCTCTACCCTGGAGCACTCCTGTAGCCTCCTGGTCCCGCGTGGCTCAGTTGGTAGAGCATGGCGTTTGCAACGCCAGGGTTGTGGGTTCATTCCCCACGGGGGGACCAGGATGAATATGTATGAACTTTCCAATTTGTAAGTCGCTCTGGATAAGAGCGTCTGCTAAATGACTTAAATGTAAATGTAGCCTGGAGGAAGTGTAAACACTCCTAAATGCATCATGATCAACTTCACAGTCTGCATATTCTATCATGACATAATTACAGAATCACTGGTTGGTGGGGTCTATGGTGATTTTCAGTCCAGTGTTTAGACCAGGGGTGTCAAACTCATTTCGCATCGTGGGCCACATACGGCCTAGGGAGATGTCAAGTGGGCCGGACCATTAAAATTATACCATACTCTGCTATAAATAACCAAAATATCATGTCTTTCCTTTGTTTTGGTGTAAAGAAGCACAAGAACATTAGGAAAATATTGAAATTTAATGAACTATCCTTTTACAAAACATTTCATGAAACACCTCATATTTCCTTAGACAAATGTGCAATTTACTTTTATCATTCACAAATATGCATTGCAACTGATCCCACTGATTGTACAATTTGCACAAAACTTTAATTGGTACTGAAAAATATAGTAATGCACTTTAAGATTAAATGAGACTTTTAAAGAAAGGAATTTTTTAACCACTTACACATCGCATATAAAATCTAAATGTAATCCCTGCGTACACCTTACAAACTAAGGAGAGTGATTTTAAATGTGTAATGAAGAAAGTGTTCGCCTGTCCTGTAAATCTGTAAACTTCATACATGAAACATACATACACATACATACATACTGAAAATTTATGGAGTTGTATGAACAGTAGAATTCCATCACACAACTTTTGTTTTGAAGCTGCTGACTAACATTAAAGTGCACATTTTTTTAAATCACCACAGTAAGGATTCATCTTCACAGAGCTGTATTCTTTCAATGCAAACAGTATCTAAGGGAGCATTTTAAAGGTGTTAGTTTAGTCTGGACTTGTATTTGTTCCTGAACTTGGCATCTTTTGGCCTGTACAAGTGCATCAACACCAGGTGTCATGTCCTGACTAGCTGTCACTTTCAGAATGCATTTAAGTGCTTGTTTGTGAGCCTTGAACGCATTTTTGTTTTATTGATATTCATCACTGAGAAAATTTGTTCACAAAGGTAGGTTGTCCCAAACATGCACAAAATTTTAGCAGCCAGGGCTGTTAATTTGGGTACCCTGGTAGTAGATACTGATAAAATCTGTCCAGACCTACAGAGGCAAATTTGCCCTTCAAATCTGCATCACACTGCAATCAATATCTCTAGCTGAATTCGACCGGCAGATCAGAAGCTTTAACTGTGAAAGGTGAGCGAAAAACTGAAAATTCTGTCTCAAGTTCACCAAATACCTGAAAACGTTTCTCAAACTCCCGCAGTAGTCCTGCAATTTTGTCTTTGTACCGTTTCATGTCCGCATCAGGTCTGGTCACACACACATCTCTCAGACAGGGAAATGAGCAGGGTTGCCATTTGCCAGTTGCATCTCCCACAAAGTCAGCTTCAACTTAAATGCATGTATGTTGTCAGAAAACTGTGTGACAACTTTTTTGCGGCCTTGCAACATTTTGTTCAGATTGTTCAAGTGTTCAGTAATATCAACCAAGAATGCAAGGTCCCGTAGCCATTCCTGAGATTGTAATTCCAACACCGGTTTTCCTTTTTTTCTCCATGAACTGTCCGATTTCTCTCGTAGATCAAAGAAATGCCTCAGCACAGCGCCTCGGCTTAACCATCTCACTTCAGTTGGTATGGCAGGCTGTGGGTAATGTTGCTGTCGCTGAGAAGTTTGTCAAACTGACGATGGTTCAGACCTCTGGACCGGATGAAATTTACAGTGCGAACAACCACCTCCATGACGTGGTCCATTTTCAGCGACTTGCAACACAATGCCTCCTGGTGCAAAATACAGTGAAATGTCCAGAAACGATCTCCTCCATTAAGGGCTTGTACTTTGTCTTTGAACTTTGTGCGCGACACTCTGCTTTCTTTCCGACCATGGATGCGCGCCGTCTGTAGCAGGCTGACAGCGCGGACCAGTCCACTCCAACTCTGTCCAATGCAGCAACGACAGAGCCGAAAATGTCCACGGCTGTTGTGGTGTCCATCATTGGCACCAACTCAAGAAACTCTTCAGTAACAGTCAATGTCTCATCAACTCCTCGATAAATATGGCCAGTTGGGCCACGTCTGTGTGTCAGTGCTCTCGTCATTGCCACGGAAAATGCAATAAATGACTTGACTCTTCTTTCAATTGACTGTCTAAATCTGCCGATAGTTCCGAAATCCTCTCTGCTATAGTATTCCTCGTCAGGCTAATATTGGCAAAAGCTTGTCGCTTCTCGGCACATACAAGTTCAGCCGCCTTCATCATGCATCGTTTAACAAAGTCACCGTCGGAATACGGCTTCGATGCTAATGCTATTTCGCTAGCAATTAGGTAGCTGGCTTTTACCGCTGCTTCACTGACTTCTCGGCTCTGGATGAAAGTTGACTGCTGTTTCCTCAGACCCGCCAGCAATTCGTTAATCTTATCTCTTCTCAGTTGTCTTGCAAGCCGTCATATTTTTCGCTGTGATGAGTCTCGTAGTGGCGTCGATATTATATTCCTTCTTATATACAACTGTCGATTGTTGACAACGAGCACACAAGTCAACACGAAGTTTCCGTGCATCTCTGTAATATAATAGGAGCGTGGCCATTTTTCTCTTGAAATTCAACACTCCCTTTATCTACTTTCTCAGTTTGAGATAACGACATTTTGGCTAATGAGGGTGTAGCGGAGAGGTAGAGACCAAGGTATTAACAACGTCGTAACAAGCAGCAGATGGCGCATTGATACCGTCTGCTGTTTTCAGTCTGTCTCAGTGATGCAGCTTGTCTTCTACTCTGATGGAAAGAGTGCGCCCCTTAGCGGATAATCCATGAATTGCAGCGAATTAAAAATATTAATTCCATGTCTTTTATGCATTTTTTCCACTTTCAAATTATCCTGCGGGCCTGATCGAACCTCCTTGGGGGCCGGTTCCGGCCCGCGGGCCGTATGTTTGACACCCCTGGTTTAGACACTTAGCGCAAACCAAATAATGTACAAGTTAGTTTATTTGTGACATAAAAATAAAAGCCACTGTTGACTGGCTGCTGTCTGGGTGATCGCTGCTAGTACAACTACTCGGTACAACTATTAGTCATGGGAGAGATGACGAATTTTGGCAAAGAGATTTATTTATAGACTAATACACTTGAAACAAATAGCCAAACCGAAAACTGCATTACTAGTGCCTCCCCCACGATCAAACCGACATAAAAATCTAATGAAACGCAGCCTAACGTGATCAGAAATCTCAACTAGCAAGCAAGTCGCAGCAATGAAGAATTGAGTGCGAGCGCGTTCACGCGAAGGGGGGGCTTCTGGCAGGGGGGAGCTTTTCCGCACAACACCTGTTACCTCCTTTCCTGTACTGCCACTGCCACTGCCTCGATCGGCGGATCAGGCTATTTTTTTCTTTCATTCATTACTTTTCTCGCATTGGCTAACTGATATCGTCTATTTGTATTCACATACTGTAGGTATATTCTTCAAAATGTTCTCATTTTGTCACTCTTTACATGCATTCTTCGCGGGAGATATTTTCAAACAAGGAAGTGCTGCACGTGAGGAATTTGAACCAATCAGGTTGCCGGAAAGGGCCTTTAAATGCCAGTAACCAATCGGATGTCAGGAAATTACTCATCTTTCAGCACGAAGCACTACGTCTACAAATGATATAGCCATGTATGGACTAGCTAACGATAAGCGTTTGAACGATGTATGAGTTTAAAAAAATAGCGGTTGAAGTTCTTCATGAAACATGCTATCAAGAACGACATTTATGGTAGGTGTAGTTGACGGAGTTGGGATAAAATGATACAAATAAAGTATTTATATACATTATTGCTTATCTATTTGTACATGTTATTGCAAAATATCCCAAAATCAGAAAATTGACAGATGAAAGCAAAATCACAATTTTTGTCTGTGTTGAGTAAAAATACTGTAACGACCCTGGGTTTATAAGCGCGGAAATCGACTCTGCCGCACGAGTATGCTTTTGCGGCACAGTCGATAGCGCGGGCTTAGAAGGTCGAGGGTTCGAGACCTGCTTCCTGCTGTTTCACTACACTGGTGTCAGAAGTGATCGGACCTAGCATCCTCGACAGTGCGTGTGCTTGGCCGGTGAGCGCGTTCCTGTAAGACGTAGAGTCGCAAGCTAGCGTGAGGACGCGCTCTTTGAAAGGATGGAGTAGTGTAACGAACCTGGGTTTATAAGCGCGGAAATTGACTCTGCCGCACCAACATGCGCAAGCGGCACAGTCGATAGCGCGTCGGACATCGGGCTAGAAGGTCGAGGGTTCGAGACATGCTCCCTGCTGTTTCATTACAATACTTTAAAGAAAGTATTGTGCTTTTTACTCCATACATTTTCCCTGACAACTCAAAGTACTCGTTACATTTTGAATGCTTAGCAGGACAGGAAAATTGTGAAATTCACGCACTTATCAAGAGAACACGTGGTCATCCCTAGTGCCTATGGTCTGGCAAACTCACTAAACACAAATGTATCGTTTGTAAATAATGTCTGAGTGTTGGAGTGTGCCTCTGGCTATCCGTGAATTTTAAAAACAAGAAAATGGTACCGTCTGCTTTGCTCAATATAAGGAATTTGAAATGATTTATACTTCTACTTTTGATACATAAGTATATTTTAGCAATTACATTTACTTTTGATACTTAAGTATAAAACCAAATAAACCAAATACTTTTAGAATTTTACTAAAGTAGTATTTTACTGGGTGACTTTCACTTTTACTTGAGTAATTTTCTGTCACGAGAATTTTCAATCCCAATGATAATAACTGACAATAAATAGCTCTGACCAATCCCCGAGATCTGTAAGACCATGGGTTTAATAATAATTAGTCAAAGACTCAGTTTATGCAAAAAGATAATACAGTTTATTCAGAGAACGTTCTAAAGTCCATTATACAAAGACATCCATTTTATAGCTGTGCACATACTTCCACACAAACAGTAGGTATCCTACACACATACTTCCACACAAACAGTAGGTGTTTTATCCTTCTCTATAGTTCTCACCACTGTGTTTCACTGCCCAGCCGACAGTTCCATTCCCCCGAGATTAGGGAAACCTTGAAAAGTACTCCCTATGCTATCATAGGTTCCTCAGAGGCCTAGCCAGGTCGGTCCAAACACAGTTGAACTGTTCTCGTTTTTTTTCTTCTTCGGCACACACATACAAGTTCAAATCCTAAACTACGCCTTGCTCAGACAGTCTGTGTTTTTCCACTATACAGATACATTGTTTAACCTAATTCTGACTAAAACTACACATATCATCAGATTATAATTTTATGATTCTAATCAATTTCATACAGTTATAAGGTTTCAGAGTGGAATTATTTTATCATTATCTTTCAACATATACATTATTTTATCATTTTCTATTATGGTATCTATACTTTCACTCAAGTATGACAATTGGGTACTTTTTCCACCACTGATTTAGATCGAATGTAACCTGGCTTCCATTTTATGCTGTATGCTGTATGATGTTATTACTTTGTAATGTGTTTGGGGTAATGTGATTGTCGATCACAATGACAGAGACTTCACAGAATTGTTGTCACTCAAAAGATTAGTGATACTTATGTATTTACCAATAGCTATTGTGATCATCCCTTTTAAAATGTGCACATTACAACATTGACAGGTGATGGAAATTACTAATATCAAGGTACAGTATATGTACCATGTGTAACTGTGTGTTGTTGTGTCGAACTGCTTTGCTTTATCTTGGCCAGGTCGCAGTTGCAAATTAGAACTTGTTCTCAACTAGCCTACCTGGTTAAATAAAGGTGAAATAAAATAAATAAAAAACTAGTATAAAATATTACAGAATGCATTGTGTGAAATAAGTAGAGATTTTTTCACTAGACATTTAGCACCTCAAACAGTATACTATGCAGAAAAATAGTTATGTATCTAGTTTGTAAGCCTCTGTAAAATGGTAGGGTAAATTATTTATCTTAATAACATGAACTATTCTGAGTAACAATCAATTTATCTAAGAGAAACATCACTACTGTGGTGACTAAAAAAGTGAGGACTCGTCTTAAGAAAAAGTTAAAGAACATTTATCTAAGAACCATAGCACATGTACATCAGATACAGTACGTTACAAAATTATTTACGACTTCTTTATTTTCAATGTATACACAGAATTGCTGATCATGTTCAAAAACGAAATATTCACCCAAGCCCACTTTCATAATGCTTGGAGGAAAATAGTATTTTTTGGTTCTGCATACAAGATTAATAAAATACTGTTTTGGCCTCACAAAAACGTATCAATAATGCCTGAACAGTAGAGTTCATTGAGAGATTTGCTTGGCTCAGATGGAATGCAGTCTTGGTTGGTTTCATCTCTCTTTGCAGAGTCCAGCGTGTCCCACCAAACTCTTCCAACACGGGTGAGCCCCATGAAACAGTGCTCAGATCAATTCCATTTCAATACAGGAATTTAATTAGGCATGAAATGCCATGCAGTACACATTGGTCATTTTCAAGTTCAACATCAATGTCAACTTCAATTGACTGGGTTGACTGATATGCAAATGGTATTAACCCCAACATTGCCATGGAGTGACCCTGCAGAATGACCCCTTATCATGAATTAATTCCTTCTCCCTTTCCTGAAGTTCCTTGTTGGGGTTAGATCTTGGTGCTTAGATCGTGGCGTCCCTTCACCAGGCCCTGCTCCTTGCGCATCACAGGCACGTGGATGTTGCAGACAGGCACTCGTTGCTGATGAACTGCTGCCCTAGCCTGGCTGTACTGCTGTTTTTTGCTGCCTGAGTGAAAGGGTATAGGCTACTGTTTCTGTTTCATTTCTTTGAAAAGCCTAAACATCTTAGTTCTACAGGACCGGCCAGAGGGTTGTCTGCCTCCATCTGCTCTAAAAATGAATTATTATCCTGGAAAGTAGACATAACTCTTAGGCTCCTTGCACAGCTTCAAACGTGCCCTAGTCTTTCTCTGCATTTCCTCTTAACATTCAAGTATACAATGAGCCCAAACTAGCAGAACAGGCTCTCACACACAGACATGTTTTATGGAACCCTGTCTCGACCAGTTTGGCCCCGGAGTGTAGATCAACATTAAATCTTTCTTCTCAAGGGGTGCATCTAGAAGTGGTTCTTGTGGATACTTCTTACTCCTTTGCAATAACATATTCCTTAGGATGACCTATGGTAAAGATTAGCATTATTAAGTAAATAAGGAAAATTAAATACATGGAAACCATCACCATAAAATGTTAGTTTCTTTCATCTGTTTAAAAAACAAATAAGTCAGAGGAACAGCTGGCAGTGTTGTAACTCACATAGCTGATGGTGAATATCAGCAATGCCGCCACAATCCCCACAATGGAAAGAACTAGAATGGTATCCCTTTCTTCTGATTGGTCTGTGGACTCAAGGCAACCTACAAAAAAATTATCCACAAATCTTTGAGCATCACTGGAAACATTTTTTAAATATTTAGCAGCATAGATGAACTCTCTGGGTCCAATTTAAAACACTCACATTCAGTATTCAGTAGGTCTACATACCAAAACAAGCACACAATGAGAGTAGAACACACTCACCTGTCACTCTGAGGTGAACCTGGCCCTCCTGGTTCTGCTCTCCTACAGGTGCTGCCAGGAGACACTTGTACCTCCCGCTATCAACAGCCGTTACATTGGGCAGCAAGATRTCGAAAGAATCATCAGCCAAAAGTTCCACTTYACGCTCCAGGCCTGCGTACCATAGGGTGGTGCTGTTAGGTGATAGCCTCTTCATCAATAGACCAGACTCCTTATTAGAGGGCTCCTCAYCCAGCTGGGAGAAGAGGGTKTGAGGTTACTCTATGCCCTTAACAGCTGGTCTGGGACCAGTGCTGTATATTTTTTGCTTATATTACACTTGTATAGAATTTGGTCAGATGGTTCAAAACACAGTGTGCTATCACAATAATTGAAAGCTTACCTTATACCACCTCACCGCCCGGTATTGGACCCCAGGCTTACATATTGCTTTACATTTCAGAATTGAGTCCTCTCCACAAACTGACTTCACTTCCTGGGTAAGCATATTCTGTGTGAGCCCACATTGCACGGAGGCAGCTATAGAAAAACACAAAATCAATTATAATTTCAGGTGAGCCTGTCCAGCTGGACTAATATCAAACTCGTTGAAAAAAATAAATGACAACATACCTAGAATCCAGACGAGTTGAAAAAACATATTTGTAGAACTACAGCAATGAAGATGATGATCGAGAACAGAAGAGTGGCAGTTTATATAAAGCCAAATGAAAGTGAAACTACAAGGCTGGGGATTTCCCATAGCGAGGCCGTCTTGAGTTCTGTTTGTTTGGTGGGTGTGGCCTGGATGTGACCATTTGAAATCGCAAAACTCGTAGCACCATACAATCTCCCTCTGGGTCCCCATAATCATGCCGGTCAGTACAGTACGTTGAACACCGTTCTTTCGTACTGAACGGATCCCCGACATTTCGCTAAATTGAAGGTGCTCAGTCACAGTACGTGTGGGCATATCATTTGGAATAAGGGGCGAGCCTCTCAGTTGCGCGTGTACTCTCTTCACAGGCTCGACTGCAATTTGTTATCTTGATCATCATGCTGATACGTCGCGGCACTCTCCTGATGTGTTTGGGTAGGCTATGTTTCTCATACATTGTTCAACTTAAGCAAACGTAAAATTACAGTTGTCACTGCAAGACTTTACACCGAGTGTACAAACATTATGAGCACCTGCTCTTTCCATGACAGACTGACCAGGTGAAAGCTATGATTCCTCATTGATGCCACTTGTTAAATCCTCTTCAATCAGTGTAGATGAAGGGGAGGTGATTGGTCAAATACGTTTTTTAAGCCTTGAGACAATTGAGGCTTGAATTGTGTATGTGTGCCATTTAGACGGTGAATGGCCAAGACTAAGTGCCTCTGAACGGCGTATGGTAGTAGGTGCTAGGTGTACCAGTTTTTGTCAAGAACGGCAACGCTGCTGAGTTTTTCACGCTCAACAGTTTCCCATGTGTTTGAAGAATGGTCGACCACCCAAAGGACATCCAGCCAATTTGACAACTGTGGGAAGCATTAGAGTCAGCATGGGCCAGCATCCCTGTGTAACGCTTTTTGTTATGTGTCTGCCTGCTGGCGTTAAGCGGGTTTATCTGTAGTGTAGAAGAGCAGGCGTTCAGATTTGATTAGAAAAAAATCATAATAGCCTACATATAAAGATAACTTATTTCTGCAAACTGAAAGAGAAATTCACGGTTGGCCATTGCCTGAAAATCCCCTAAACTCCCCTGGCTGATTGCGCATCATAAAATATTATAGGGAATCCCCGAGCCAGAGCCAGGAATCCCCTGAACCAGAATTACATTGTTTAAATGCCAAATCTCCTTTATACCCAGGAAGCAGCCATTCAACTTGGCATTCACCAGCCTTTCAAGTTTAATACTATAAAAATACGATCGTTACTCACCAAATAAGGAGTTTCGATTAGCAACTATTGTCATTTAGGCCTACTGAAGGCTGCAGACACGGCCGGTATGTAATATCCAAAAACACAAGCAACCGAAAAAATGCCTATTCGGCACCTCCATAACAAGGTATAAGCATCCGAAAAATACATGAGGTGCCGAAGAGGTATTTTTTTCGTTTGTATCGAACTTTTTTTTAAGTACAAAAAGTGTCTTATTTCAAATTTGTTCAATTACAAGATATCAACAGACATGGTTGGTATGTGTCTTGTCAAGCAGTGCAAAGTGGTTGTCATGTCCCCATTTTGGATATGTTTGGTTACATTTAGAGATATTCACTGATACGAATTATACAAATATCAGTTTAAGCAAAAACATCACATAGGATTATTAGCTATTAACCACTTCCTCTCCGTGTGATGCGTTTTTCAAAAAAAGGTATCACATTTTTGTTCGCAAGGACTACAATGGCAACGTTAAATGGAGATACTCCTAATTTCAATAACGGAATGGCATTTCACAATGGCCATGCCCTACTGGGGTACAGACTAGTTTTCCTTTATTTGATTTAGAAAATGTTCTTCCTTTTTATTTATTTTTTATTTATTTTTTTACTCTGGATTGTTGCTTAAGGGCTTGTAAGCATTTCACGGTAAGGTCTACCTTAGGGCTACAGCAGTTGTATTCAGCAGATGTGACAAATAAAATGTGATTTGATATTTCACAGCGGTTTAGATGTTAAAATTATTTTCTACACAATGGCTGCTTGTTTTGTCACATTAACAAAAATTAGGTGAACTATTAGAATTTTAGCAACCAGGAAATGGTGGAGCGATTTCTGCATATTGCATCTTTAAATTAAACACCATGACTGTTTTCTCATTAACTGGGAATGTTGTTTGAAATGTCCAATACAACATATGTTGGTGATATTCGTTATCAACCAACTGCATAACCCTTAAAAAACTACAATTTATGTGCAGGGTATGCAATTAGCATTCCAAGACTCGTTAAATGGTGACTGTACTACCTGATTTGGTCTCGTTTTGAAGATAGCTCATTATGAAATGCTAGCGGCCATGACTAAAGCCATACAAGAGTTGTCTTTGCGGTGTGGTTTGATGTGGGTGTGTTATGTTTGCATATCATACCCTGGTAGGTACTGTTTGTCTTTCCTAAGGCACTGTAGCATCAACACAGCCACTTCCTCAAAATAGGCACTTCCTTAAAACAGTCATAATTAATCTAAGCTAAATCAAGAAATCTGTAATTAATTTAGATGCTTTTGCAGAGGTCTTAGTTACACAATTTTGAATCTAGCTAAGCTGTTTGGTGCAGTATTTTTCAAGTAAAATTGTTGCATGAAAAACTAGTCTGTGCACTGCATACAGTCTATTGGGTAGGGAAAGTCTGGCTGCATGCTCAGGACTGATTTTGAGAACAATAAAATGTATACAATTTCATAATCCGCAAACTGTCAAACTATCATCAATAAAGCACAAGCTACACACTGTTTATCAGTGCCCAAAATCACTTGCTAGCTAGCTAAGTTTCAACTCTGTGTTTGTCAATTAAGCTAGCAAGTAGTAGCTAGCAGGCACACAGTAAGCTTATCAAGTCACTAGCTAGTGGCGATGTGTGTGCTTCGGTGCCGTTTTATATATATATATATATATATATATATATATATATATATATATATATATATTTACACATTTCTCACTATTACCAGAGTGTAAGTCTGTCTGGCAGTGTTTCATAGGGAATCATGTTACAAAACAGGTCTCGGGGGGGACACAAGATGCTCGCAAATGGGTTTTGGAATATTAACAAGTTGCACTTGGGATACAAGTGCGCTCTGATCGTGTCAATTCTAATTTTGCCCAATAAAGTGGCAGACTCAAGTGATTGATACTATCAAACACATCAGAAAGCGCCACTCCATAAAGGGCTTAGGGCCAAGGGTTATTTCAGCATAACATTGGCGATGTGTTGTCTTATGTAAACAAGTCTGAGGTGCTGTGTAATGGGCAGGTCTGTCTCACTGTCTGGAGGTTCTGGCTGCTATGATTGGATAGAGTGTGCACAGCTAATGGAGCGCAATCAGTACAGCTGCTTCTCTTGTGTGAGTGGGCACTGGGCAAGTGGGCATGACCATAATCTATACTCAACCCATGAGTAAGTGGTGACAAACTCACTTACAAAACTTTTGTTGGACGAGACTGACTTTATGACACAAATTATCCTATTTACACTTTTGTCAATTTTGACACGAATGAATGTTTCTGAGTACTATCAATGCCACATAGGCTGTTTAAAACCAGAGAAGTTGGTTTTAAAGGGCAGTTGACCTTTAAGACAGACTGGTAGGATAGTTAGCCATTGCTAGATTTCAATGGTGGAAGTAACATTTGAGTGTAGTAGAGTTGACTGATGACAATGACATGAATACTGTGTACACTCAGTGACCAGTTTATTAGTACACCCATCTAGAACCGGGTCAGACCCCTCTCTGCCTCCAGAACAGCCTGAATTATTTGGGGCATGGTGTTCAATTGTTTCTCAATTGGTATCAAGGAACCTAATGTGTGCCAGGAAATCATTCCCCACACCAGTACAGGCGTGGGCACTGAGGAGCCAGGCCCTGCCAGGCCCACCCAATCAGATTGAGCAAAAACAAAACAATTATGCATAAAATAAATTTTGCTCCTCAGCACTTAGGTCACTTGTTTTGCCCATTTTAACGTTCAATCAAACAGTAACTGAATGCCTGTCTGCCTGCTTTATACAGCAAGCCACGGCCATGTGACACACTGTCTGTAGAAGCGAACCGGGTGGTGTACCTAATTAACTGGCCAAGGAGTATGTATAATACACGACATTTGGATGGGAGCTATAATCCAGTTATAATTACAAAAATTACTATGTGTGTTATTGCTTGAAATCAGGCTTGGCAGCTTTAAATGGAGAAAGATTGCTTCCATATCCCGCTTTTCCCCACTTGCGTGAATTTCATTGAAAAACGTCACTTTTCCGTGTGTACCCATGTGCTGATATGCAACTGGTATTTGAGCCTAAGTTGTTTTCACATGACTAAGTTAGCCCTTTGAACTTATGGCTTAGCTTGGGGGAGCTAACACATGTTTTAAGGTCTCAGGAAAGGTCATCACACTATAGTGACCATCTCTGAATGTCCAATGCAGCTGTTTTATCTCAATATCAAATAATTTCTGGGTAACAATTAAGTACCTTACTGTGATTATTTTCCATTAAAAGGGCCAAAAAGAAACAAAAATAGCTTCTTAACAAAGAGCAATTTCTGGGAGTGGTCGGAGTGGGGAATGGAAAACTAGCTGTTATTGGCAGAGAGGTTTGGAACTCTCTTTCTTAATGGTCTAGTCATTAATTTACTGCCTAGATGTCACCACCCAGGCCAAAACGCCATCCCACCAATTTCATTCCGTATTTTCAAACACGAAAAGGGCATTATCATAATTTTCACAATTTCACAGTATTATTCCAACCTCATAGTATGGACATACATATAAAACACAGGTGAATCATGTTTTTCACTGCACTGGACCTTTTAAACTGACACTTTGCCTCATATGCTGCATAATACAGTGGATCTGGGTTGACATCCTTTCTTGGCGTAAAGTGGATTCCCAATTTCACTCATGTCTTTATTTATTCACTTTTCAGTTGCTGTGTTCACAGCCCCTGTTGTGGATAAGCTAGTTTCCTACACATGTCAAGAGGGTACAAACACATTTGAAGCACCATTTGGAGCAGTGGATCCCCAATGTGATCAGAGCTGGACCATTGTCAAAAAGGTAATCTATTATACAGTACCAGTCAAAAGTTTGGACACCTACTCACCCATTCAAGGGTTTTATTTTTACTATTTTCTACATTGTCGAATAATGGTAAAGACATCACAACTATGAAATAACACATATGCAATCATGTAGTAACCAAAAAAGTGTTAAACAAATCGAAATATATTTTAGATTCTTCAATTAGCCACCCTTTTCCTTGACAGCTTTGCACACTTGGCATTCTCTCAACCAGCTTCACCTGGAATGCTTTTCCAACACTATTGAAGGACTTCCCACATATGCTGAGCACTTGTTGGCTGCTTTTTCTTCACTCTGGGGTCCAACTCATTCAAAGCATTCTCAATTAGGTTGAGGGCAGGTGATCGTGGAGGCCAGATCATCTGCTGCAGCACTCCACCACTCTCCTCCTTGGTCAAATAACCCTTACACAGCCTGAAGGTGTGTTGGGTGATTGTCCTGTTGAAAAACAAATGATAGTCCCACTAAGTGCAAACCAGATGGGATGGTGTATCACTGCAGGATGCTGTGGTAGCCATGCTGGTTAAGTGTGCCATGAATTCTAAATAAATCACTGTCACCAGCAAAGCACCCCCACACCATCACACCACCTCCTCCATGCTTCACCGTGGGAACCACACCTGCAGAGATAATCCGTTCACCTACTCTGCGTCTCACAAAGACACGGCGGTTGAAACCAAAAATCTCAAATTTGGACTCCTCAGACCAAAGGACAAATTTCCACCGGTCTAATGTCCATTGCTCGTGTTTCTTGGCCCAAGCAAGTCTCTTCTTATTATTGGTGTCCTTTAGTAGTGGTTTCTTTGCAGCAATTCGACCATGAAGGCCTGATTCACGCGGTCTCCTCTAAACAGTTGATGTTGAGATGTCTGTTACTTGAACTCTGTGAAGCATTTATTTGGGCTGCAATCTGAGGTGTAGTTAACTCTAATGAACTTATCCTTAAGTAACTCTGGGTCTTCCTTTCCTGTGGCAGTCCTCATGAGAGCCAGTTTCATCATAGCTGTCATGACGTTGCCCTCTTTGGGTACAGCGAGCACTACCCCCCCCCCCCCCCCCCCCYYTGCACCAGCCCTTTTCTATGCACCATCCCCCTAACCCCCTGTCTCCTACACCCAGGCTGCTGTGGTCAGAGAGGTCGTAAATTCCTGGAGGAGATTATCTCCTCATGGCCACAGTATAGAGAGAGAGTGAAGTTTCATAGAGAGAACAAAGGAATCTCTTCCACCTCACAGAACTTGAGGTCCGAACAACATTTATTTTCTAGAGAAGGTATAAAAGATCGGTGAAGAATCCAGCTACGAACTGGTCAGTTTGGTACAATTTTGTGAAACTCATGGGAGACAATACGGCAACATTACCATAACGCTGTTTATACAATAGCCTCAGATAT
Source organism: Salvelinus sp. IW2-2015 (assembly GCF_002910315.2). NCBI lineage: Eukaryota > Metazoa > Chordata > Actinopteri > Salmoniformes > Salmonidae > Salvelinus > Salvelinus sp. IW2-2015. Next base: position 10,550,804 of record NC_036845.1, read on the forward strand.
GAGGCTTACATCTAATTGTTGTACAGGATAAATGAGGAAAGATTAAACTATTTGTGAAATTATGGGATGCTATGTAATGATGTAATGTGAGAGAATTGTATTTCTGTGTAAAGTTTCACTTAAGTCACTGGCACGCCCCCATGAACACAGTTAGGACCTGGCGTCATGAGACAGCCTTTTTCTGCTCTTCCGAATAAAACCCCCACCTTGAGAATTTCTCAACAGACCATGTTTCTCTCAATTACGAGAGGACAAAGGTTGCAGACCAGCTTACCTCGATAACGAGAGGGCCAAGGTTTGAGACCAGACTGCTGAATCTTTTAACAATCCCACGTGGTTAAACTCTTAGACTATCGATACCGACGGAATAAGAAAAAGTCTTTGATATTAATTACTAGTCTGCAGCTAGGAATTCGATATCATTGAACCGAAGACCGACAACCGCCGAAACATCTATTCTAACCACGACAGAGAGAGAGAGGGCGGACAGACTCTCCAACAGAAACAAACTTTTCAACAGAGATCCCGACGACACACAGAGCGTAAATATATATATTGATTGTAATTGTTCCCGAATGAGTAAGCGTTCATGTGCAAAGGATTATCATTTCAATTGTTATAATTATCAACTTTGTAGTGTCTCATCTCAGTTGACCCCCACTTCCCTTTTTGTCCACCAAGCCGCGATACAGGTTTTTCCCACTAGGGAAACTCTGTTATCATTTCCTTGTAACTATTTACTGTTTGTTTATGCATTTCTGTGAATTACTTAGTTAGTAAATAAATGATTTAAGACAATTGATGTATGGATGATTCATAGTGAAGACTGGGTTCGTGCAGATAACCAACAATTTACGACATTTGGAATGAGACTAACGTGAGGTTAAATAATTCATTAATTAAGAAGACTAATTGATAAGATTAAAATATCTGAAAAGTTGTATTAGGAAAATTATAACTTTGTAATCTGAATATTTTCCTTGGTGCCCCGACTTCCTAGTTAATTATAGTTACGTGATTAATCAGTTTAATCGCGTAATAATTAGAGTTATTTGATAAATAAGTCTTCAGTTTAATGATGCCAAAGACACGACATAGCGGTTGATGGTTTTTGCGACTGCACTTGAAGAAACTTTAAAAGTTCTTGAAATGTTCCGTATTGACTGACCATCATGTCTTAAAGTAATGATGAACTGTCGTATCTCTTTGCTTATTTGAGCTGTTCTTGCCATATTATGGACTTGGTCTTTTACCAAATAGGGCTATCTTCTGTATACCACCCCTACCTTGTCACAGCACAGCTGATTGGCTCAAATGCATTAAGAAGGAAAGAAATTCCACAAATTAACTTTTAACAAGCCACACCTGGTAATTGATATGCATTCCAGGTGACTACTTGTTGAGAGTGCCACGACTGTGTAAAGCTGTCAAGGCAAAAGGTGGCACTTTGAAGAATCTCAAATATAAAGTGTTTAATATAAATATAAAGTGTTTAACACTTTTTTTTGGTTACAACATGATTCCATATGTGTTATTTCATAGTTTTAATGTCTTCACTATTATTCTACAATGTAGAAAATAGTAAAAATAAAAACCCTTGAATGAGTAGGTGTGTCCAAACTTTTGACTGGTACTGTAAATGTGATTATGACAAGTAGATACAATGTGAAGTCAGACATTTTTATTAGCACTATTTTTTTACATCTCACCATTGATAGTATCATCAAGAGTATGCAGAGGGGCAGGGGCCATTTCAATTGAGACATGACGTGAAATATAATTTTTTTGCTACAGCCCATTGCCTACTACAAAAATGGCCAAGGTGAATGCAGTTTTCCATGCAAGGACGTGTTCTTTGGCAAAGTCATCCTCAGTGACTGTGCCGATGTCACATTAACTATTGGTTGCTCCACCAAGGTAGGTCAACTCATACAATTCACCTTCCTCTCCTCTGTTACTGCCTGCGAAGTGCCGACCTAGTAAACATTTCTAAATATTTACCCCTTTCTTTCTCTTTCACAGGATGGGGTTTATGAAGAGACCAGGCTTCACTTCTCAGGTATGGTTGCTCCTGATGTTATTGGTGTATAACACAACCTACCATTGATGTTCATATAAAGCGTTGTTGTCATCATATTGCTCATGTCACTCTTTTTGCTCCATCAGCGATAAGCAGACCAGCTGTCTCTATGACAACCACTAACACTGCAAACAATCATATCGCACATTATGGTAAAGTATGTTTTTTTTATATAATGGATTACATTTTGATTGCACAAATAAGTGGCACTGTTATCAAAAAATACATACTAGCGGCACCCTGCCCTTAAGGGCGGTAAATCATTGCAAATTAGTATATTGATTTAATGCAATTCCCCCCCTCCTGCAAAACAAATAGCCTATGTATAGGCTATCAACCTTCTCAACTCCGGAGCAACTTGTTGGAGGCTACTGTTTTTGTAGGCACTTGCTTTCTGGACCGTTACAGAAGTCAGCGAGATGTGCGATATTCCCGCTGCTGCTTGTGTCGCTGGCACATGTTTCGTCAGGCTTAAACCATGTTATCCATATCTGTTTAAACAGTAGCCTACAATAGAAAATTAATTTTGTGATGCATAATGATGTACCTTGCTTTATTTGACCTCCATTATTTAAAAGGATTTGAGGCTTAGTTTAAGAGTTGGGAAAAACAGGACTACGGGTCATGAGATAAGCCGTTGAAGATTTTCCACACAGGCCTTCCATAGACTAAGTGCTGCAGTGCAGTTGATAGGATACTGTACCTTGGATACTGCAGATTGCTGGCTGCATGTTGCATTAATATTAGTATTATGATGCATAATTGCCATGGTAATTTGGAATGTCCAGTCCGTAGGCGTGAGACTCTCTGTTTGGACACGGCCGTGGTGGCAGCCTGGCGCGCAGTACGCACCTTACGACTTACCACCTCATCACTGTCATCTTCTCTTGGGCGTCCCTTTAGTGGCCTCTTATTGTTATACCCACTGAGTAGCTGGACCTGCACTTTTATAGGCCTAGGCTTTGCCTTGGCAGTGAAATGACATAATTGCATTGACAAGATGCAATAGTAACTGTGCCATTCCAAACCAGTGTTGTGTTTGATACCACCTAAATCGAGACCAATTCAAAACCAAGACAAATCGAATCTGAGTCAAGACCAAGACCAGAGGTGAGGCGAGACCAAGTTAAGACCGGGACCAGGAGGGGGGTTAGGGGTCTGATACCAAGACCAGAAAAATGCGAGTCCAATTCAAGACCATTAATTGTGTCAAATCTCCAGCATAATAAAAGCTCAAAATGTCCATTATTTCTGTGTTGATATGTATTCTTTAGACATTCAGAATGGTAAAAAAATATATAGTCTGACAGCAAATAGAGCCACTACAAATTAGCACAAACAAAACAGGTCTATAATGGATGAAAAGACAAAATATGTTACAACTTCCCTCCGTTTCTCCTTACTAATAGTGAGCATGCAACTTTCAAACAATGTCCCATACTCTTCCCTACCAGCGAATAATTTCTGACAAGCGCGACAATATTTGAGGATACATTTCTATGAAGGTAAAGGACATTAGTGTTATGAGTAAAGTAGAAAGCCCAGGTTTCAATAGGCAATAAGATATTAATGTGTCATGAAAGGAGTGTGGTTATTTGGCCTGGCGAGTGGGAGCTGATAATTATTTATCAGAGTTTTTCACTCTGCTGGTCTCGGTTGGTCTCAGCAAGATATGATGAGTCCTCACTGTCCGAGACAGAATCAAGACGAAGTAAAAATGTATGTGACACCGAGACAAGACCGAGACTCTCAATACAGATGTAGGATCTTAATTTGATCACTCCTTTGTTGCTGAGACTTGTGTATTCAAAGTTCAAAAAGTATTCTAAAGTTTTATTTCCAGATTTGATTTGCCCTAACGAAGAATTCATCAACCCTTACAAAAAATGTCCATTAATTATAATCCACATAATAATTCACATTTCCTGTTGCTGCAGGATTATTTTACTGCTGTTGCAAACTGGCTCAAATTAAGATCCTACATCTGTATGTGGTCTCGAGATCAGACTCTGTTTGGAACTACTTAACAAAAATACAAAACACAGCGGAATATAAAGTGGACAATATCATGTGGGAGGACGATGCACTTCTTTTGAAGCTTATAATCATTAGCTTATTATAATATAGATCAGAGCTCTATTACTATCAAAAACAAGTTTTGATGCTACAGGAAAATGCCTGATGTTCTAACTACAATGAGAGATTTTTAAATAAACAAAATAACTTATTACTTAACTGTCTTCTGTTTGTTTATATTTTAGGACTTTGGACATTCCTGATCCTTATGATCATACAATTTGTACTGTAGATGTGGTCTGAGGGGGCTCTCACATTGGGGACCAACAATCTAGAACCAACAAAGAACCCAGATGACATCCTTTATCCTGCCAATGAAGAACAGTTGGGCATTTGTAGTTGGTGGGACACACTACACCAGCTAACATCAAAGTTAAACAAATAGTATTATAAACATCTATCTACTCAGGACCTTTTATTGCTTTTTAAAGGAAGAATAAGGCTTCTGCTGCCATGTCCAGACTAATTGCATGTTTTAGTCTCATTGATGTCTTCTATGCACTTTTCTACCTTTTTGTCTCAATACTCTGCTACCTAAACCAAGTGTACCTGTAGGATGGGTGATGTTTACATCATGTAGTTTCACCTAAGAGAGGAAGAAAGAAAGCCATAGTGTTTTTTGACAAAACACAAAATTCAACAGAATGTTTCTTGCTGCTGACCACCTACAGTATAAACTGCACTGACTCATGCTGTGCCATGTAGACAGTGTTGTTTATGAAATATATTTATTAAGCTATTTATTACCTATTAATTCTAAAAAGCACAAATGACAAAGTATGAATGTACAATTAGCTAGAAAAACATGCTGTGAACTTGTCCGTTACAAGCCAATCATCTCTCCCATGGACCCTTTGTTGTCACAAGATGGCAGTACTTCACTATGCCTTGGGACCAATGTCAAATTGTATGTGTTTATGTCCCATCAAATTAAGGAATATATTTTGCGAGATTAAAAATATGTATTTTAAAGTAGTCTCCTTTTAAATAACCATAATACTTTGCCTTGGACCATTTTGTATTGGTACAAATATAGCTATACCTACTCACCCCTAGATCAGAGAATAAGCTTAGAGACATGTGACTCAATTGATTTCACCAGAGCTGTACTGTACAATAGTGTTTAACACTTGGTAATTATAATACTTCTTACCTCCCTCCAGCCCATAAAACCAAACACTTTTATATGAACTGACAACCATTTAACACACAAACATTTTAATGAGGTTTATTTTCTTGTCCGTTGATGTCGTGTGTGTACTTTCGTAGCATAGTTGTATACCATAAGGCTTTTGATGAGAGATAATCACCCATTTTCATGCTCTGCTCATTTTCTAATCTGTCCTGTGATGTGGTGGTGATGCATTAAAAAGAATTGTCTCCAAACATTGTGACGCTTTTGTATCAGGGTTTTGATTGCCAACACACACACAAGTAAAAATGTTAAGAACACGTGTGTGATATGCTTGAGTTTACAGGGATATATTTCCGGCCTGTGTTGGGATGATTCTCAATGAGGATTGACAATGACGAAAATGTCAGTTAAGAGGTGATAGAGTTTAACATCTTGTTCATGTGAGTTATTTATGAATATAGTTCATTCATTTAATCGACAGACATTTTGTGCTGTGCTTCAAATCATTGCCAGATTATTTATTATGCAGTATTTGGAATTTATATAACACATTTCCATGTGTTATTTTTAATATGAAAACGTTTTTTTAAAACGTTTATATTGATCAATGTTATGTCTGTGAACATTTTATCTAAAACAGTATTTCAGAACACACAGTACATGTGCTTGTGATACTTTACAAAATTATTTGGTGCTGGCTAAAGCTAAAACTGGCGAGTGTAGAGAGTATAGAGATATTGTCATCCACGTCGGCATCAAAGATGTTAGGATGAAACAGTCAGAGGTCACCAAGCGCAACATAGCTTCAGCGTGTAAATCATCTAGAAAGATGTCGGCATCGAGTAATTGTCTCTGGCCCCCTCCCAGTTAGGGGGAGTGATGAGCTCTACAGCAGTCTCACAACTCAATCGCTGGTTGAAAACTGTTTTCTGCCCATCCCAAAAGATAGAATTTGTAGATAATTGGCCCTCTTTCTGGGACTCGCCCACAAACAGGACCAAGCCTGGCCTGCTGAGGAGTGACGGACTCCAGCCAAGATGTTTCAAATGTCAATAAATGACCAGCTGGTCAAATAATAATCAGAGTAAATGTCAGTTGGCTTTTCAGAGCGATCATTGAGAGTATCTCTACGCTCCTGCGGTCTCTAGAGAGTTTGAAACAGCAGGTCTGGGACAGTAGCACGTCCGGTGACAGGTCAGGTTCCATAGCGCAGGGCAGAACAGTTGAAACTGGAACAGCAGCAAGGCAGGTGGACTGGGGACAGCAAGGAGTCATCATGCCCGTAGTCTGACGCATGGTCCTAGGGCTCAGGTCCTCCGAGAGAGAGAAAGAAAGAGAGAAAGGAGAGAATTAGAGAGAGCATACTTAAATTCACACCAGGACACCGGATAAGACAGGAGAAGGTACTCCAGATAATAACAACTGACCCTAGCCCCGACACATAAACTATGCAGCATAAATACTGGAGGCTGAGACAGGAGGGGTCAGAGACACTGTGGCCCCATCCGATGATACCCCCGGACAGGGCAAACAGGAAGGTATATAACCCACCCACTTTGCCAAAGCACAGCCCCACCACCACTACAGGGATATCTTCAACCACCAACTTCAATCCTGAGACAAGGCCGAGTATAGCCCACAAAGATTCCACCACGCACAAACCAGGGGGCGCCAACCGACAGGAAGATTCACGTCCAGTAACTACCACTCAAGTGACGCACCCTCCTAGGCGACGGCATGAAAGAGACCAGTAAGCCAGTGACTCAGCCCCTGTAATAGGGTTAGAGGCAGAGGAACCAGTGAGAGAGGGGAACGGCCAGCAGAGACAGCAAGTGGTGGTTCGGTTGCTCAGAGCCTTCCCGTCACCCTTCACATCCTGTGGCCGAACACTTCATTCATATGACCTACTGAAGAGATAATGTCTTCATGAAAGACGTACCAAGGTTGAGACCGAGGTCTGCGTCCTCAGTGGTAGGCAACTATTCCATAAAATGAGTTATAGGACAGAAAGCCCTTCGTCAGCCTATTGTGTTTGAGAATTCTAGGGACCAATTAGGAGTGCCGGGTGGGCGTCGTGTGACCGTAGCGTGCGTGTGGTAGTACGCGCAGAGACCCAACTCCGAAAGATAGGTAGGAGCAAGCCCGAACGTTTTAACGGTAACAGTGGAAAAACTTGTTGAAATGCTGCCTTTTGCCTTAACAGGAAGGCAGTGTAGGGAACTAGCCATGAGTATATTGATCAAATTCTTGGCCTAGTCAGGATTCTCAGGCAGCCGTATTTAGCACCCCAACTGAGTTATATTAGTGCTTAATCCGGTAGCCGGAAAGTAGAGCATTGCAGTAGTCTAACCTAAAGTAACAAAAGCAGTGGATTAATTTTTCTGCATCCTGTTGGTTTGGACAGAAAATTTCTGATTTTTGCAATTAACGTAGAGGAAAAAAAGCTGTCCCTTGAAACAGTCTTGAATGTCGTCAAAAGAGAAATCAGGATCCAGAAGTAACGCGAGGTCCTTCACAGTTTTATGTTGAGACGACTTTACAACCATCAAGAATTAATTGTCAGATTAACCAGAAGACTTGTTTTCTTCGGACGAGAACAAGCATCTCTGTTTTGTTCCGAGTTAAAAAGTAGAAAAGTTTCACCCGCCTATCCACTTCCTTATGTCTGAAACAAGGCTTCTAGCGAGGGCAATTTTGGGCTTCACCATGTTTCATTGAATGTACAGCTGTGTGTCATCCGCATAGCAGTGAAAGTAACACATTATGTTTTCGAAGTGACATCCCCAAAGGGTAAAATATATAGTGAAAAAAATAGTGGTCCTAAAACGGACCTTGAGGAACACCGAAATGTACACAGTTGATTTGTCAGAGGACAAAACCATCAGAGACAAACTGATATCTTTCCGACAATAAGATCTAAACCAGGCCAGAACTGTCCGTGTAGACCAATTTGGTTCCAGTCTCTCCAAAAGAATGTGGTGATCGATGGCTATCAAAGGCAGCATCTAAGGTCTAGTAGCAG